>NC_136974.1:31306495-31431495 GCF_032717465.1 Coenobita brevimanus
TCATTATCCTAACCCCCCCTTCCCTACCAAAATATATGCATGGGATGGAAGGGGTACAGAAAGAGGGATGGCTAACAATAATAATAATAATAATAATAATAATAATGATAATAATAGAACTTCCATATTCTGTCCACCATAATGCGTGTACTCTAATCTGATAAGGACGCCCAACCCCTTGCAGCTCAAGTGATGATCAGGTGTAGTCAAATTGGAGGGTTGTTATGACTAGTAATCATGGAGACTCATTTCTACTTTATAACTAAGGCTCGTTGAATTTCATGCAACCATAAGTTAGTATTTAATGTGTAAGAGTTATTTAGCTGCCTAATGAAAAGAAACCGGGGATAGTAACAAGTCAACAGTACAGTACCCTACCACGAACTAATATTTTATCTGGTAAAGGCTAACAGTGAGGGTACAGATTGAATGTTTAGTGCTACGTAATGATGAGGATGTGTGTGTGTGTGTGTGTGTGTGTGTGCAACCTCTGAGGATGTTATTCTTGTTTACGTAACGCGAGACTCTTGTGGACGTAGCTTCTTTTTTTAGGCACGTCGGCGGGCGGCATCCTGTGGGATAACCCGATGGCGTTGAAAGACCATCAACCCTCTCACACACGCTTTTAAATCATACTAGTGTTACAGGCTTACTTTTAGATTATTTACGAATCAGTTTAGTACCAAGTTCAAAAGGATACCGCGGTCAAGCAGCTCCCAGAATGAAGTCGTAAAAATTTTCCCGGTATCCTACGGCAGGGAATCCCACACAAGTACGTCTGGCAGCGCGGAATGTAAACACTGGCTGTCCGGTGGTGTGATGAAGAGACTCCCATATTTTCAAACTTTTTTTTTTTTTCTGAACATGTTTTTATTCTGCACAGAGGCTATATGGGGGAGTTCCAATAATACGAGCTCCTAAATTTTAATATCACTATCTCAGGAAGTTTTTATTGTTGGTCATGGAGATTTGTCAAACTTTAGTGGTTAGATAAAACCTTCATTAATGGCTTTACTTCACTATTAGAGGTCGTTAATGAAGCTGAATAAAGTCCTTTGCTGTTGGCATACTTAAATGAAATAAATCGTGCTGATGGGGTTACATGGTTCGTAAAAGAAGAGGTGCTAAAAAGGAAATAAACAAGGAACTAATATGAATGAGAAAGGAAGGAGGGTGTCGAGTAGATGTTAAGGTAAGAAAAAAGTGGAGGAATGACAAGAGAGAGAGAGAGAGAGAGAGAGAGAGAGAGAGGAGAATTATCAGTATGCATGTATGTATATATGTATGTATGTACTGTATGTATGTATGGACGGTTTGCATATGCCTGCGTACACCTTATTCTTGTCATGGTGGACCTTAAGACCTGTTCCTAAGCGATTTATTTTACACCTTGATAATGTCTTGCACAGTAATTAAGTCCTTCTGATATCGACATATTTTGCATTAATATCATAAGAGAGACTATGAAGTTGGAATGCGCAGAATGAGTCGCACAGGACGTGGTGTTACGGAATTTCTTATAAGGATGGGAAAATAAGCTGATGAGTCACTTAAGGTAGAAAAGATGCATTGTTCTTCAAGGTAAGATAATGGGGACGCTCTCTCTCTCTCTCTCTCTCTCTCTCTCTCTCTCTCTTTAATTATGCCATTGTCCTTCAACATTATCCTTTTCCCAACACCTAAACGTCCCAGCTTGTGCCTGTCTGTCTATCTATGTCTGTCTGTCTGTCTATCTATCTGTCTGTCTGTCTATCTATCTGTCTGTCTGTCTGTCTGTCTGTCTGTCTATCTATCTGTCTGTCTCTGTCTGCCTATCTATCTGTCTGTCTGTCTGTCTGTCTGTTTGTCTAATTCAGTCATTTATCCTTTAGTAGTATCGTTTTCCTACCACTTGACTCTGTCTCCCTCTCTCTCTCTCGCTTTTTTTCAGTCGTACTATTATCCTCATTGTATATAATTCCATCCTTGGTGCATTAGAGAGAGAGAGAGAGAGAGAGAGAGAGAGAGAGAGAGAGAGGTCAAGGACAGGCAGAGAAAATGACTATGCCTGAACATGGAAGGCCTACCTTAAGTCAGCAGAAAAATTACGATTGGAGAGAGAGAGAGGGAGAGAGAGAGAGAGAGAGAGACTTAATTAGTGTTGCATACAGGTATACAAGAGTTTACCTGGAAATCCTCACAACTTTTCCGCCTTTGTTGTGTGTAATTTTAATTCACCGGGTCGGTCAGGATCACTTGATGGTCGTGATCGTCAGCTTTTACCCTCCCGGAAGGGAGCTGAGAGCTCATATAGTCCGATCTATGGGCAAGGCTGTGACCTTCACACACGCACACACCAGTCCCCTTGCTCAAGGGGGACAGTAACCACCCACTTCGTCAGTGAAACTTTTCGCAACCTGAGCGAGGTGCGTACTCCCGTCCACCAGTTGGCAAGCGAGAGCGTTACCACTGCACCAGCGAGCGGTGTGTGTGTGTGTGTGTGTGTGTGTGTGTGTGTGGTTGTTACTGTGGGCGGAAATGACGATATTCTCTTTGTTTTATTTGTTGATTTTTATTTTATTTCATTCGTGGCAAGATTTATTATTATTATTATTATTATCCCTGAGGGGATATTCTCCCGCATTTGATCTGATCAGCTAGTCAGGTCAGGTGCGGGTAAGGGGATGGGTCTGTTATGATGTGGCAGGGATAAACCAGTTCTGCTGTCGGGCCCTGCTGTGGATGTTACTGATTGCATTGCGCAGTTGACCCTTGTGCGGTGTGGTGCGGTGAGGATCTGTCCGTTCTCCCCTTTGGGGCTAAGATGCGAATGAATGTGTTTGAATGGATGAGTAAATGGAGAGTGTGTCGTCCTGTCTCGGCTACCTCCCTTTCCTTAGGGGAAGCAGCCTAGATATATAGATATAGACTTCTACTTCTTCTGCTACTACTACTACTGCTGCTACTACTACTACTACTACTACTAATACTACTACTATTATTATTATTATTATTATTATTATTATTATTATTATTATTATTATTATCATTTTATGTTTAAGGTGGGTAGAATATAGGGAAGAATGTTTACAAATTCTCACAGCCATATAAAAAGTCACATTGTAGGCTCCACAGCTTCGTTTTCTGGGCGACTTATAATCCTTATGGCAACTCAACACTTTCCTGCATACAATTTATTTCGTTTTATGATCGGCCTATTGCATCATACAAGAGGATACTCAGGTGTAACGTGTGGGAAAAATCGCTGAGGGAAGAGTGTTACGGAGTCTGCAAATACCACTTGTAAGATGACCCTCCGACTCTTCCGTACGCTAGGCGGGGCTCGATTTAGTGACTATAGGATTAGCAGTTTACCCATCATCACGTCGTCTTTCAATTATCTTTCTTGCCTCCTAAGCGTTCAGTAGAAGTCTCCAACCCTCTTCAAATCTATGTGTTGCTGCTAAGATGACTGAAGTCGTATGGAGATGAAACTGATCGAGGAGTTGAGGAAATTACGTTGAAATCACTCTTCTTGATTCTCCTCCTCCTTCTCTTCCTCTTCTTCTTCTTCGTCGTTTTTTTTTTCTTCTTAAGTGCCATATCTTACCTGTTCTCTTTTACTCTGTCATGTCTAATTATTTCTCTGTTTTCTGAAGGAGTGTGGGTGGCAAAACCTAACACCTTTTGTTTTATATTTAATTTGCATTCTTTTAAAACAAGAATTTCAGTCAAATCAGTCATGGCTCTAGCATCTCCCGGTCGGTTCGTAGGGGTGAGGGGTGGAGGGAGCAGCATATATATATAAAGTGTGTGCGGACGCTGCGAGTCACTCACTAGTGGTGCGAGTGTCTGCCAGGATGGTCGCACTATGGGGGCAGTCGCTGGGACCCGCTCTCTTTCTCCTCGCTTTCTTCATCGCATCTGCTCACGGTATGTGTTTTACTAGTACTTTATTGGCGGGGTACGCATTACACACAGACGGAGAGCTCTGAAATAATGGATGATAATTTTAGAGCGGCAGTGGAAGGACAGTAAGCAGGTACGAGTGTTTGTTGTATTTTTTTTTTTTTTAATGTGCTCGACTCTGGGCATAGGCTTCACAGCCTGCTCCCAAGGCCCAGTAGTCCTCCTACATTCCATACACCTCTACATGTCACCGCTTCGGCGCTAACATCCACCGTCCATGTTGAATACATGCTAGGGCTGTCTCAAACAGGTCTGGTGTACTGGTATTAGCAGGGGTGTTTTCACGACATGTCGGCGGGTCTTCTGGTAGATCGGTAAAATCTGCTTTACATGAAATTCAAATCCCTAAATTGTTCCCTGTCCCAGCGGGGATTTGAACCCAGTCGGGTAAGTGGAAGGACGTAAGTTAAAAATTTGTGGCTGCCTGCATATCGAAATTTGTGTCTGCCTACTTATCATCCCTCCTGCTTTGCATGTGATGGCGGGGTAAACATTATACACATACTCGGAAATCAGGTGAAATAAAATGCTGACGATTTTTGTAGTAAGCTTGAAAGAGAGGAAAGTAAGTATCTGCTGTAAGTGGAAGAAAGGAAAGCAAATATCTGTGACAAGAGAAGGAGGAATTTGTGATGGCGGGGTACACGTTATATACACACACGGAATATTAGTGTAATAAAGCACTGATAGATTTTAGTAATAGCAGGGGAGTAAGGAAGAAAAGTATAGTATATATATGGTTAGCTGAATAAAGGGAAGTGAGATTTTCAGTTACTCATCCTTACTTCTGTTTTACTTGAAGTGACTGGGAGGACCACACACACACACACACACACACACACACACACACAGAAATACCCACACTCTTTTTCTGGTGGTGAAGGTGGATACGTAAATACAGGAACGAAAATTGTGTGACATGAAGGGATGAAATTTTTGTTTGTAGCTGTAGAAGAAAGATGAAGTATTTGTGGTATTCAGAGAGAGAGAGAGAGAGAGAGAGAGAGAGAGAGAGAGAGAGAGAGAGAGAGAATCATTTGCAGTAGCGACCTCGGCCAAACAGATATAGGAAAAAAAGAATGAAAGTAAGAAACAGTGAAAATGATGAAAACTGAACAATAAATGAGAGAAAGAGAATGCAGTATGCGTAAGAGAAAGAGGAGAAAGATAGAAAGTTGGTACAAGTATGAGAAAGACAATGTGGCACCAGAAAAGGAGTGTGCATGTGTGTGTGTGTGTGTGTGTGTGTGTGTTATGACAAGGAGTGAAAATAAAGGGGAGCATGAAAGAAAGTGAGAAACAGGGTGAAAATGATGGATTCTGAGTGAAGTGTTACAAAGAGCGCAGTGTGAGTACCGTCCCCGTCCCGGTCCCTTAGTAACAGTATCATGTCTCATCTCGCATTTAATAACAAGAGCTCTGCATGTAGTTCTTGTGTGTGTGTGTGTGTGTGTGTGTGTGTAGTGGACCTTGTTTGCTTATTCTCCTTTCATTCTCGTGAGTTTTTTTTATCTGTTTATTTACTTGTTTTTGTCCTTGGTTGACTTTTTGCTTATTTTTTCTTTCATACTCGTGTTTTTCTTCTTTGATGTTTGTTCGACGTTTACCTATTCTCCTTTCTTGTATTCTCGTGTTTGTCTTTAGGTTACATTATTTGAGTGTGTGTGTGTGTGTGTGTGTGTGTGTGTGTGTGTGTGTGTGTTTAAAATCTCATTAACTAAAGTACCCTTGTCTTATCACACTAGAGAAGATGCTGACCAGTATCCTATGTGACGCAGGTCCCTTAACACCTTTTCCTAAGCTATTTATTCTACATGACACCCCAGTATTTCCTCTTACTGATTCGAAGTAGGTCAGAAATCGATATAAATAGCACAGAAGAGATGTTATGTTGAGGTATAATATGCAAAATGAATCGCAAAGGAAAAAATGCTAAGAAATATGATTGCTGGCTGATGTTCCTATGAAGCGGTCCACCATCTTCCATTTTGGGAGAGAGAGAGAGAGAGAGAGAGAGAGAGAGAGAGAAATGGGTCCTTGAATTAAAAGTTTACGTGTTGCAATAGCAGGTACTTGATGTTCAGGACTCTCTCTCTCTCTCTCTCTCTCACACACACACACACACACACACACACACACACACACACACACACTGGAAGAAGCTTATTGACACTGACACACGGGTGGGAAAAGTCTCGGAAATATGATACATCCTCTTTTTTTTTTTTTTTTCCTTTTTTTCCCTCCATATTTATCTGCATGACTGGGAATGTACTTTTTTTTGGGGGGACTCCCGGTAATTTTTGGCCTTGTGGAACTGTTTTTGGGGAGTACTGTGTGTGTGTGTGTGTGTGTGTGTGTGTGTGTGTGTGTGTGTGTGTGTGTGTTTTCTCGTTATGTGATCGTATTTTTTTTTGAGTGGATTATTATTATTATTATTATTATTGTTATTGTTATTGTTATTATTATTGTCTATCATCATCATCATCATTATCGCCATATATTACTAGACTACTACTACTACCTCCACCACCACCACCACCACCACCACCACCACTACTACTACTACTACTACTACTACTACTACTACCACCACCACCACCACCACCACCACCATCACCACCACTACTACTGCTACCACTACTACAACTACTGTACTACTACTACCGCCACTGCTACTACTACTACTACTACCACCACCACCACCATCACCACCACTACTACTGCTACCACTACTACAACTACTGTACTACTACTACCTCCACTGCTACTACTACTACTACTACTTCACGTACCATTACAGTGCATATTTCGGATCATCTGTTACGTCATTGTACCCAAGCACCCAACACCTGTCGTGCGTCACGCCATTAACGCGCTTCCTCTTGACTAGCATTCCGTATCTTCTCTCTCTCTCTCTCTCTCTCTCTCTCTCTCTCTCTCTCTATCTCGTGTTCTCACGTCCAGCCTGTAAATTCCAAACTTTCTCTGTATTTTTTCATTTTGCTATCATCTCATTTTACGATCATCTCATTCTACGATCATCTCATTTTACGATCATCTCATTTTACGATCATCTCTTTACGATCATCTCTTTACGATCATCTCTTTACGATCATCTCATTCTACGATCATCTCATTCTACTATCATCTCATTCTACGATCATCTCTTTACGATCATTCATTTTACGATCATCTCTTTACGATCCCCTCTTTCACGATACAATAACACTCTCCTAGGACTCACTCTCAGCTTAATAAAATGGACTTACGTTAGATGGAAGAAGATACCAGTTACATTAGTGCCATCCCGTGAAGGCGTCCCTCTACACACACACACACACACACACACACACACACACACACACACACACACACACACACACACACACACACACAACCAGAGGAAGATGTGTTTAGGGTTTTGGACCCCTTTATGTGTAGCAACTTCCCTTCAGGGATTTTTTTTGTCGTATTACACCTTTGCATTGTCTAATAGGCTTGTAATATCATTCATACATCGACATTTTGTATCAATACCGTACAGTACGATGCTGAGGTATAAGGTATAGAGTGAGGATGTTAAGGTATGGAGTAAATCGCTTAGCAAGAGGTGTTAGGGATTCTCTGTGTAAGGCATAAAGATGAGGTGTAAGGTATACTCTGCATAAATAATGTCAAAAAGGATGTTAACAGGCCATATCCAAGAATAAATCGCTAAGGAGGAGGTGTTAGGGAGTTTTCTTCATACAAGAATCCAAAACTAGGACAAGATCATGAATATTAAAAAATGCTGAGAGAATTGACGTATGTACAGAGAAGGAGATTAGGGATGAGAGAAGCATAGTCTGGTGCTCATTGGTGTGATGTAAAAGCTAAGAAGAATAACAGTCTACGTAAAGAGTTGATGATGATGATGATGATGATGATAATGGAGTAGGAGGAGGAGGAAGAAGAAGAGGAGGAGGAGAAGGATGAGGAAGAGATTAAAGAAGAGGAGGAAGAGGAGAATTCAGAATGGATGAAAATGATCAGGAGAGAAAACAAAAGAAAAAATGAGAGAGAGAGAGAGAGAGAGAGAGAGAGAGAGAGAGAGAGAGAGAGAGAGAGAGAGAGAGCAGCCAAACAAGAATAATGACAGTAGGAAAAGATTGGAGTCATTTTCCAGGCCTGCCCAACACAATACAAGCGGCCGCGTTGAGTTGCCAGCTGGGTAGGTAGAGTCTGATTTTTACTTTGTGTGTTCGTAGGAGGAAGAGGCTAACCCACTTTATTATTATTATTATTATTATTATTATTATTATTATTATTGTGGTAGGTGCGGGCGCTCACCATCCACTCACTCGATGTAGTGCTGCTCTCGGGTGTCTGCCTTTTCCTCTCCTCCATCCTTCTTTCTTTCCATCCTCTTCTGTCTTCCTTTTCTCCATTCCTTCCTTGTCCTTCTGCCAACGGGTAACTTTACACTCCCACTTCTGTCTTTCCTTCATACTTTCCTCTTCCTTCTGCCTGTGGGTGACTCTACACTGAGTGACAAGCCAAATGGTTTCCTGTACACCAGGAAACCATTTACTACACTGGGTGGTAACCATATAACCAAATTTTGGCGCCTGGTGGTTTAGTGGGTAATTATTGCGCTCCAATCGGATTGAGCCGGTGAAGGTTTATATCCAAGGGATGGTTGGGGTTTATTGCTCACGTAATGTCACTCAGGGATGAGTGAGGCTGGTACACTCATCTTAAATATCGAGACCAACTGCCTAGCCCCGGGCTCCTACGCTCTTCATGGGGCAGTGTCGGATTGAATGATGGATGGATGGATGGATTATTATTATTATTATTATTATTATTATTATTATTAGAAGTTATTATTATTTTAGTAGAGGTGGTAGCAAATTGATCACATTTAAATTCTGAATATAAAGGATCGAGCTTATCCCATCTCATTTTATTTTTTTTAGTTTTTAGAGAGAGCGAGAGAGAGAGAGGGGGGGGGGCATTGCACTCTAAAACCGGACTAAACAGCAGACGGAGTTTGCCCAGACGGAGTCGACCTGTGTGCATGTGGCTGGTGAATGGGTGTGCACAGGCGACCTTAGGACAACACACACACACACACACACACAATTTTTCAGGAACAGGGAGGCTTGGGTAGGCGAACTGACAGGATGGGCTTTGCGTGCCAGGGGTGTAAGTATAATTTATTTTTGATGTTACCAGAGGCGTATTTATTTATTTCTTTATTATTATTATTATTATTATTATTATTATTATTATTATCATTATTATTATTACTATTCTTATTATTATTATTATTATTGCTGCGAGAATTAGAAGTAAAGAATGAATGTATATTAATTTTGAAACTTGAAATTACAGTGTCACGTAGCTCAGTAATCAATACATTATAATCCTGTGGCCTAGCATCATATCCACGGCACTTCTTCGTGACTAACACCATATTCTAGTGTTGTTCTCTTGTTACTACTGAGTATTCAAGATGGAGACAGGTCAGTTTTAGGTCAAGTTTGAGTAGAAGGAGTATAGAACTGAAGAGGTTTATGAAGGCCGTATCTAACCCCCTATTTCAATAAGTCTGCCCTTAGCTGAAGAAAATCGTCTGGGTTTTACAAAGAAATAAAACAATAAAGTGAGATGCGTCGTCGGGGTGAAGCTGCAAAAACCTGAGGGAAAAAAGGGTCAGTGAGGCTGCTCTTGTCCACATCTATTTATTTTATTTATTTTCTTGGGGGGGAGGGCAGCGAAATGGCGGGAGACAGGACGACATGGAGGCGATTTGTTTGTGGCCACCTTCAACGGGATTAAGGCGTCTGGCAATAGATAGATAGACATATTGGGAGGGGGCTGCTAGGGAGGATTTGTGTTTATCCTGGTATTTATATTTATTTATGGGGGAGGATTATTAAGCAGGATTTTTATGTGGTTATCTTATCTATTTATATTTATTGGAAGGATTAACAGACAGGATTTATGTGGCTATCTTGTTATTTATGTTGATTTTTGGTGGGGAGGATTATCAGGCAGGATTTATGTGGTTATATCGTTATTTATATTCACTTTGGGGGGGAAAGATTTTCAAGCAGGATTTTTGTGGTTATATGTATCTATTTACTGGGGAGGATTATAAAGCAGGATTTATGTGGCTATCCTGTTATTTATTTTTATTGGAAGGATTATCAAGGAAGATTTTCATGCCTTTCTCACTGTTGTTGCTTTGTCGAATGTGAGATTGAATTTGTGATGTTTTGTCGTACGAGGAAATACTGCCTTGGTTCCAAGTGAGATTTTTTTTCTTAACACGTTTCATTTCTTCGTCCTTCTCTTGGACTAGTTTTTCCTTGCTTTCCTGCACTGAATATAGAGAGATATGTAGATAGACAGGCAGACAGACAGACAGGGGCACATAGATATATAGATAGACAGGCAGACACACATAATTCATAGACAGACAGACATAGATGTACAGATAGACAGACAGACAGACATATAGATATATATACGCATTGCAAAAACAGACATATAGATAGACAAACAGCCACATACATACATAAATACATACAGACATACAAACAAATAGAAACAAAGGGCGGAAAGTTACAAGGACAATATACAGTACTATTTGTGTGTGTGTGTGTGTGTGTGTGTGTGTGTGTGTGTGTGTGTGTGTGTGTGTGTGTGTGTGTGTGTCGCTTGCTTCAAGTGTACCTCTCTCTCTCTCAGCTGGGACAAGGAATGATTTTTTTTTTTCCGGCCTATCGACCATTGGGGCCAAAGCCCCTGGTCATTAAGGCCGTATATATATATATATATATATATATATATATATATATATATATATATATATATATATATATATATATATATATATATATATATATATACACACACATACGTACACACACACGCACCAAGGAATGAGGTTGTCATTTGCATAATATTACGTAAGACTGCGTTGTCGATGAGTAGGGAGGAGGAGAATGTACCTACCTTCTCCTTGTTTTGCTTATATATAATTAGATCTTCTTGTTTATATCAGGGTGATGTGTTGGCAATGTTTCTTGAGCTTTATGGACTTTATTTTATCTATCTCTCTATCTATCTGTATGTCCATCTATCTATCTGTCTGTCTATCTGTCTATTTATCTATTTCTTGGGCTTGGGTAGGTAGGAAAGAGAAAGCGATGTATTTCGTCAATCTTTTATTGTCGGGTATTTTCGTCCTTTTGCAGCTTATTTCCCGTAGCTCAGTGGCAGAAAATGACAAACGGCTCTACATCCTTCCCATAGCACTTGTTCGTGACTAGCATCGTGTTCTGTTAACTTCATGTCGCAGCCCGTTGATAGAAAAGGACAATACTATGGCTGTACATCCTTTCCACAACACTCTTCGTGACTAGCATCATATTCTAGTGTTCATCTATTGTTACGTCTCAGGATTCAAGCGAGAGAGAGAGAGAGAGAGAGAGAGAGAGAGAGAGAGAGAGAGAGAGAGAGAGAGAGAGATTTGGCCAGGTTAAAGTGGACGGAGGCTGGTCAACTTTGCTTTCATCCTTCTCTCTCTCTCTCTCTCTCTCTCTCTCTCTCAAACTGGTCGAAGATGATATCCGGGAACAGGTTTGTGATTTTTTTTTTCCTTTCTTATATAATCTCTAAACTCCATCCCACCCCATTCTTAGGCGGGAAAAGAAGTCTGGATGATGATGATGATGGTGGGGGTGGTGGTGATGATGGTGGTGGTGGTGATGATGATGATGATGGTGGTGGTGGTAATGATGATGGTGATGATGGTAATGATGATGGTGATGATAATGATGATGATGGTAATGATGATGACGATGATTATACATGATGACGGACATGATGAGTGATGATGATGATGATGGGATGAATGGTGATGATGATGATGATGATGATGATGATGATGATGATGATGATGATGGTGGTGATGATGGTGACGATGATGATGATGGTGTTGGTAATGATGGTAGAGATAATGATGGTGGTGATGGTGGTGATGATGATGATGATGATGATGATGATGATGATGATAATGCTGATTTTCTTTTCGCACTGTTTAATTAGGCATGGGAAGGTGGAAGGGAGAATGCATTAAGTTATTTCCAAGTTGTTTTAATTTTACGTTATGCAACCTCTCAAACTCCTACAACTTAATTAAAAAACTTAACTAAAAAAAAATCTGACTAGGTGCAATAACACAATAGAGTTACCCTGAGCATGAGAAGGTCAGAGAAATAGTTTGGCGTGAGAGGAAAAGAAAAAGTGGTTGTAGATATGGATTTGTCTGAAACAAGTTTTTATTACGCAAGGATTATAACTGCATGACTTTTAAAAAGAAGTTCATGGGTAGGTAGGCAAGAGAAAATTGGTCTATTTCAACTGTATTTTTATCCTGCCCTCTACGTATATTTTGAATTCGCCATACAAAGTTAATTATTAAATATTATGACCTAGCAGAAGGCTTATGAGAGTTCCAAAAGCTATATAAATATGAGAGGATAGTGGGTGATGTCTTAGGCTGTTAGTGATTCTCTCTCTCTCTCTCTCTCTCTCTCTCTCTCTCTCTCTCTCTCTTTCTGAGGACTAGTTTTTGTGGCAGAAGGCTTTGTGATTATGTTTTCAAGGGAGTCACTGGAGGAGAATTTATTACGCTGCTTGTCTTGTGCTTGTATTATTATTCTTTTCGGGTCGGTGATGTGTATGCGAGGTTAGTAAGGTAGTTTGCTGGGATAGCGTGGCTGCATAGTAATCAGAGTTCTGTTTTTCCTTTCATTCGTCTTTGTTTTCTTCGTCTTCGTCTTCATCTTCGTCGTCGTCGTCTTCGTCTTCTTCTTCTTCGTCTTCATGTTATAGGTAAGGGAACGTACAGAGCACTGATGGTATGAGAGAGAGAGAGAGAGAGAGAGAGAGAGAGAGAGAGAGAGAGAGAATATACCAAGTTCCTCCGATATAGCATTTATTTCCTTCGTATTCGCAGTCAGACCAGTTTTCGTGTTTTCAATTTTATATACTTTTTTTTTTTTACGATGAGAATTCAGTATTATTGTCTTTTACTTACCCAAAGGACGATGGTAAAATTAGTTTTTTTTTTTTTTTAAACAAAGGACTACATCAGATTTGGGAGGAGGACTGGACCGCAAGTAAACATTATTTGGTCGATTACGCAACGATACTGGGTTTTTTATTTGTACTCTCTCGTTTTTTTATTTGTGTATTATTATTATTATTATTATTATTATTATTATTATTATTATTATTTTTAATATTATTACTGATAGTAGCAGTAGCAGCAGCAGCAGCAGTAGTAGTAGTAGTAGCAGTAGTAGTAGTGGTGGTGGTGGTGGTGGTAGTAGTAGCAGTAGTAGTAGTAATAGTAGTAGTGAAAGACATTGTATAGTAGACAACTCTTGTACAGGCAAGAACAAATGTTCGTTGACACTTCTCTATCGGCTATGGCAATGATGTAAGATGACCTGGATTTGTGACAGCAATATGAAGCACACAGCGAAAGAGCATGAGAAGAAAGAATACTGTTTATTTCCTGGTGAAGATTGGGAAATGCGGAAGGCAGAACTCATGCAGGTGGAAGGCTGTCCTGAAACATTTGCTCATGACTGTGGATTGCGTAAACTGTGAAGGAGGGGAGAAATGGCAGGGTTGTGTTAATGTAGCGTTCCTTACTTGTCCTACTTGCTTATTTGCTTTCCTGGCCTCGGTTCCTGCCCACGCCCATGTGTACGACGTAGAAAGTCTGGGAGGGTGACGGTGTAGGTAGGAAAGGGTGTTGGTGTAGGCGGGGATGGGTGTCGGACCGTCGGTGTAGTTAGGAAAGGGTGTCGGTGTAGTTAGGAAAGGGTGTCGGTGTAGTTAGGAAAGGGTGTCGGTGTAGTTAGGGAAGGGTGTCGGTGTAGTTAGGGAAGGGTGTCGGTGTAGTTAGGGAAGGGTGTCGGTGTAGGTAGGGAAGGGTGTCGGTGTAGTTAGGGGAGGGTGTCGGTGTAGTTAGGGGAGGGTGTCGGTGTAGTTAGGGAAGGGTGTCGGTGTAGTTAAGGAAGGGTGTCGGTGTAGGTAGGGAAGGGTGTCGGTGTAGTTAGGGAAGGGTGTCGGTGTAGTTAGGGAAGGGTGTCGGTGTAGTTAGGGAAGGGTGTCGGTGTAGTTAGGGAAGGGTGTCGGTGTAGTTAGGGAAGGGTGTCGGTGTAGGTAGGGAAGGGTGTCGGTGTAGGTAGGGAAGGGTGTCGGTGTAGGTAGGGAAGGGTGTCGGTGTAGGTAGGGAAGGGTGTCGGTGTAGGTAGGAAAGGGTGTCGGTGTAGGTAGGAAAGGGTGTCGGTGTAGGTGGGGAAGGGTGACGGTGTAGGTAGGGAAGGGTGATGGTGTAGGTAGGAAATGGTGTCGGTATAGGCAGGGAAGGGTGTCGGTGTGGTTGGGGAAGGGAGGTATTGTAGTATCGTATAGTATTTGTAGTTCGTATGGCAAGGGGGACGATTTTCAAACACACTTCTCTCCCTAACTTAGATTTTGATTTTGTAGTTGAAACCCCAGGCTCTTTTGAACATGAACCTTGGTGGACTGCAGGCTGGAGTTTTCTTTCGGCCGTCCACCATCCCCCTTTTGGAGGATAGGGAGGGAGTTGAGTGGCTTTGATGTATCCAGTATATTGATGTAGTCAGGTGCGGAGTAGAAGTAGAGATACGTGGGTGCTGAGGCTAACCTATGCCGCATATCAGCGTCACCAAAAGAAAAAAAAAAAAAAAAAAAAATCACTATTTTCCATTTCCTGAAACTCGATAGACAAAACTGAGTGCACTACTGTCAAAGCGTTTTCTATCTCCCTCTCCAGCGACCAGTTCTTCCCCAGATTTTTATGAGAGAGAGAGAGAGAGAGAGAGGTGAAAGTGTCAGGGGAAGGGGATGAGTCACCAAAAGGGTCAAGGATAAAAAAAAAAGAAAAAAAAATATGGAAGGGAAGGACACGGCCGAAATATGTCAGGTGAGATTGAGTGAAAAAAAAAAAGAAGAAAAGCAAGATGTAGTCAATGATATGGTGGCTTCTACTACTACTACTACTACTACTACTACTACTACTACTACTATTGCTATTATTATTACTACTACTACTACTATGTGTGTGTGTGTGTGTGTGTGTGTGTGTGTGTGTGTGTGTGAAATCCCAGGGTGGAGCAGTCCCAGTGTTTTCTCTGTGACTATACCCTGCTTGTCTATCCTTTGTCATCCTTTCTCTCTCTCTCTCTCTCTCTCTCTCTCTCTCTCTCTCTCTCTCTCTCTTTCTTTCTTTCTTTCTTTTTCTTTCTCTCTCTCTTTCTCTTTCACTGTATTTCCCTTTTTTGTCTTTCTCTTTCTCTGTCTGTCTGTCTGTCTGTCTTTCTCTCTCTCTTCCTCTTTCTTTTTGTTTCTCTCTCTCTTTCCCTTTCTCTTTTTCTGTCTTTCTCTTTCTCTCTCTCTCTCTCTCTCTCCTGCCTGGACTTCGGCATGATGTATAACCATAATCAGTGACAGGAAGCCTCTCCCTAAACGCACTTCCATTTCCCTCCCTCCCTCCCTCCCTTATTCTTCCTTTATTCTCTCTCCCTCCCCTCTCCTTCCCTTTGTTTCCTCCCTCCCTCCCAAACACGCCCTTTTTCTTCCTTCTTTCCTCCACTCCTTATTCTTTCTTTTCTTTCCTTCCCTTCCCTTCCCTTCCCTTTCCTTCCGTTGCTTCCTTCCCCTCGCTCAGCTTCTCCCTCTGTTCTTTTCCCTCCCCTTCTCCCTCCCTCTTCTCTCTCTCTCTCTCTCTCTCTCTCTCTCTCTCCAAACAAGGGTTGTAACCGCATGACTAGACTGCACATAATAGCTCATAATTAAACACACACACACACACACACACACACACACACACACACACACACACACACACACACACACGATATGAGTTTGCAGAGAGAGAGAGAGAGAGATTTGGGGGGGGGGGGACTAACTCAAACACCCACACCCTAAAACGAACACCTTAAGTGCATTCACCCAACACTATCCACTTCAGCCTCACTCCATCCCAATCTCAGTCCTACACAAAAAAAGTTATATATATATATATATATATATATAATGAAAAAAGAAGCACAAACCAAAAGAAAACCAGTAGAAAAGGAAAGAAAAAAAAGAGAATGTTGTGACCTTGAGAAGCTACTGCGCCTGGCGAGACCTGGCAACCACTCGACCTTCACTTGTTTCTAACCCTTCTCCCTAACCCGTATTTATAAACCTATATGACTTGTGTATGTTTTTTTTTTTTTTTAATCTTTTTCCCTTCAGTCATACAACTACTAAAAAAATTCATAGCCAGAATACAATAAATATTCTGGAGAGTACGTGTACAAGGTTGATTTTTGGGGTTTTCACTTCTCTCTCTCTCTCTCTCTCTCTCTCTCTCTCTCTCTCTCTCTCATGGCGCTAGTAATTCTGCTGTCGGGTTATGTAGGCGATCCTCCAACTCCATATCCCCTGAAAGGAGGAGGATGGACTACAGGAAATGGACAACTTCAGGTAACTGGGTTTACGTTCACATCAGAATCCTGGGCCGCGTCAACAAAAACTTTCACTCATACAGCTCGCGAAGACCACAACAATTTTCTTTTTTCGAACTTCCTTCTTCCTTTTCTTTCTTCCTACTTTCCTGTTTTCTTTCTTTTTCTTCCTTCCTTTCTATCTCTCTTACATTCTTTTCTGTGATAAATATTAACTTGCGGATCTTCCTGGTGGTGAAACCTTAATATTCTTTTTAACTAGCTCCCCCGGCGACAAGAACACGCCATGTTGTGTATGTTTAGATAGGATCAAATGAGGGGGTATCCATTTGCCTCTCTCTCTCTCTCTCTCTCTCTTGCTGTACCTAATTATTCTCTCTCTCTCTCTCTCTCTCTCTCTCTCTCTCTCTCTCTTGCTGTACCTAAGTATCCCTTCCTCTCTCTCTCTCTCTCTCTCTCTCTCTCTCTCTCTCTCTCTCTCTCTCTTTCTTGCTGTGCCTAATTATTCCCTTCCTCTCTCTCTCTCTCTCTCTCTCTCTCTCTCTCTCTCTCTCTCGAATCTCTACTGAAATACTATAATCAGTTAAAAAATAAAATAGACAAATAAATAAGTAAATAAATAATGAACGAAAAGGGGCACACACCAGACTGTCCTATCTCAGATTTCTTCGTTTCATTTTTCATTAACGTTATTTTTTTTTTTCGCGTTATTCGTGACATCACACACGAACAGAGACCGAAAACGTGATTGAATGTTTTGTTTTTTCTCTCATTTCTGTTATTGTCAGTGTGTGTGTGTGTGTGTGTGTGTGTGTGTGTGTGTGTGTGTGTGTGTGAGAGAGAGAGAGAGAGAGAGAGAGAGAGAGAGAGTAGCAAATGCAGAATGTAAAAATACGTTATGCAGTGAAGGGATTATGAAACTCATGGGAAGGGGTGTATTTTAGATGGCAAGAGAGGCTTCATTGCATCTCCTCGTGATTTGGTTTGCTTATTACATCTTATGGTAGGTGGAGGGGCCCATCATCCACTTACTTGAAGTAGTGCTACCTACTTTCTCTTCCATGTCTATTATAGTTTGTTCTGAGTCTGTCCTTCTCTCTTCCTAAATCTCCCATCCTTCCTGTCACTATTTGCTAAGTGACTACAGTGAGTGGCAAAGTGAAATGATTGCAACCTGGGAAACCATTTACAGTACAACGCTGGGTGGTACCACGTAACCAAGTAGCCAGGTGGCGTGGAGCCTGTTATGATGCCTCTGTTTGCTGAGTGGGGACGCAAATGCAGCGTCCACCCGAGAACCAAACCTCTAAACAAATTCCCGCGCCTCGCTGTATTGAGGTGCTGTCAGCCGCATGGGAACATCGGTTCACTGCATGGGATGTCCCTGCAGGGGAGGTTGCTTGCCTGTGGTTGTTGTGTACCCCCGATCAGACAGACTGGGGCAGTACAAAACTAACAAAAACAGGAGCAGACTGGTGTCGCATGGAGAATAAATCTCTAATGAAGTGCTAATAAGGCTTCTGTGTCACCAAGATTACGGCTCAAATCTATTGCACTTGCCCAGAGGCAGACGAGACCTAAAAGAAAAAAAATGAAACTGATTATATCTATCTATCTATCTATCTATCATCTATCTATCTATCATCTATCTATCTATCTATCTATCTATGGGAGTGTAAACTCCCATTATAATTCTTTCTCTTTAACTAGACGTTGATTTTCGTCCTTCTGTAACTTATTTTCCGTAGCTCAGTGACAGAATAACAATACTATGGCTCAATATCCTCTCCATAACACTTCTTCGTGACTAGCAACATATTCTAGTGGTACACGGAAGGATAATATAATGCGAGTCACCTTCACAGTTGAGTCAGCGACAAACACACAACACAATCCACGGAAACGCAACGCCTTTATGCAAATTTGTTGATGCATAATTTCAACATATGTCCAGTCACTCCAACTCGAAATGTATTATTATTATTATTATTATTATTATTATTATTATTATTTTTATCATCATCATCATCATCATCATCAGCAGCAGCAGCAGCGGTAGTGGTAGTGGTAGTAGTGGTGGTGGTAGTGGTAATATCATTTTTATTAACGAGCCATTTACAGAAAAAAAATAAATAAATAACGTAGGGAAGTCTTGAACCCTGTCAAATTTCATTTTTTTTTTAAATCTTTTTCAGCATGAGTGTTTTAATCTTAAAGTATACACCCTGTCTTCATGATATACCCAGAATAATGAAGTTTGATGAAGTAAAATCTTTGGAGCCTAATTTGTTACGCACGACTCAGTCACAAGATTTTTAGGCAAATGTTGAGTGTTTTTGCCTTCTGTGTAATTTTTATCAGGGACACGGTTCTTGTGAATAAAATGAAGTCTTCTTCTAAAAAAAAAAAAGAAGAAAAAGAATTATCTGTGGTACTTTATTTCCCGAACTTTCCACAGCGCTATATCTTCTCTATCTATCTGTCTGTTTAACTAGACGCCCTAATCCTGTGAGGGGTGGTCACAAACTAATCGCCTCCATGTCGCTCTAACCCCTGTCATTTCGCAGTCCTCTCCCAACTTTTAACCCCCCTCGTTCCTATACCTATCTGCTCCATCTTTCTATCTCATCCTCGGTCTCCCCCTTCTTCTCCCCCCCTCCACCTCACTCACATACACTCTTCTCGTTAGTTTTCTCACTCTCATCCACCATTCACATTTTCACATTTCTTAAACACCTACACCCCCATCTCTCATATACCTATCTACTCCATCCCTCCATCTCATCCTCGATCCCTCCCTCACTCTCCCTCCTCCCTCCACCTCACTCACATACACTCTTCTCGTCAGTCTCCTCACTCTCATCCACCATTCACATTTCTTAATCGTATTCCGCATCCCGCGTGACATCAGCTATAGCCATAAAGGGTGATGCAGCAAACCGTGTATCAAGCAGGTCTGGTTCTGTCACTGCAACTTTCATCCTCGAATAAGGAAGGTGGAGTGATACACATGGTTATATTATTAATGCTGATTACGTGAAAGTTCAGCTTGCCATTAATGTTTAAGTTATTAACGAAACATGTTAAGGATGGCAAAAGTGCAGAGAGAAAGTTAAACACACACACACACACACACACACACACACACACACACCGCTCGCCGGCTCAGTGGTAACGCTTTCGCCTGGCATCTGTTAAGGCTGGGGTTTGCGCTTGCTTGGGGTCCGAAAAGTTTCACTGACGAAGCGGGTGGGTACTGTCTCCCTTGAGCAAGGGGATGGGTGTGTGCGTGTGTAAAGGTCAAGTCTTTGCCCTTAGATCGGGCTATTTGAGCTCTCAGCTCTCCTTCGTGAGGGTAAAAGCTGATGATCACAACTAACCATCACGTGATCCTGACCGTCCCGGTGAATTACACACACGGGAGCATTTGGGATGGGAGGAGATTCAAAGTTCTACATCCATTACTATATTCCACAGTTTAATTGCAAAATGCTTGACTCGTTACGTCATAGGGGCGATTACGTTTTAAAATGTTTGCCAAGGCTTTTTTTTTTTTTTTTTTTTTTTGCATATTATTATAACTTGTCTGTAAAGCTGAGCTACTTGCATCACTGCCATAATTCCAGCCCAATATCTCGGACAAGGATGGATACCGAGTCTGCAGGAGGGACAAGTTTGCAAAGCCGGATCCCGTTGGTATCAAAACTGCAACTGGTGTACCTGCATGGGAGGAGAGGTAGCGGCTTGCACTTTGCGGGGATGCGTTGGTAAGGGAAACTTTTTTTTTTTTTTTTTTTAATTTCTGTTCTGTTTTGCAACTGATCTCTTCATGTGCCGTCCCATGGTTGTTTTATCAGTATTTGCACCGTTTCATAGTTGTCTGATTTCAGTTTGGTTGTGCAAATAATTATTCTTGTATCAATCCGTTTTGTCTTTATTCCGTCGTGCAAATAATTGCTTTCCTACCGTTCCGTGGTTGTCTGATTGATTGATTGAAATATTTACTGTTGTCAAGGTATACAGAGTACATACACAACAAAAGTAGGTTGTGGGTTTTGCCACACACCTTCTTCAGCAAACTGAAACGTGAACCCAGTGGACATCAGGCTGAAGGTGTTTTAATCCTGCAATCCACCATCCTCCTTTAGGGGGAAAGGGAAGGAACTGAGGGGCGTCTGCATTATCTGGTAGTGGAGTCACCTGCCGGTGCCACCACGTGCAGGCGTCCCCAGCACCTTCGTATCCATGAGATAAGTAAAAGACCACTACTGACAGACCAGGCATAATTGCTAAAGACCACCCCTGACAGACCCGGAAGAAACCTCCTGCGAACCCGGCTCTGTGTGGAGGAAGGATTGTAACACCTGCTGGTGTGAACTCGGCCTGAGTATGTGCACCGGGAAGGACTGTCCAGAGGAGGCGCCGAGTCTGCCTAAGGGCCAAATGTGTAAACCCGGATCACGCTGGTTCTACAACTGCAACTGGTGTAACTGTTTGCGTGGATTCGCCGCTTGTACCCGGCGACTCTGTTCCGAGCATGAGAGTAATGTACCGATTTCCCCTTGTTGTTGTTGTTGTTGTTGTTTTTTTTTAAATGGGTTTTGGGTTTATGTTCGTACGTTTGGGTACTCTTTGTGCGTACCTTTGGGAATTGGGAATTTTATATGGGTTCGTGTGTGTTTGGGTATTATCGATTTTTATGAGTTTATGTGGGATCGTTTGGGTATTGCGAATGTCTTACATTAGTTTTCGGGTTTGTGTGCGTACTTCTTTTTTTAAGGGTTTAAGTGCATACGTTTGGATTTTGTGGATGTTTATATTTGTCTTCGGGTTTATATGCGTACGTGTTTTTTTGTGGGTTTATGTGCCTTCGTTTGGATATTTTGGATGTCATATTCGTTTTGGATTTATATGCGTATGTTGGGTATTTTGGATTTATCGTTTTGTACGTACGTTTGGATATTTTGGATGTTTTATATTCGTTTTGGGTTATTTGTCTCGTTTTGTATTTTTTTTTAGATTTATGTGCGTACGGTTTGATATTGCAAATATTGTTTTATATTTTGAGGTTTGTTTTTTGTGAAGGAAGAAAGATTCAAAGACTAGAAGCCCGCAAGATTATTCTCTCCAAATTCAACACGCGTTCAGTTCGAGATGCCTGGACACATTGCGTAAGACTGAGGGTTATAGGTATAGGGAAATAAACAGAGGAAGACAGTTCCAGAGATGACCTGTTGCATACATGAAGGACTGGGAGTGATGGGAACTCTTGCGATAGACAGAAAAGAGATGAGAGTTTGCTGCTAAACGGGTGCAATCCACCCGCCATAATGGAGGAGGAATGTAGGCAGAAATTCAGAAGAGCAGTGACCACTGAAGCATTGATAGAGACTAAAGATGGGATAGTGCGGTACAGAGGTTGAAGGGAGCCTTGTTGAGAAGAGCTGCATGTGGGGAGCCTACCCTTCCCCCCCCCCCACATGAGAGTTGTACTCTACACAAGGGCGAATGAAACAGTGGTGCCGGGGTAAAGAGGGCACGGGGTAGGTTTAGCACACCTAATCTCTTGGAAGCAGGTTTTGCAAGTGAGATAATATGATCTTCCAAGATATGTTTGTTTTTATTGGGGGGAGTTTATGGGCATACGTTTGAGTATTAAGAGCTTTTGCATTTGGTTTGAATCTATTAGTGTTGCAATTTTTATGCTTAGCAGTGATAAAGTGAACTGAGCATCTCTGTTTCGGGTTTCTGTGCTTGACTCTGGGTGGTGGGCATCTTTATATTGTTTGAGTTGATGTTTGTACGTCTGGGTATTTTGCATCTCTACATTTGTTTCGGGTTCATGAACTTATATTTGCATGATCTGTTTTGGGAGTATGTCCGTGACAGTGGATTGTATTTCGTTTCGATTTTTGTTCGTACAGCTGGGTATTGTCCATATCATGCATTTGGCTTTATGTGCGTACGTGTGATTTTTTTTTTTTTTCCCTCGGTGTTGTGGATCTAAACGTGTCACTTGCATCATACTCGAAACTTATTACAACTCAAAATTTAAGATAGGGAGATGGCACCTTTTGGTCAAGTTAAGACAAAAAGTTTATAAAAACAGCCTGAATAAGATGCTTCTCAAACAGCACCTCAACAGAAAGCCGAAAAAGATAATACGAAAACGGCTCAATCAAGTTTTCGTTGTGCGAGTAGGGGAAGACTCGTATCTCAACAGAGCATATTATACGGTAACTAATTTCTCAAACACCACCTCAACAGCCAAGGAGGAAAGGGACTGTGAAGTTGGCTCCGTTTGGCGGGAAGACTGTAAGATATGCCGGTGCGAAGAGGGCAAGAACACTGTTTGCACCCAGGGTTGTGTGCTGCCGGCGCCGAGTCTGCCTCAGGGCCAGGGGTGCCGGCCGGGATCGATCTGGGAGCAAAACTGCATCAAGTGCCAGTGTTTACCTGAAGGGATACCTACCTGCCTGACAGATAATAGATGCAGAGAGAATGGTATTGTGCTGTTGTACGGCTGTATTAAGTGGTATTGCTGTGTTGTATGGCCGTGTTATGTGGTATTGCTGTTGCATGGCTGTATTAAGTGGTACTGTTGTTGAATGGCTGTATTAAGTGGTATTGTTGTGTTGTATGGCTGTATTAAGTGGTATTGCTGAGTTGTATGGCTGTATTAAGTGGTATGGCTGTGTTGTATGGCTGTATTAAATGGTACTGGTGTGTTGTATGGCTGTATTAAATGGTACTGCTGTGTTGTATGGCTGTATTAAGTGGTATTGCTGTGTTGTATGGCTGTATTAAGTGGTATTGCTGTGTTGTATGGCTGTATTAAATGGTACTGCTGTGCTGTATGGCTGTATTAAATGGTACTGCTGTGTTGTATGGCTGTATTAAGTGGTATTGCTGTGTTGTATGGCTGTATTAAGTGGTGTTATGGTGTTGTATGGCTGTATTAAGTGATACCGTGTTGTTGTATGGCTGTATTAAATGGTGTTCTGGTGTTGTATGGCTGTATTAAATGATGATGTGGTGTTGTATGGTTGTATTAAGTGGTATTGCCGTGTTATATGGCTGTATTAAATGGTATTGTTGTTGTATGGCTGTATTAAGTGGTATTGTTGTTGTATGGTTGTATTAAGTAGTACTGCTGTGTTGTATGGCTGTATTAAGTGATATTGCTGTGTTGTATGGCTGTATTAAGTGGTATTGCTGTGCTGTATGGCTGTATTAAGTGGTATTGCTGTGCTGTATGGCTGTATTAAGTGGTATTGCTGTGCTGTATGGCTGTATTAAGTGGTATTGCTGTGCTGTATGGCTGTATTAAGTGGTATTGTTGTGTTCTATGGCTGTATTAAGTGGTAATGTTGTTATATGGCTGTATTAAGTGGTATTGTTGTTATATGGCTGTATTAAGTGGTACTGTGTTGTTGTATGGCTGTATTAAGTGGTATTGCTGTGTTGTATGGCTGTATGAAGTGGTAATGGAGTGGTGTATGGCTGTATTAAGTGGTATTGCAGTGTTGCATGTCTGTATTAAGTGGTATTGCAGTCCTGTATGGCTGCATTGCAGTGTTGTATGGCTGAATTAGGTGGTATTGCTGTATTATATGGCTGTATTTAGTGGTATTGCCGTGTTGTATGACTGTATTAAGTGGTACTGCTGTGTTGTATGACTGTATTAAGTGGTATTGTGGTGTTCCATGGCTGTATTAAATGGTCTTGTGGTGTTGTATGGGTGTATTAAGTGTTGTTGTGTTGCTGTATGGCTGCATTAAGTGGTAATGTGGTGTTGTATGGCTGTATTAAGTGGTATTGCTGTGTAGTATGGCTGTATTAAGTGGTATCGCAGTGTTGTATAGTTGTATTAAGTGGTATTGTGTTGTATGGCTGTATTAAGTGGTATTGCTGTGTAGTATGGCTGTATTAAGTGGTATCGCAGTGTTGTATAGTTGTATTAAGTGGTATTGTGTTGTATGGCTGTATTAAATGGTATTGTGGTGTCTTATAGCTGTATTAAGTGGTATTGCCATATTGTATGGCTGTATTAAGTGGTATTGCCATATTGTATGGCTGTATTAAGTGGTATTGCCATGTTGTATGGCTGTATTAAGGTATTGCTGTGTTGTATGGGTGTATTAAGTGGTATTGCCGTGTTGTATGACTATTAAGTGGTACTGCTATGTTGTATGACTGTATTAAGTGATATTGTGGTGTTCCATGGCTGTATTAAATGATGCTGTGGTGTTGTATGGCTGTATTAAGTGGAATTGCTGTGTTGTATGACTGTATTATGTGGTATTGATGTGTTGTATAGCTGTATTAAGTGGTACTGCTGTGTTGTATGGCTGTATTAAGTGGTATTGCCGTGTTGTATGGCTGTATTAAGTGGTGTTATGGTGTTGTATGGCTGTATTAAGTGGTATTGCCGTGTTGTATGGCTATATTAAATGGTGTTGTGGTGTTGTATGGCTGTATTAAGTGGTATTGCCGTGTTGTATGGCTATATTAAATGGTGTTGTGGTGTTGTATGGCTGTATTAAGTGGTATTGCCATGTTGTGTGGCTGTATTAAGTGGTATGGCTGTTGTATGGCCATATTAAGTGGTGTTATGGTGTTGTATGGCTATATTAAGTGGTACTGTGTTATATGGCTGTATTAAGTGGTATTGCTGTGTTGTATGGCTGTATTAAGTGGTATTGCCGTGTTGTATGGCTGTATTAAGTGGTATTGTTGTGTTATATGGCTGTATTAAGTGGTACTGCTGTGTTGTATGGCTGTATTAGGTGGCATTGCTGTGTTGTATGGCTGTATCAAGTGGTATTGTGGTGTCGTATGGTTGTATTGAAGAGTGTTGTGGTGTTGTATGAGTGTATATAGTGGTATTGTTGTTGTTTGGCTGTATTAAGTGGTATTGCCGTGTTGTATGGCTGTATTAAGTAGTGTTGTGTTGTATGGCTGTATTTAGTGGTGTTATGGTGTTGTATGGCTGTATTTAGTGGTGTTATGGTGTTGTATGGCTGTATTAAGTGGTGTTATGGTGTTGTATGGCTGTATTAAGTGGTATTGCTGTGTTGTTTGGCTGTATTTAGTGGTGTTATCGTGTTGTTTGGCTGTAATATATGGTGTTTGTTGTATGGCTGTATTAAGTGGTATTGTGTTGTATGGCTGTATTAAGTGGTCTTGTGTTGTATGGCTGTATTAAGTGGTATTGCCGTGTTGCATGACTGCATTAAGTGGTATTGTGGTGTTGTATGAATGTATTAAGTAGTATTGTTGTTGTATGGCTGTATTAAATGGTGTTGTGGTGTTGTATGGCTGTATTTAGTGGTGTTGTGGTGTTGTATGGCTATATTAAATGGTGTTGTGGTGTTGTATGGCTGTATTAAGTGGTATTGTGGTGTTGTATGGCTGTAATTAATGGTGTTTGTTGTATGGCTGTATTAAGTGGTACTGCTGTGGTGTATGGCTGTATTAAATAGTGTTATGGTGTTGTATTGCTGTATTAAGTGGCATTGTGATGTTGTATGGCTGTATTAAATGATGTTGTATGGCTGTATTAAGTAGTGGTGTTGTGTTGTATGGCTGTATTAAGTGGTATTGTGGTGTTGTATTGCTGTTTTTACAGTTCTTCATTCTTCTTTCCTACCCTTATAGTTTACCTTAATTTTATTCAGCTCTCCCTCCCATTTACCTCTCTCTCTCTCTCTCTCTCTCTCTCTCTCTCTCTCTCTCTCGCTCTCTCTCTCTCTCTCTCTCGCTCTCTCTCAGCACACCATTCTTCCAGGCGATATGGATAAGACTTTCTGCTCTCCCGAGGCGGTGTGGCGAGAAGCGTGCAATACGTGCTGGTGCAACCTGGGGAAAATCGCATGTACAGACGAGGAATGCAGTAAGTTATCATCATCATCATCACCATCAGCAGAAGCAGCAGCATTTTCGACGTCTTCATTATCATCTTCATCATTTTCCTTATTTCTAGCATCACCACCATCATCGTCATCGTCATCACTGTCAACGTTTATCATTATTTTCTGCATTACCATCGTCGCCATCAGTTATCGTCGTCATATGTCAGTCTTTTCATAAAACCTCTCTCTCTCTCTCTGCATGTTTCCTCTATCCAGTTGTCATCGACTCGTCTTGCTCATATGCCCTGCACCACATGCTCAACACGAAATGAACATTCTTCCACATTGGTAATATACAGCATATCCTTTAAAACTAAATAATGCAACTTAAAAAGTATATATTTAATCCCAAATTAACGACATGAGGCATATCTTCACTTGTTTATGTCAGGCAATTCAATTAATTGAGGTAATATACTTTATAGCGGGGTTTAGCGCGCGAAAACTACAGCCAACACGTGCTTATCCAAGGCACGTGGGCGTTGTAAACACAATGAAGATATTTCATTTCGGCTCGTTTTAAATTGTAGCATATATATCCATTTAGCGAGAGGCTAAATATTCTAGAGATTTAACTGATATTTCTGATGCATATGAACAATATATTTTGGATGATAAAGTGTTAGCTGAGAGCAAGGCTCCTGCCGCCTGCGGAATATATCGGAAGCGACACGATGAATCAGTGGAGAAAGGGGGTATAGGACAGATATGCATTTTGATATCAACTTTCTTAGTGACAGACAGCTCGTTTATAAAGTATGTGCTGTGTGGTAATAATAATAAGTTATATGTAGAGAGAAAGAGAGAGGTGAAAAGATTAGTAAGGGAAAGATGAGAGTGGATGAGGAATTTGGAGTGTAATGTGGAGGGACTCTTAAGAAAATGTTCTGGAAAGAGGTAAACAGATTTAGACAAGGTGGTAGTGAAGTTAATCGGGGAGTGAAAGATAAAAATAGTAGATTACTTGTGGAGAAGGGAGAAAAAGTGAGCAGATGGAGAGAACACTTTAATGAATTGTTGAACATAGAGAATGAAAGTAATGCGAGTTTTAAGTGGCTGGGGAATGGCAGGAAGAAGGAGGGATGTGAGAAGAGAGGAAGAAATCAGTAGGATGGAAGTTGTAGAAGCATTGAAGAAAGTCAAAATGGGGAAAGCCCCAGTAATTGATGGAGTGTGTGGTGAAATGCAGTAGTAGAATGGATGTGGAAGATGTGCAGGTTGGCCTGGGAGGAAGGTAAAGTCCCAGAGGGATGGAAATCAGGTATAATTATTCCCTTGTACAAAGGAAAAGGGGAAAAAGAAGTTTGTGGTAATCATTGGCGCATTTGTCTTCTTAGTCTAATAGGAAAAGTATATGGTAGGATACTTACTGACAGAGTTAGGGAAATAACAGAGGAATTAGTTGGAGAAGAACAGGGAGGTTTTGGGAAGGGAAGAGGTTGTGTAGGTCAGATATTCATTCTTAGATCTTTAGTGGAAAAGTTTCTAGAGAAGGGAAAGATGTAGTATGTGGCCTTCATGGATTTGAAGAAAGCATATGACAGGGTGGATAGACAAGAACTGTGGAAAGTATTAAGAATATATGGAGTAGATGGAAAGTTGTTGAATGCTGTGAAGAGTACCGATATGTATGAGGGGGCTAAAACTGCAGTGCATGTGGATAGTGAACAGAGTGAATTTTTCTATTTGAAGGTTGGGTTGAAACAGGGATATGTCATGTCTCGATGGTTGTTCAGTCTGTACATGGATGAGGTTATAAAAGAGACACAAGGCAGGACAGTGGATGTTGGAGCAGCTGTAATGAGAGAGGGCAGTGTTTGGAAACTCCCTGTACCTTTGTTTTCAGATGATACACTGTTGTTAAGTGAAGATGAAGGGAGCTGCAAGGCTTGGTGGATGAATTTGGGAGAGTGTATAAGGAATGGAATCCAAATGTGAATGTAGGGAAGAGTAAAGTGATGGTCTTTAAGAGAGGTGAAGTCAGTGAATGTACAGTGAGGTTGGATGAGGAGGAAATGGAAACGGTGAGTGTGTTTAAGTAGTTGGGTAGTGTGATGAGTAAGGATGGAATTTGGAGGGTGAAGTACTTGAAAGGGTACAACAAGGAAGAAAGGTTGCTGGTTCCTTGAAAGCAGTGATACGAAGCAGGGAAATGAGCATGGAAGTGAAAAAGTTACTACATGACAGTATTGTGATACCAACTCTAATGTATGGAAATGAAGCTTAGACATTGTTGGAAAGACACAAGTCAAGAGTGAGAACAGTGGAAATGAGTTATTTGAGAGGAGCATGTGGAGTCACATGGAGAGACAGACTGACAAATGAGGATGTGAAGGAGCATTGTGGTGTGGATGTGGATATGGTAGGAAGCATTAGGAGAAACACACTGAGGTGGTTTGGACATGTGGAGAGGATGGAGAGTGAGAGACTGACCAGGAGAGTGTATGTTAGTGAGGTGAAGGGGGAGAGAGGGAGGGGGAGGCCAAGGATGAGATGGAGGGATGGAGTGGAGAGGAGTGTATGTGAGTGAGGTGGAGGGGGAGAGAGGGAGGTGGAGGCCAAGGATGAGATGTAGGGATGGAGCGGGGAGGTATTTGAGGGAGGGGGGGGTGTGAGCTGCGAGCAGGGCAGTGAAATGGAAGGGGACAGGGTGACGTGGAGGTGATTTGTTTGTGGCCACCTCATATGGGATTAAGGCGTCTGGCAATAGATAGACAGATTGATAGACATTTGTCTTCTAGCATAATAGTAAAAGTATATGGTAGGATACTTGTTGAGAGAGTTAGGGAAAGAACCGAGGAATTAGCTGGAGAAGAACAGGGAGGTTTTAGGAAAGGAAGAGGTTGTGTAGATCAGATAATAATTCTTCGGTCTTCAGTGGAAAAGTGTGTTGAGAGGGGAAAGAAGTTGTATGCAGCCTTCATGGATTTGAAGAAAGTATATGACAGGGTGGATAGACATGAAATGTTGAAAATACTGAGAAAATATGGGTAAATGAGTCAGGGAGATTGTGTAAGAAACGGAATCTAAAGGTGAATGTAGGGAAGAGTAAAGTTATGGTCTTTGAGAGAAATGAAGTCACAATATGTACAGTGAGGATGGATGATGAGGAAATGGAAAATATACATGCCTTTAAGTACTTGGGTAGTGTGATGAGTAAGGATGGAAGTTTGGAGGGTGCAGTGCTTGAAAGGGTACAAGAAGGAAGAAAGGTTGTTGGTTCTTTGAAAGCAGTGATAAGAAACAGGGAAGTGAGTATGGAAGTAAAAAAGTTGCTGCATGAAAGTATTGTCATACCAGCTCTAACGTATGGAAGTGAAGCTTGAACCTTGTTGGAAGGACACAAGTCAAGAGAGCAGTGGAAATGAGTTATTTGAGAGGAGCATGTGGAGTTACATGGAGAGACAGACTGGCCAAGGAGGAAGTGAGGGAGCATTGTGGCGTGGATGTGGATGTGATACAATGCTTTAGGAGAAATACATTGAGGTGGTTTGGCCATGTGGGGAGGATAGAGAGTGAAAGAGTAATGAGAAGAGTGTATGTGAATGAGGTGGACCGGGGGAGAGGGAGGGGGAGGCCAAGGTTGAGATGGAGGGATGGAGTAGAGACATATGTGAGAGAAGAGGATGTAAGCTGGGCAGTGAAACGGCAGGGGGCAGGGTGACATGAAGGTGGTTTGTTTGTGGCCATCCCTTCTGGGATTAAGGCGTCTGGCAATAGATATATAAACAGACATTTGGCTATTTGGAAATAAAGGTGTAATTGGTAGAGGTGTAACTTAGGCTACTTGTGGTAGCAATGGTCTTTGAGTTACTACATGTAAGCAGTTCAGTTGTGAATTAATGCTTATAATATACCATAAGCAGAAATATATTCAAATTTACCTTCTCAAACTGGTAAAAATCGCAGAAGCCACAAATGCAAATAAAAGGCTCCAATATCACCACACTTCTTGACAGTTTTCAGCAACTGTTGGGGGATGATTAGCTGGTTTTGCACTTGGTTTAGCTTCCACCGTATAGAAAACATCAGCTGTACAATGGTCAACCTTTGTCTAGAGATTCCTTAAGAGGGAGCATGGTGTCATTTTTTATGTATTAATCTAACTGGAGCTAAATTGGCAGAGCAACTTTGTAATTTAGAGTTAAACATAAATCTGTCTATCTATTGCCAGACACTCTAATCCCATCCAGTAGTAAATATTCTGTAATTGGCTGTGGACTTGATTGTAATAAAACATGTCACTATAGGCAACTTAATGATTTATTGTATGATTTGCTCCTGGAATGGCTTACCTTCACTTGGTATCATGCACTATTAGTAAGCAACCCTCATCTTTCTCACTATCCTCTGAAAGGAGGATGTTGGACAACAGGAAATAGGTAACTTCAGCCTGCAGTCCACCAGGTTCACACCCTGATGAGGTAGAGGTCATAGCAACAGCTGCATAATTTTAAACTGTGTACAGTAACCTCTCAACTAACGTGAGTTTAAACATCGCGTTTTCATTTTAACACGAGCAAATGTTTAAGGAGATATATTTAACTAACAAGGGTTTCTCGATTTAACGCGACTTTACACATACGTGATTTTTCATATTAGCCTCGCGCGCCTTGGACAGTCCCGAGCTGATAGACCGTCTCGGGGACAGTTTGATTTATTCAGTTGGAAAAAAATATATATTGTATCTGTTTCATTATGGTAAATTAAGTCTTTACATATCAGGACAGCAGAGCAAGGAGGGACAATAGAGCAAGGAAGGGGAGCAGCGGGAGGTGGGGGAGGGCTGGAGGTGGGGGAGCGGGGTGATGAGGGACAGCAGCAAACAATGAGTGATACATTGATGAAGTGATGCTGTGTGTTGTTATTGTTTGTGACCTACTTACCAAGATTAAAATGTTGCTTTTACTGTATGGTTTCTATGACCTGCTAATGCATTAATAATGTTGAGGACCTTTCACAATGCCGTGAAAGAAGTAAAATTGAAAGAAAATCCACATAAAAAAAGAAAACAGTATTGTACGTGTTTAGAGAGAAGTAAACAATGCTTTGGCCCAACTAGGGCCGAAGTTTAGAGTAGGGCTTTTAAGTTTAGAGTAGGATAACTTCCCAAATGGGTAGACTTTCCCAGAGCCCAGGAACGTAACCCCCAATATTACCATTGTTTCTTATGGGAAAATTATTTTAAATAATGCATTTTTAGATAATGCGACCTCTCCAGGAACATAACCCATGCGTTATATGAGAAGTTGCTGTATTTTAAATCTACTTGTAAATTCTCCAATGTAACACTTACTTATGTGAATTCCATAGAGGATCGTGGCCCACTGTCGAACCAGCCAGAGTTTGTCACTTGTTTGCCGTACTCATACTGGCATCAAGGCTGTACCTGGTGCTCGTGTCACCAGCCAGGAGTTCCCCATTGCATCAGCATCTCCCAGTGTTCCTCTACAGGTTTGGATTGGACTGGGGTGTGATTATGTTGTTGTTGTCTGTTTCTGGTTATAATTGGATAGTTGTTTTCATGTTGGTGTCTGGTTGTGCCTAATATCAGTCATTTTCATGTTGTTCTGCCCCTGCTTGTTAATGAACAGATGTTTTCATGTTGTTGCTCTTGTCTGTTTTGGGGTATTATCTGGCAGCTATACCACGTTGAGTACACCGCTTCCCGTCCGATCAGCGAAGTTAAGCAACGTTGGGTCTGGGTGACCGCCTGGGAACACCAGATGCTGTTGGCATAATGTTCTCCCTACGTGTCAAGTGGGGTTGGTGGAGGATTAGTGCCCCTTCCTGTAAAACAATTAACTCTAAGCCCTTGGCCACCCCGTTTGTGATACATGGCGTCTGGCAATGAATGAATGAATGAATGTTTTCCTGATGTTTTTTTTGTCTGTTTCAGCCAAGTATCTGTCATTTTCATGTTCTGTCGTCTGTTTCTGCTTATTATGGACAGTTGTTTTCATGCTTTATTGTCTTTCTGCCTATTATTGGACAGTTGTTTTCATGTATTATTGTCTTTCTTCTTATCAGACAGTTGTTTTCGTATTTTATTGTTTTTCTGCTTATTATCAGACAATTGTTTTCTTGTTTTAATGTCTTTCTGCTTATTATCAGACAGTTATTATTTTGTTTTATTGTCTCTGCTTATTATATGTTAGTTGTTTTCATGTTGTTGTTGGTTTTCCGTTACTGGCAGTGAATTGTTTTCATGATTTTGTTTGTCATTAGTTATTTTAATTTGGGAGTTTTTTTTGTGTAGTTTGTAGCCAATAGCCACAAAGTGTTTTTAAGCAGTTGTCTGTATCTAATGTCAGGGATTTTTTTCCTTTTTATTGGAGTATTATGTTGTTATTGTTGGTGTCTTAGTATTGTGTTGGTATTGTTCTCTTGTTTTACTATATTGTGTAGGCTAGTACAATACTGACCTGCAACTCTACTATAATTGGTTTGTTTTCACATGACAAAGACCTCTCAGCTTAGTTGATAGCAGATCGTCATATTAGAGGATTCATTTGATTAGTAACCAAGGAGACTCATTCCAACCTCATAATTAAGGCTCATCGAGTCTCATGAAGCTGTGACTTGGTATTCAGTTTGTGACCGTAGCCCACTTCCTTCATACAGAAACAAATCAACTATGGTTTTGATAATGCAAGACCTCATAATACATTTTTGATGAATAATAACTTATAAATACTTATGTTTTGCACTGGAATAATTTTCCTATGAAATATACATACAGTTCAGGATCAGCAGGGTGGTCCATAACATCCTTTTACATTCTGACACATGATTTCTTGGGTGTTATGGGGACAACTGAGTCAGCATTATCATTGTCTATCATGCATTAATTTCCAGTTCACACTGCCACACCCACACACAGACCAGCAGAATGAGCCATACCCAATACATTTAAGAGACTGCCAGCCGAGTTTCTGTTGGCGTACTGTTTGTGGACCATTCTGTACTTATCCACTTTTTATACAAATCCATGTACAATTTTAATCATGGCTTAACAGGGCCCGGTGTTGACCGTTGTTATGGTGAACACCCTGTTTGGACGAAGGGTTGTCATGTCTGTACCTGCCTCAATAGTGAGCCTGTTTGTAATATTGGTATCTGTGGTGAGTACCATCTGTTTTCACCCTTTTATTTTATACACGTTGAGCTTTGTTCCATTTTGTTTTTATGAGGGTAACTGCATGGAAAGAAGAGTGTAAGTGGTGTGTGTGTGTGTGTGTGTGTGTGTGTGTGTGTGTGTGTGTGTGTGTATTTACCTAATTTTATTTATCTGATTGTGATATACAGGAGATGAGCGACGTTCGTGGGGTCCCGTCTCTTTCTCAGTAAGTCAAATTTTGCTTTAAACTCGTTTATGTTTTTAGACTGGACAATCTCTTTGTCCAGGCTGTTCCACAGGTCTGTGCATCTATAAGGAAAACTATATTTCTTGATATCCTTCAAGCAGCTTGGCTTCTTCAGCTTCATTCCGTATCCTCTTGTTGCTCTCTTATCTCATACAAACAGATCTTCTCTGTCAATTTTATTTACTCCCATCATGGTCCTAAACTCTGCAATTATGTCACCCCTCTCTCTCCTTTTCCCTTAGGAAGGCAGATCCAAGTTTTCCAGCCTCACTCTGTACGACAGATCTGCCAGACTGGGGACCATCTTGGTCGCTGTTCTTTGTATTCTCTCAATCTTGTTTATATCTTTCTTTTTGTGTGGGGACCACACTACTGCTGCATATTCTAACCTGGGGCAGATCATGGCCACTATCAATTTTTTCCTCATCTCCTCATCCATGTAATGAAATGCCACTCTTATGTTAGTCAAGTGTTTATACGTCTCTCTAACTGTCTTGTTAATATGTTTTTCAGGTGACAAACTATCCTGGACCAGCACTCCTAAATCTTTCTCTTCTCTCACTTTTGTGATTGGTTCATTATCCATCAAATAATTCAGTGATGGCCTATTGGTACTTTTACCCATTTCCAATTTTTTACATTTTCTTTGTGTTGAATATAATTTCCCACTTCCATCTCCAATCATGTATCCTGTACAGATCCTCCTGCAGCAATTTACAGTCCTCCTCAATCTCTACCTTCCTCAAGATCTTTGCATCATCAGCAAACAGACTTGCATAGCTGTTCACTCTATATACCATATCGTTTATGTAAATCAGGAACATTACTGGCCCCAACACCGAGCCCTGTGGGACTCCATTTGTTACTTCCCTCCATCCAGACATCTTGTCCTTTATTACTGTCCTCATCTGTCTGTCTCTCAAAAAGTCTCTCATCCATTCCAGGAGGTTTCCCTTCAGTCCTCCTGTATGCTTTCATTTCCACATTAGTCTCTTACGGGGTACCTTGTTGAAGACCTTCTTCAAATCTAAATGCACACAGTCCACCCAACCGTCTCTCTCCCATAGCACATCAATCACTCTTGAGTAAAAGCTGAACCAGTTGGAAACACACGATCTTCCACTTATGAATTCAAACTGACTTTCAGCCAAAATAGTCATCTCTTCCAGATATTTTATCCATCTATCTTTCAGGATTCTCTCGCACAATTTTGCGACCGTGCTGGTTAGGGATACTGGTCTGTGATTCAGGGGTTCTTCCTTGTTTCCTCCCATATAAATTGGTACCACATTTGCCCTTTTCCATTCCCGGGCATTTTCCCCTCTTCCAGAGAACACACAATTAAACTGTGAATCTTATCTGTCAGTTGTTCTCTGCATTCTTTCAGTACCCAATTAGAGATTCCATCTGGTCCTGGGGCTTTCCTCACATCTTGAGTTTCCAGTAATTATACACTTCCAGCACTTCCACATTTATATCTTTTATCACTACATTTCTAGTCACTCCCTCCCCCTCCACAAACTCCCTTTCATTAGTGAAAACCGATTGGAAACATTTGTTCTTTATTTCAGCTTGCATTGTCTCATCTTTATAGACCTCTCCCTCTACTTTCAGTTTGGCGATTCCTTCCTTTTGTTTTAATTTGACATTGACAAATCTATAAAACAATTTGGGTTCATCCTTACATTTGTCTGTTTCACCTTTTTCAAAGTTCCTTTCTTCCTCTCTCTGTATTCTTGTATATTCATTTCTAGTTCTTTTATATTCATCCTTTGTTCTGCTCTTACCTCTCTTTCTCCAGTTGTTCCATGTTGTGTACCTCTCTTTTTTGCTATCATACACCTTCTATCATACACTTTCTATTGAACCACTCCTTTTGTGTGTGTGTGTATTTACCTATTTGTAGTATACAGGAATTGAGCAATGCTCGTGTTGTCCTGTCTCCATATCCACATTTATCAAGTCTACCTTTACACACATGAATGTTTTTCTCATACACCACCTCTTTGTCTAAGTCGTTCCAAATATTTAAGTATTTACCTAATATACCTAATTGTGATATACACGAAATGTACTATGCTCGTGGGTTTCCGTCGCTGTTTCTCAATAAGTCGAATTTAACTTTAAACTCGTTTAAGTTTTTAGACTGGACGATCTCTTTGTCCAGGCTATTCCATAAGTCTATACTTCTGTAAGGAAAGCTATATTTCTTGATATCCTTCAAGCAGCTTGACTTTTTCAATTTCATTCCATGTCCTCTTGTTGCTCTCTTATCCCATACAAACAGATCTTCTTTGTCAATTTTATCTACTCCCACCATGGTCATGAACACCGCAATCATGTCTCCCCTCTTTCTCCTTTCCTCTAACGAAGGCAAATCCAGTTTTTCCAGCCTCTCTCTGTATGACAGGTCTGTCAGACTGGGGACCATCTTGGTTGCTGTTCTTTGTATTCTCTCAATCTTGTTTATATCTTTCTTTTTGTGTGGGGACCACACTACTGCTGCATATTCTAACCTGGGGCGGATCATGGCCACTATCAATTTTTTCATCATTTCCTCATCCATATAATGAAATGCTACTCTTATGTTAGTCAAGAGCTTATAAGTCTCTCCAACTATCTTGTTAATGTGCTTTTGTGGTGACAAACTATCTTGGACCAGCACTCCCAAATCTTTCTCTTCTCTCCTTTTTGTGATTAATTCATTACCCAAAAAGTAATTCAGTGATGGTCTCCTGGTACTTTTACCCATTTCCAATATTTTACATTTCTTTACATTAAATATCATTTCCCACGTCCGGCTCCAATTGTGTATCCTATCCATCCTACAGTATTTTACAATCCTCCTCAACCTCTATCTTCCTCAAGATCTTTACATCATCAGCAAACAGACTTGCATAACTGTTCACTCCATCTACCATATCATTTACGTAAATCAGGAACATTACTGGCGCCAACACTGAGTCTTGAGGGACTCCACTTGTTACTTCCCTCCATCCAGACATCTTTTCCTTTATTACTGTCCTCATTTGTCTGTCTCTCAAAAAGTCTCTCATCCATTCCAGAAGTTTCCCCTTTAGTCCTCCTATATATTCTAGTTTCCACATTAGTCTCTTATGAGGTACCTTGTCAAAGGCCTTCTCTAAGTCTAAGTACACACAATCCACCCAACCATCTCTCTCCTGTACCACATCAATCGCTCTTGAGTAAAAGCTCAACAAGTTTGAAACACATGACCTTCCACTTTTGAATCCAAACTGACATTCAGCCAAAATATTCATCTCTTCCAGATATTTTATCCATCTGTCTTTCAGGATTCTCTCACACAATTTTGCGACCATGCTGGTTAGAGACACTGGTCTATAATTCAGGGGTTCTTCCCTGTTTCCTCCCTTGTAAATTGGTACCACATTTGCCCTCTTCCATTCTTTTGGCACTTTCCCTTCTTCCAGTGAGCATACAATTAAACTGTGAATTTTATCCGCCAGTTGTTCTCTGCTTTCCTTCAGTACCCAATTAGAAATTCCATCAGGTCCTGGGGCTTTCTTTACATCTTGAGTTTCCAGTAATTTATACACTTCCTGTACCTCCACTTTTATATCTTTCATCACCGGAACATTTCTAATCACTCCGTCCCCTTCCACAAGCTCCTTTTCTTTAGTGAAAACTGACTGGAAATGTTTGTTCATTATTTCTGCTTGCATTGCCGCATCCTTAAAGACCTCTCCTTCTACTTTCAGCTTGGTGATTCCTTCCTTTTGTTTCAGTTTGCCATTAACAAATCTGTAAAACAGTTTGGGTTCATCCTTGCATTTGTCAGTTATACCTTTTTCAAAATTCCTTTCTTCTTCTCTACGTATTCTTGTGTATTCATTTCTTGTTCTTTTATATTCTTCCTTTGTTCTGTCGTTACCTCTCTTTCTCCAATTGTTCCACGCCTTATCTCTCTCTGTTTTTGCTATCATACACCTTCTATTAAACCACTCCTTTTTCCTGTTTTCTTTCCCTCTTACTCTTGGTACAAATTTTTCCACTCCCAAAGTATAGAGGTCTAGAAAGATATCCCACTTCCTCTGTATCTCTCTTGTTTCTCTGAATTTTCTCCAATCCGCATTTTCAAAAAAGTTTCTCAATCCTGTAAAATTTGCTTTGCCAAAGTTGTATCTTCCCTGTCTATGAAGCTCGTCTCTTGGCTCGAATTTTCCTATTAACATCTGGAACTCAATGACCACGTGATCACTTTTTCCCAAAGGACAGAGATATTCCAATGATTCTATTACATCGGGTTCTTTGATGAACAGTAAATCTATCCTTGCTGGTGTGTCCTCACCTCGAAACCGTGTCTCTTCTTTGACCCATTGCGTCATCACATTATTCATTATTATATTTAATAACATAGTTCCCCACGAATCCTGTGTGTGTGTGTGTGTGTGTGTGTGTAACAAGTTTAAGGTTACAGTCGCAGTTTATTATTAATAGTATAAAAATCAGGTTGAGTAGATTTGGGTAAAGACTTTGGCCAATCTGCACTTGCATTTATTCTCACCAGTGTTGCTGTTTTACATACATATCCCTTCCCTCTCCAAGTTGTCTTTAAAGCATAAATTGAGTATTGTTAACTGGAGAAGAGTATCAAGAATTTACAATTGTTTAGGTGAAATAACATTAACTTGGGCAATGTTAGCACCTGCAAGTTATCATTGAAGCTTAAACTAAGTAATATTAACTGAAATTTTTCAAGAAATGAGAATGGTTAAAGTGAAATAGCCTCAACTCTGACACTGGTAAGCAAAAAGTACCTGTTAATATGTGGTAGTGGAAGTATTATGACCATATTTTTAAAGCTTGAGCTGATGGAAGTATAAGCAAACCCCATATTTATTGATGGTCACCTATGGAGCACCTGTACCTGTTAGATGTCATCAGCTGGCAGCTCACATTTGAGGGTATTAAGCAATGATATGCAGAAGATGCAGAAGTAAGATGTGTTCTGTTATAATCACAAGCTTCAGAAATTAGTATAAAAAAATCTGGGGGATAGTTCACTCTCTCATGCTGTTTTAATACATTAGAAAACTTAGATCTGAAAGTCTGATTTCCGGATACCTCTGCTTTTCAGAATACTGTTTTTTTCCTATGATAAGGGGTGCTGAGATTATCTTGTGACACAGTCATCGATTGTTTTATTTATTTATTTATTTATTTTTTACTTGTATAGTAAGAGATAATAGATTAATTACTAAAGGTACAGGACAGTACTTCACTGAATCTGCTGTTAACGGTACTGCAAGATATCTTCCAATTATTTTCTTTTAGTTATCATTACTATTCTACATTCAAGACTTTTTCATTTTCATTAAAGCTTCTGAACCCAAGTATTTAGGATTGGAGAGTTTGTACTGTATCATGGCCCTTAACACCATTCATCCAATGATGTGTATGATTTTATTATTGGTAGCACCAGACAATTTTATTCAGCTTTGGAGAAGATTTTGAAGTGGAGTTGGATGTAACCTTCAATAACGTTTTCACATCTAAAGGTTTGTCCTAGGTTTAGTAAAGTTGTCTGGTGGTAGCAAGAATAAAACAGGGAAGTATGTCATTGGCTTGAAGGGGTTAAATACAGGAAAAAGGCCTGATGACCCAACAGGCTTATATTCACTTATTTTTTTTGCAACCTCAGAAATGGAAGAGCCACCAGTCATGCCACCACGAGTACCTGGCGGATAATGTGCCATCAGGATCATAACTGGATGGCCATATGTTTGGAGGAATTACACTTGCATTTGGAAAGGTTATTTGTGGTTTGTTGTTTTGATCCCAGGCAGCCATTTGTGAATGTGAGCCTGGTAGGCTGCAGGTTGAAGTTGCCCTTTCACTCCTGTCCACCATCCTGCTTTTGAGGGATAGGGAAATAGTTGAGGGATGTTTGTGCAGCATTACAGCAGTGTCACCAAATGAATGGATCTCTCCAGCACAAGAAGAATTGTTTTATTGGAGAGATAAAGCAGTTTCGGAGTTACTCGGAATGTCTCCATTTATGTTCTATTTCCCCAGTGAACAACTTCCAAATGTGGATATAACGTGGCCAAATATTTTGGATCATAACTGGTTGATGACTTGCTTGTTTGTGGTGTAAGGTATGGAAAAATGTATATAGTAGTTACCAAACTTTGTGAAGAACTGTTAGTCAACCCTGTGGACAGAATGTTGGATAAGACTTAATGTGTTGGATCATAACTGGATAATTGGATATTTCTCGTGCAGTGAAGGGTACGGAAGAATCTGTACCAGCTTATGAAGAATTATTCCTTAACGTTGTGGACAGATTTTTTTTTTTTTTTTTTCATGTGCTCGACTCTGGGCATAGGCTTCACAGCCTGCTCCCAAGGCCCAGTAGTCCTCCTACACACCATACACCTCTACATGTCACCACTTCGGCTCTAACACCCACCGTCCATATTGAATACATACTAGGGCTGTCTCATACAGGACTGGTGTAATGGTATTAGCGGGGGGTTTGCTTTCATATTCTTGCAGTGCTGTTGTACAGGAAAGATTGTCTTTTTTTTTTTTTTTTTTTTTTTTTTTTTTAACATTTGAGATATAAGTAATATCCTCGTGGTGCCAGCATTCAATAGAAATGTCATAGTAAATCTAGGGAGACCTAGTAATGAATTACTGATTAGATAATGGCAGTCATTATGAAGTACATAAATGTTTGATTAACTGCTGCAATTGTGTTTAGCATGTTTTCATAATTTTTCTGTTACACATTTTTTGTCCATTTATTATCGGCATTCAGTTGGATCATTTTTAACAAGTTGTGCAGTATTTTTCATCATTTTTCTTGATGCAGACTATAGACTGTCCACTGATACCTTTGTTATTAGATTGTAATTGGATCTTTTTCAATGAGTTGTACAGTAATTATGCTTTCACAGGAACTGCAACATTAAGTATTGTACAGCCAACTTACGAATTATTTGAAGTGTAACCTTTTTATTTCACTTGTTTGGTTCATAAATACTGTTGCTGCTGTTGGATGTGAACCTGCTGAACAGCAGGCTAAAGTTGCCCTTCTACTGCAGTCCACTATCCTCATTTTGTGGGGAAGGATAGGGAGAGAGTTAAGGAGCATTTGTATAACTAAACATCAGACCCACCCTGTTATCCTGTACCACTTTGCGAAGGTATCTCTCCCCTGGATCATACCATAAGTATTGCTGCTGTAGGTATTTGATTTGTAAGTACTGCAGCTCTAACGACTCCATGTATGATTGTTTCTCTCGTGCAGTATTTGTATGTTCTGTCAGTGTTCCTTGGCACTGATGTGTTCTAATATTGATAAAGTGTGTGTGTGATAGGTCCATAGAAGATGTTACAGTATGATTTTTGTTCTGTTTATTGGTGTTGCTGTTTTAGTTGTTCTGTTGTATGATGTTCCAGTCTCTGTTGTTCTGTTCATTTTGTGTTCTTGCCTTTGTGTTTATTGGTGGTACAGTCTTGTCTTTCTGTTTGTGTCAGTTGTGGTTGTTCTGTATAATGGTGAGTGTACTGAATATTAATAGAAAAGAAAAATAAATAGATAGGACTGAAATACAGAAAATAATGAATATATGTACTAAGTATTTACAGGAAGAAAGAAGATATTATATGAGTGAAAAAAAAGAAAAAGAAAATGAGTGTTCTGAGTGTTTATGGGAAGAGACTTTTTTTTTTTTTAATACATCTGAATTATGGAAAGAAAGGAGTGTACTGATTAAGATTGGTTTATTATCTGATCATGATCATGTGACATGATTTGAATTTCATTAAAGCAGACATAACTATCTTCAACCAGACCCATTGATATGTTATAAAAATATCCTTTCTAATACAGTACCATTACGCCAGTCCAACATATGACGGCTGTAGCATGTATTCAGTATAAAGAGCGAATATTAGCATGGAAATTGTGACATGCGATAGGGTGTGGGATGCAGGAAGACTACTGGGCCTCCAGGAATGGGTGCTCAAGTCGGTGACCAGAGATGGACACACAAAAAAACCTACATCACCAATAATACCTCTCTTCTCGTGCCCTTCCCACCTACCCTGCCTTTCTCTCCACTTTATCTCCACTGCTTTCATCACTATACGTGCTTGCCAGTTTTATCTGTTCATGCCTGAAGAGAATTTAAGCCTGGGAACAATTAGTATCAGTTTACAGTAAATATTACTACTGTAAGTGTGTTTAATTCATTCAGCAGGTAGAAAAACTTTCAGTCTTCTTGCCCTATCATCTGTTACAATAAACAGAAGCTAGAAGTACCTGGACCACCTAGTACTGTAAGGCTTCCATTGTGTGTGAGGGATGTTTCAAAACCTCAAAATTTTCCATATATGTGGTGGTGCTGGAGAGGGTTGCCCTCATGTGGTGAGACTGACATAACTGGGTGGTGGAGCCGCGTGATTATACAAACGTTCCCCAACTCCTTTCCTGTCCCCCCAGAAGGAGGATGGTGGGCTGTAGGATAGGTGCAACTTCAGTCAGTAGACCACTGGGTTTACTTTCAGATGTGCCTAGTTTGCTACTACTACTACTACTATACTGCTACAGCTACTACAGTACCCTAGCGTCCAACACGGTAATATTGTCATGCACAGGTCCCGTGTTGGACCAAAAACGTGTTGGACAAACAACAGAGCTTATGGGGAAAAATGAATTATGTCAGCAACCCTAGGAAAAGTCACCCTAAATACCTACCATATACATATACATATACTGGTACTATTGTCATTATAATAAATGGTACTGTACTATGAATGATAACTAACCTTTTAGGATAGTGTTGGTGGGCTTGCTGGCCTTGGCGATGTCCACATTCCTCTCTCCTTTCTTCTTCCTCTCAATGATTTCTAGCTTGGTGGCCTGAGAGAGGTGCTGCCGCTTCTTGGGGTTCTCAGAAGGCTTCCAGGGTATTGTGAACAGGGTAAAATGCAGTAGCAAGGGCAGAAAATGCAGCAAGAAAAAAGCACCTTCCAATGCGAATTATGCAACTGAGTGGCGCTGTGGCGGGAGAAATTTAAACAAAACCTCACATGAGAGCAGAAGCGTTTTTAATTGGGCAACATCACGATCAAGTCACGATAGCGGGCAGGGGAGACAACTTGATCAGAAGTTTTGATTGGCTGTCAGCATCACAGGAACGTCCAGTATGACCATGTTGGACCGGGGGTGATTGTGCTAGAGGCGAACTCTGCGGATTTTGCCCACTTCTCGGAGCTCCGTCCGTGTTGTGCTAATGCACCCATGTTACAGTAAGTAATCGTATTAAATCGTACTAATTTTTTGCTCTCCGTGCTGGACGCGAATCATGCTGGACAAATGCATGTTGGACGCAAGGGTACTGTACTACTACTACTGCTACTACTGTGCTACTATTGTACTACTACTGTACTACTACCGTATTACTACAACTACTACTATTGCTACAATTCACCTCCATCCATTGGGGAATCATATTGTGAAGATCTGCTACTACTACTACTACTACTACTGTACTAGTAATGTATTACTACTGCTGCTACTACTACTACTACTACTACTGTACTAGTAATGTATTACTACTGGTACTACAACTACTACTACTACTACTACTGTACTCATGTAAGTTGTAGCCACTGTAAAAAGGGAGTAAATGGAAATTTTAAGTATAACAAGTCCTCAGTATAATTCATCCTTTTTTATGCACTTTCTTGCTGCAGTATTAAGTCCCTACAAAAATAAATACTTTTGCCTTTAAAGCTGATTTGGCAGTTTCACCCAATTTACAGTATTGGTTGTTTGGGAAAACCTCTAACATTTTGTGTGTTGGTAAAATTTTCACTGGCAATATTTCTGAATAAACTTAAATGTGACACATAACAAGAACACAATATATTCCCTTTTGATGGGTCTATTGCTTTTGTGATTTCATATTTCTAGATCCTACCCACACAATTTATTTTGAATAGGCACTATGGTTAGGACAGTGATGATGATGATAAGGAGGAGGAGGGTGATGATAGTGATGCAAATGAGGAGATGGAGGGCGTTGATGATGATGATGATGATGATGATGATGATGATGATGATGATTGGGATGAGGAAGAGGAGGAGATGGAGGGTGTTGATGATGATGGTGAAGAGGAAGAGGAAGTGGAGGGGGTTGATGATGATGATGATGATGAGGAAGAGGAGGAGGAGGTGGAGGGTGTTGATGATGATGATGATGATGAAGAGGAGGAGGAGGAAAGTAATGATGGTGATGTTTATGATGATGATGACAATGATGAACATCAGCCTCATGTTTTACATAATGGATGAAGCTTCTGGCTACGATCCTGCCAGAATTAGACACTTCAACAGCTCTTTACCATAGAATTAATTCATTCAGGCCTAGCATCATATTCAGTTCAAGCCTAGCACCATATTTTAGCATTATTGTCTTGTTATAGCTTGGCATTCAAGTTGGAAACATGACAATTTTATGTGTAGTTAAAATGAACAGAATATAGGGCCACAAGATGCCTGGCTCTCCATGCACCTCATTGAGTATTGACTGTGCATAGCCTGCATGCCAGAAAACAAAGCACATCTGTAGTGAAGTAGGAAGGTCTGATACACATTACTTTCATAATGGGTTTCACAAATACTTATTAAAATGTAAGGTCTTTCTTATATGGTGATGGACTTTGTGCATGTATTAAGTTGTGGCTTTGATTTCTTTGTTACTGTTCTGAGTAACTAATAAAATATTCTTTGGCTCTGTGATATACTACTGCCTTATCTAAAACCTTATCAGTAATTTATCCAAGCATCCCCCTATTCAACTTGGTTTATTCTACTCTTGTATTCAATGTTGATGTGCAGCTAACAGGTATGTCCCTCTTTTCTTTCTGTAAAGATGACATATTTCATATATGTAAGTTTCCTTCTTCAAACGTGACTACTTATCAGTCTTCCTTTTGAGGGTTTAACCCTGTGAATCTGGTGATGTATTTTATTTGGTTTATTCTTGCTGTATTTAAGAGATTTTATTGAAGGTAGAAGTATGTGTGTTGGAGAAGAGTATAATGAAGGCTGCAGTTGACCTTACCAACTTGAAAAGTCTTACCTAAGGTGAGTGAAATCATCTGTATGTTGTAGCAAGAACAGTGCAAGAACAGAATAGAAAATATATCACAAGGAGTTACTAATGCCCATTGTTTCATAGACTCCATCCTACCTCGTTTTCCTATGTGATAACTTCAATTTCCAAGAGGTGACTGGATGTTTGCTGATCAGGCATGGTCATCAAGGTAAGTAGGCTGGTCATCTACCCTTAAATGTAGTAGATTATGGTAGCCCTAGCCTTGCACCCTTAAACCTCAAAGAAAGTAATATAAGATTAGTTGTTATTATTTTATTTATTTATATTTCGTATTACAGTACTTTTTTTTATTTTTTGATTATGCTGACTTTCCCCTTACTACTTTTTTATTATGCTGACTTTCCCCTTACTACAGTTCATATAAAAGTGGGAGGTGGGTGGGGAGTTGGCACATATTTTTCCTACCAGTGGACCTGACCTTCAGTTTGATTTACTCTCTACTTCCTGTTCCTTTATATAACCAGAGTAAAGCTATCGGGGCCAGGAAGGATTGTGGCTTATATACTGTGGTTTGAATTCTAGAGGCAACCCAAGGTTTTCCTGTCATATAAAATGTTACCATCTGGGGCACGGTTTGGCCTCCTACTCATAAATATTCTAGACTGTAGTAGCCTAACCTCAGGCTCCTACACTCTGCAGAGGCCAGTATGGGCTAGACTAGTACTGTTATATATTTATTATATTTTAATGTTGATTCCCCCTCCCCTTTTTTTTTCTGTTTGTCTTAGTTACTTGTTACTTTCCATTCAGGGTCTTTTGTCAAAACACTGCAGATGACCTTAGCAGTTGATGGGGCAAATATTTCTCATTCAGTAACTTCAGTAACTTTTCATGTTAAACTCTGGGGTACCATAGTACTGTAGCATCCCGTCCCGACCAGTTTATATTGTATAACGCACATCCGTATTGTCCATGTATGTGCAGTCTTTGTTGGTACTGTGGTAATAGTAGTTACTGCCCCTGGCTTATCTGAACATGAACCTGGTGGACTAGAGGGTGAAACTGCCTTTTTCCACAGTCCACCATTCTCCATTTGGGAGATAAGGAGGGGACTGAAGGATGTTGTATAACCGGGCAGTCCCTCCCCGGTACTGTCAGCAGTGTACTAAAAGGATATAAACAGCTCAATAGTGATGTGTAATAGGCAAGATACAGCACTAAGGAATAGGTACAAGGAATGCAGACCTTGTAGTCTGAACTATTCATTTTCACTTCCAGCTTTGGCCAGATGTAAGGAAGGATCAACGTGGAACAATGGTTGCAACACCTGTCAATGTGTTGATGGCCATGTCTTGTGTACTTTGGAGTACTGTGGTGAGTACAGTTGCTGGTGCTGTACTTATAAACCCTTCTAAGCATAATGCCATTAATCTGATGATCAGTTTTCAGTTTGTTCTTGCCGTCTACAAATGATTATGTTCAACTTTGGAGAGACTTCAGACTGGAGGAGTTAGAGATAATCTTAATTAACCCCTTCACTAGGAGATCCTTCAAGTTGAGAAAAGAATTGTCTTGTGGTAACAAGAAAAGGTTTTAGAACGTTAAGTTGCATATACAGTAAGATTGCGTATGTACTGTTTTTTTTTGTTTGTTTTTTTTACACATTTCTGGGTCCTCCTCCCACCAAGACAATAAACTTATCCAGCTGGTTGAGTTGATTTTTTTTTTTTTTTCTTCATATATTCTGTCTAAAGGTACAGGGTACTATACTGTGTTCGACATACAGTGTACTTGTGTGTGTTTTTTTTAATGATTTATGAATAATTTTGTATCAGTGTGTATGTGCATAGTATTGTTTATTCATTATTACTTAGGCTGTTTCAGCAACAGTTAGAACTAATGGAGAGTCTTTTTCAATGGACTGCCTTTCTCCCATAATCTGTCCATTTGAATGAGGGTTTATTATATTATTATTTCCATTGCAGAGCGTGAGTGCGAAGATGGTTCAGAATGGATGGAGGATTGCAACACCTGCTATTGCATCGATGGCAGGAAATCGTGCACAGAGATAGCATGTGCGGGTAGGTAGTGGTGTCATGGATTGAACATATTCCCTTCACTTTTAGAACATATTTAAAAGTTTATTCTTGTTATTACCAGATTTTTCAAACAGTGGTGTTAGATATAGCTTTCATTTACCCCTTCACTGAAAGAGGTTTCCCCAAAGCTTAGTAAAATTGTGTGGAAGTAGCAAGAATAAGGAAATAGATACAGCCATCATTTACCCCTTCATTAAAAGAACTGAATAAAATCATCTAGAGGTAGCAAGAATAAGTTGATAAAAGACATCACTGAACTGAGGGGTCAGAAGTATGTCAGGGATGTGTCCCAAAATGTTGCAGCATTTTCCATACAAGTCTGCCAGTTCAAGAGGAGGCAAGCATGAAACCATCCCCTTACAGTATGTGTGGGTGGTAAAGAAAGGTAGTATTAAAGTGCAGTGAAGAGGTATATAGTAACTAATAACAATCACACCCAGGAGGACGAACGAAGCGTGAGGCAGTCCCCATACCTGTTGGCGATGATGAGAGGGAGTGTGAAGATGGTGCCAAGTGGCGGCGTGACTGTAACAGGTGCATGTGTACAGCCAACGGACTGGCTGCATGCACCAGGAAACTGTGTCCCCCTGGTGAGTGTAGCCTGAATGAAATGCTTCACTCTGAGGATATATTACTTTAATTTTGCAAACTCAGGATGGTTTTGTTCATTCCATCATGGTGGTCAGACCATGGGTACCAAGAGGCTGTGTCCTGTCAGTGAGTCAAGCCAGAATTCATCCATTACAGCAGATGGGTCATTCTTCTACTGTGTGTTGCCTCACTGATCCGTGGCCACGTTATTGTTAGTGTGGGACATTGTAATATTGTGGCATCAGTATAATTTGGCATTCTAGTAATACAAATATCTGAACTTCCCTCCCTGTCCCACAAAAAGAGGTTATAAGTTGCGGGCATCTTTAGCCTACAGTCTGCCGGGTTCGCATTTGCAGAAGCTTGGGTCAAAAACAACAGCATTACAGTGTCTACATTCTTAAACATGAGAGGGTGAAGGCTTATGCAGTTTTAAGCTTTCAGTATCATAATGTCGGCTATAGAAGTACTGCGGGATGATTTTAGGAATGACCATTATTTGCTTACATTAGTGGGTGGTCAAATGATTTTTATATTGGTGCAGTTTGTGTACTATATTATTATGTTAATTTTGAGTGTGAATGTGGAGGATAGAGCACCTACAGATAGAGCTAAGAAGACTTGAGATGAGGTCCTACAGAATGACTTCAGGGTTACAGAACTGAACAGGGGTGCTGCCATAGCTTATGCAGCATGGACAGCAGCCATGTGGTGAAGAAGGTTGGCATAATCAAGCACGTATATTCAATCATAAGTATGGGTGCACACATCATGCAAAACAATCTGACAACACAGACAATGGATGTTGGAATATCCTAGATGATTCAACCCCATGTAGATTAACTTGTTTTAAATGAGGATGTCATATAGGCCTACTTTATATTACAGCACTTGCATGGCATCTCCTAGTAAGTACTGTTATGATATGCACATTCAGTCGGTAATATATTTATCATCCAGGAACATAACAGGCTGTATTGATCATTTTGGATATTAATGAACTCCAGGGTGATACTTTTGATTGACTCTATAAAGCCTCTCAGAATTAATAAAAAGTAAATAAATAAATAACTACAATAAATGAATTTTGCATGTGTTAACTGCATTATTGTTTGTTGACTTCCACTGCAGGATTTTCACAACAAGCAGCAGCGTCAGGAGTTCCTGAATGTGAAGGCCATGCCTCATTTAAGATTGACTGCAACTGGTGCACCTGTTTTAATGGAAGCGCCATCTGCACCGCCATGGGCTGTATCTATGGTTAGTACAGCATTCTAAAGTACTGTATGCCTGTAATAGCTCTGTTGTAAAATATTATGCAGCAGGTCATTGGTGTAAGTTGCTTACTATATTGTACTTTGATGATGATTATGATGGTGTTTTTTTTTTTTTCTTTTACAATTAAATTCATGGCAAGCAACAGAAAAATTTCCTATAAAATTGCATAGCTACATGTATTGCTGAATTGAAAGTTCCCTCGATTTTCTGTACCAGGTATTTTAAAAAATTATATTGTGTAATACTGTACAGACCAAGCAGACCCACATCCGTCATTAAGCAACTGCCCCATATGTCTACTTCCCATTTATATATGTCACTTGCCTTCCTAATAAGTCATATCAAAGAGAATCATCAAAGTGTGGGAAACATACAAGCCTCTCTCATTGTTGGATTGTCAGCTAGCAGGGGTAAATGAGAAGTAGAAGAGGTGAAACATCAGTCAAATATTTGTAGCTACTTTTAACCCCTTCATTATGGTGATGTCTTTTCTGCTTTATTCATGCTATATGCAGGCAGTCTAATTCAGTTCAGATGGAATTTTTTTAAAACTGGAACTGTTAGATATACAGTATCTTTTATCAGCCCCTTCAATAAGAGAATTTGGAGGGTCTGCTGTATATTACTTTGAAACATATAATTTGTGACATTTTCTTTTTAACTTCCTTTCAACATAGCTAAGACTTACCAGAGTATGAAAAAAAGACCAAAATATTAGTTAGATAAATGACCTTCTGGTCATAATGAAGCGATGCACGACCATGAGGGCCATAATGTATCTATCTATCTATCTATTGCCAGACGCCTCAATCCCGTTTGGGGTGGCCACAAACAAATCGCCTCCAAGTCGCCCTGTCCCCCGCCATTTCACTGCCCTGCTCCCAACTCACACCCCCCTCTCTCATATACCTCTCCACCCCATCCCTCCATCTCATCCTCGGCCTCCCCCTCCCTCTTCCCCCCTCTACCTCACTCACATACACTCTCTTTGTCAGTCTTTCACCCTCCATCCTCTCCACATGGCCAAACCACCTCAGTGTGTTCCTCATAATGCTTCATATCACATCCACATCCACACCGCAACGCTCCTTTATATCCTCATTCGTCAGCCTGTCTCTCCACGTGACTCCACAGGCTCCTCTTAAAATGTAGATTATTGCAAAAGTCTGTGGGGGTGAAGCATCGTCTGCTCAAAATAATCAGGAGTGACTGACTGACCGAATGGTTTACTGAAAGAGATTAGCACACAATCACCTATGCCAACAACACAGCATACACTCTTTGAGAACCTTGTGGGAAAGCCCGGTCTCAGCCTTGGCCTTCCTAAGGGACTCGGGGCTGTTCGGCCAGACTGCCTAGGGAACAACTACTACTACTACTACAGCTTGTCTTGTTTTACCTCCCGTCATGTGCAAGGACCTGAGGTTAGGCTACTGTTTTCCAGTACTGTTTATTTGAGGGTAGATGACCAGCCACCACTCTGACTGGGGCATTCTAACCACTGTACCTTCAGATGCCTTGTGATCAAGTTGAAGAAAAATATTTCATGCGAGAAATTTCTTTACAGATTACCCCGATCCAGTTGTGACCAGGACACGAGTTAGAGTGGAGGCAGAATGCACGGCTGGGTCAAGGTGGCGGCAGGGTTGTAACTGGTGCAGGTGTAGGAATGGAGTTGGAACTTGTACCAGGATGGGATGTCAGCCTAGTGAGTATAACAGTGTAATGCATCACACTGTACGGTACTGTATAGTACAGCCATATTTTGTAGTTTTTAGTTCAGCCTCCTGTGAGGATTTATTATACATTAGAAGTCTGAAAAAATTTTAAATCTAATGCATATTCATTTTCACTAATTGAATAAACAATGTTTCAGACTATGATGAGACATCTGAGCCGGAGTGTGAGGGAACATCACGGTGGAGGAAGGACTGTAACTGGTGCAACTGTGTGGAGGGCCGTGGTGTCTGCACTGCCAGAGCCTGCATTAACCGTTAGTGTCACAACTACACTCTTATATATCCTACACATCCTTTCCTTTATTTTTAATGCAGTGCATTCAGTACTTCAGTGCTGTAAGGTCTTGTAACATTTCATCTAAATGATAAGTGTACAGGACTTCTCTCATTTACCTATGTTGGTAATTAAATGTTACAGTTTCTAATATTAAAATAAAAATGTCAGAATATATATAAAAAGTTTTTACTTAGTGTTTCCATTGTTTGTTTGCAGGTGAGGATTTCCCACAGCGCCCAGCAGTTCAGGTGACTGGTGTTGTGAGAGAGGAGGAGTGCACAGAAGGGTCACGTTGGCGGCAGAGTTGTAACTGGTGCACATGTAGAAATGGTGTTGGCACTTGTACAAAGAAGGCCTGTCTGCCCAGTGAGTCAACAGTGCTTTAACAGCGATAAATAATGTAATGTGTTGCGTGTACTGTAATGTTTTGTACTTCTCAGCTAACCTTGTTGTTTAAGTGTTTTCACATCTTTTTAAAAATGTTAATGTTGCAGATTATGACGAGACGTCTGAGCCAGAGTGTGAGGGAACGTCACGGTGGAAGAAGGACTGTAATTGGTGCAACTGTGTGGAGGGTCGTGGTGTGTGCACTGCTAGAGCCTGCTTTGATCGTGAGTGTCATAGTTACAGTCTTTTGTATGGTTTATGCATCTAACTATTGTCTGACTCAATCATGGGGTTGTATCATATCGTATCGTATTGTTTACAAAGGCTCCAACATGCATGCATACTTTGGTCTTGGTCACCTAATGACAATTTTCCATGCTACTCAGTCTCTAGCAGCCTCCCTATTCAGTCCTTTATCCTTGAGGTCACACAGTGTGACCTCATCCCAGGTCTTTTTTGGCCAGTCTCTCGAAATCCTACCCTCGATGTTCACACTTTTCACTTTCCTCACCCAGTTGTCATCCTTAGTCCTCTCCCAGTGCACAATCCATCTCAGTCTGCCCCTCGTCATCACAGCACTACTAACATTCCCAAACATATATTGGCCCTACACAATATCCTGTATTTTCTAGACACAACAGCTCCCCTCATTACTTCAGTAATCTCATTCCTTTCCAATGTTCACTTATTCTTTCAGCCATCCAGCTTTCATTGTGTTTTTCCATCATATAGCCATATCCTCTGAAAGTGTTTCTCTCTTTATCACCCCTACCACCACACTACATTAACATCAACACAGCATTCCTCACAGTCCCTCATATTTGTCTGCCAGACCTACTCTTGTGCATGTTTCCCCACCAGATTGTTAGAATGCCACTCCATATTAGGTGGCAAGCAAAAGTTTGCCAACAATCATCAGTGAGAATTGTGTCCTGCCTTACATATTTCCCATTCCTAACCAGGTATCAGAGAGTATCTTGCATAGTCTTACTCTTTTGTTGTGTGCTTCATACTGCGACCATCATCATCATTGTCGTCATCATAATTGTCATCCTAATCTCTCCCATTTGAGGCTGAGGTGACGTATGGTGTAGAAAGCAAGGAAAAAGAAACCATAATAGAGGGAGAACTATCAACAGCATGCCCAGTTATATGAGCCAGACACTCATTCACTCACTGTGTAACCCCCTAGACTCTCAGGTCTAAATCACATTCCTAACCATCCACATACATTTTTTTTTTTTTTTCTGTGCACTTCACATTGCCTGCCAGATTGAAGGAATTTGTTGACTGTCAAGGAAAAAGAGGTGTGTCAAGCCCTTGTCCAGTGTTCCTCTTTACATAATTCATCCACTTTTCATACAAATGTTTATTTATGTAAATGTATGTTAGGTGAATACTGGTATATATTGGTACCATGTATCCTGAAGGGACTGGAGTTCTTGTTATGAAGAAAAGTGGTTTAGAAAACAGTGTATTTGAAGATGGGGATACATAAGCCAAGCATCAAGGTAGAGGAGAGTGACAGTATAGTAGAATGTGTTTTAACTGGTTACTCTGTTTTCAGGTGGGAATCACCCTCAGCTTCCAACAGTAGAGGTGAGAGAGGCAGATTGCACTGAAGGGTCACGGTGGCGGCAGAGTTGTAACTGGTGCTCGTGTAACAATGGTGTTGGTGTTTGTACACAGAGAGCATGTTTACCTAGTAAGTCAACAGCATTGGAAAATGTACAGTAATGTGTCCACTGCATATAATGTACTGTACAGTATTCTTTTGTAATTCTAGTTTTACTTGGAGGAAGTTATGTTAAACATTTAAGATTTTAAAATACTTTAAAATCTTTATTGCAGACTATGATGAGACATCTGAGCCGGAGTGTGAGGGAACATCACGGTGGAGGAAGGACTGTAACTGGTGCAACTGTGTGGAGGGCCGTGGTATCTGCACTGCCAGAGCCTGCATTAACCGTTAGTGTCACAACTACACTCTTATATATCCTACACATCCTTTCCTTTATTTTTAATGCAGTGCATTCAGTACATCAGTGCTGTAAAGTCTTGTAATATTTCATCTCAGTGATAAGTGTGTGGGAATCCTCTCCTGTACCTATGTTGGCAATTAAATGTTACAGCTGCTGATATTAAAATAAAAATGTCAGTATGTATATATATATACATGAGGTGTATGCAGAGATGCTTAAATGTAGTGCATAGAATGGAATGAAGTGCTTGTTGGAGATATGTAAGAAGGCATGGATGAGTGAAACTGTCCCTGCAGAGTGGAAAAAGGCTGTGATTGTACCCCTGTACAAAAATAAAGGTGAACGAAGTGAGTGCAAGAATTATCGTGGCATAAGCTTACTGAGTGTGGTATGGAAGGTATATGGAAGAATTATTATTGAGAAAGTAAGAGAGATATCAGAAGTCCTAGTGAGTGATGAACAGGGTGGCTTTAGGGGTGGCAGAGGATGTGTGGACCAAATATTTGCAGTGAGACAGATAGTAGAGAGGGCTTGTGAGAAGGGCCATAAAGTGTTTATGGCATTCATGGATCTGGAAAATGCACATGACAAAGTGGACAGGGAAGGATTGTGGAAAGTTTTGCACATGTATGGTGTAGAGGGTAAGCTGCTAGGTGCCATTGAGAGTTTTTATGATGGTAGTGAAGCATGTGTCATGGTTAATTGACATCTAAGTGAATGGTTCACGATCAGTATGGGCGTGCGACAAGGTTGTGTGATGTCCCCATGGTTGTTCAGTGTATATATGGATGGGATAACGAGAGAAGTGAAAACACGTGTAATGGAGAGAGGGATGGCATTGGTAATGAATGGTGATGGATGGAATATCTCAAAATTTGTTGTATGCTGATGATGTAGTACTGCTTGCAAGTACCGGACAAGAACTTGATAGGCTAGTGCAGAGTTTTGCTGATGTCTGTAAGCATCGTTCCTTGAGAGTAAATGTAGAAAGGAGTAAAGTGATGGTTATTGAGGGAGAAGGTGACTCCCAGTGCAATGTAACAGTGAATGGAGAGAGACTGGAATTGGTGAGAGAGTTCAAATACCTGGGTACAGTGATAGAAAAGAGAGGAAAATGTGCAAAAGAAGTTGAAAGCAGAGTGACACAAGGAAGAAAAGTATCTGGTGGAATGAAGGCCTTGATAAAAAACAGAGGTTTAAGTGTTGCAACTGCACGAGGCTTACATGAAGGAGTGTTAGTGCCAACTTTAACATATGGATGTGAGACTATGGTGTGGCATAAAAATGAAAAGTCAAGAGTAAGAGCAGAGGAGATGGGACTGCTGAGGAATGTATGTGGAGTACAGAGGGTGGATAGGATACGAAATAATGTGATTTGTGAAAGATGCGGAGTGAGGAAGTCAGTGGACACCAGAATTGAAGAGAGTGTACTGAGATGGTATGGTCATGTGGAGAGAATGGATAACAATAGAGTGGTGAAGAAGGTATATCTGAATGAATTCGAAGGAGGGAGGAGGCGAGGTAGGCCAAGGAGAAGGTGGAGAGATATGGTGGATGAATGTGTGAGGAAGAGAGGTTTGGAAGTCGGGGAGGCTAGGGAACTGACAGGTGATCGAGCTGGCTGGATGAATTTTGTGAGGAGAAGTGCATGATCAGGGATTTTTGGCACCCTTTTTTAACATAGCAGCGTCTGGATTGACTCTGTCGGATACGATTATGTGAAGGTACAGAATGTGGTTTTTGGTGTATCCGATATACAGTAGAACCTCTTTGGTCCGGACCCCTTTAATCCAGATTTCTGTTAATTCGGACAAAATTTAAAAATAATAAGCTCCAAAAATATGTTGAAAGTAATTCTAAAGTCATTTTCAGTATTGGCGCGGAAAGCGATCATCATTCGTTTAGTCTTGGATCACGCAAGGTTGCAACATGGGCGCCTGTTTAAACACACGCTAGCATTCGTTCCATCAACTAGTTCACCAACCATTTATATTTGTACGTGGTGTTTTAAAAGTTAATCCTCCTTACCATGCCCCTTAATGCAAGTGTAGCTTCTGCAATGAATAAAGATGTTAAAAGGAGGAGTTTGCTTACACAAAAATGGGTCAGAATATTCTGCAGTGTTTAATGATTACTGTAGGTTATTTTTTGTACTTAAATGTGCTTTACTTGTACATCAAACATTAGCTTCTTGCCCATATGGGCGTTTTCAATATGCCAAAGATAACAATGTATTTTTTGCCTACATAAGTTTTATTTTTATTCCAAATATTACAGTTAATTAATTAATTTATTTTTTTGCCTACACGGGCCATAGTCACTTACTACAATTTAAAATGTAGGCTAGTTTCTTGTCATGGCCTTACCTGTAAATTATGCAATACAAAACTATCATACATGATTAGTTTGGTTATTTTAGTATCCTTTCATCTTTTGCAGTTACCTAGGGTTGATATATGCCACATATGTTAATAATAAACAAACATACCATATGTAGATAGTTTTTGGTATGAACTGGAGATTACCCTGATGGTCCGGACAATCTGCTAATTCGGACAACCCTTCCCCTCATATAGTCCGAATGAGAGAGGTTCTACTGTATATATATATATATATATATATATATATATATATATATAAAGTTTTTACTTAGTGTTTCCATTGTTTGTTTGCAGGTGAGGATTTCCCACAGCGCCCGGCAGTTCAGGTGACTGGTGTGGTGAGAGAGGAGTGCACAGAAGGGTCACGTTGGCGGCAGAGTTGTAACTGGTGCACATGTAGAAATGGTGTTGGCACTTGTACAAAGAAGGCCTGTCTGCCCAGTGAGTCAACAGTGCTTTAACAGCGATGAATAATGTAATGTGTTGCGTGTACTGTAATGTTTTGTACTTCTCAGCTAACCTTGTTGTTTAAGTGTTTTCACATCTTTTTAAAAATGTTAATGTTGCAGATTATGACGAGACGTCTGAGCCAGAGTGTGAGGGAATGTCACGGTGGAAGAAGGACTGTAATTGGTGCAACTGTGTGGAGGGTCGTGGTGTCTGCACTGCCAGAGCCTGCATTAACCGTTAGTGTCACAACTACACTCTTATATATCCTACACATCCTTTCCTTTATTTTTAATGCAGTGCATTCAGTACTTCAGTGCTGTAAGGTCTTGTAACATTTCATCTAAATGATAAGTGTACAGGACTTCTCTCATTTACCTATGTTGGTAATTAAATGTTACAGTTTCTAATATTAAAATAAAAATGTCAGAATATATATATAAAGTTTTTACTTAGTGTTTCCATTGTTTGTTTGCAGGTGAGGATTTCCCACAGCGCCCAGCAGTTCAGGTGACTGGTGTTGTGAGAGAGGAGGAGTGCACAGAAGGGTCACGTTGGCGGCAGAGTTGTAACTGGTGCACATGTAGAAATGGTGTTGGCACTTGTACAAAGAAGGCCTGTCTGCCCAGTGAGTCAACAGTGCTTTAACAGCGATGAATAATGTAATGTGTTGCGTGTACTGTAATGTTTTGTACTTCTCAGCTAACTTTGTTGTTTAAGTGTTTTCACATCTTTTTAAAAATGTTAATGTTGCAGATTATGACGAGACGTCTGAGCCAGAGTGTGAGGGAACGTCACGGTGGAAGAAGGACTGTAATTGGTGCAACTGTGTGGAGGGTCGTGGTGTGTGCACTGCTAGAGCCTGCTTTGATCGTGAGTGTCATAGTTTCAGTCTTTTGTTTGGTTTATGCATCTAACTATTGTCTGACTCAGTCATATGAGGGGTTGTATCATATCGTATTGTATTGTTTATAAAGGCTCCAACATGCATGCATACTTTGGTCTTGGTCACCTAATGACAATTTTCCATGCTACTCAGTCTCTAGCAGCCTCCTTATTCAGTCCCTTATCCTTGAGGTCACATTATGCGACCTCATCCCAGGTCTTTGTTGGCCAGTCTCTCGAAATCCTACCCTTGATGTTCACACTTTTCACTTTCCTCACCCATTTGTCATCCTTAGTCCTCTCCCAGTGCACAATCCATCTCACTCTGCCCCTCCTCATCACAGCACCACAAACATTCCCCAGACATATTTTGGCCCTACACAATATCCTGTATTTTCTAGACACAACAGCTCCCCTCGTAACATCTGTAACCCCATTCTTTTACAGTGTTCACTTATTCTTTCAGCCATCCAGCTCTCATTGTGTTTTTCCATCATGTAGCCATATGCTCTGAAAGTATTTCTTTTTATCACCCCCCCCCTACCACCACCACCACACTACATTAACTTCCACACAGCATTCTTCATAGTCCCTCATATTTGTCTGCCAGACCTACTCTTGTGCATGTTTCCCCTCCAGATCGTTAGAATGCCACTCCATATTAGGTGGCAAGCAAAAGTTTGCCAACAATCCTCAGTGAGAATTGTGTCCTGCCTTCCATATTTCTCATTCCTAACCAGGTATCAGAGAGTATCTTGCATAGTCTTACTCTTTTGGTGTGTGCTTCATACTGCTACCATCATCATCATTGTCGTCATCATAATTGTCATCCTAATCTCTCCCATTTGAGGCTGAGGTGACGTATGGTGTAGAAAGCAAGGAAAAAGAAACCATAATAGAGGGAGAACTGTCATCAGCATGCCCAGTTATATGAGCCAGACACTCATTCACTCACTGTGTAACCCCCTAGACTCTCAGGTCTACATCACTTTCATAACCATCCACATACATTTTTTTTTTCTGTGCACTTCACATTGCCTGCCAGATTGAAGGAATTTGTTGACTGTCAAGGAAAAGAGGTGTGTCTAGCCCTTGTCCTGTGTTCCTCCTTACATACCGATAATTCATTCTCTTTTCATACAAATGTTTATTTATGTAAATGTATGTTAGGTGAATACCGGTATATATTGGTACCATGTATCCTGAAGGGACTGGAGTCCTTGTTATGAAGAAAAGTGGTTTAGAAAACAGTGTATTTGAAGATGGGGATACATAAGCCAAGCATCAAGGTAGAGGAGAGTGACAGTATAGTAGAATGTGTTTTAACTGGTTACTCTGTTTTCAGGTGGGAATCACCCTCAGCTTCCAACAGTAGAGGTGAGAGAGGCAGATTGCACTGAAGGGTCACGGTGGCGGCAGAGTTGTAACTGGTGCTCGTGTAACAATGGTGTTGGTGTTTGTACACAGAGAGCATGTTTACCTAGTAAGTCAACAGCATTGGAAAATGTACAGTATGTGTCCACTGCATATAATGTACTGTACAGTATTCTTTTGTAATTCTAGTTTTACTTGGAGGAAGTTATGTTAAACATTTAAGATTTTAAAATACTTTAAAATCTTTATTGCAGACTATGATGAGACATCTGAGCCGGAGTGTGAGGGAACATCACGGTGGAGGAAGGACTGTAACTGGTGCAACTGTGTGGAGGGCCGTGGTATCTGCACTGCCAGAGCCTGCATTAACCGTTAGTGTCACAACTACACTCTTATATATCCTACACATCCTTTCCTTTATTTTTAATGCAGTGCATTCAGTACATCAGTGCTGTAAAGTCTTGTAATATTTCATCTCAGTGATAAGTGTGTGGGAATCCTCTCCTGTACCTATGTTGGTAATTAAATGTTACAGCTGCTGATATTAAAATAAAAAAGTCAGAGTATATATAAAGTTTTTACTTAGTGTTTCCATTGTTTGTTTGCAGGTGAGGATTTCCCACAGCGTCCAGCGGTTCAGGTGACTGGTGTTGTGAGAGAGGAGGAGTGCACAGAAGGGTCACGTTGGCGGCAGAGTTGTAACTGGTGCACGTGTAGAAATGGTGTTGGCACTTGTACAAAGAAGGCCTGTCTGCCTAGTGAGTATACTAATGTAATGTATTAAATATTTACTGCACAATCCAGTATTACAGTGTTTTATAGTTCTGAGCCTGCCTCCAATGGATATTTACTAAACTTTAACTTTTTTAATAATTTAAACCTAATACAATTTCATTTTTATTAACCTTGCCTTAAATGTCAAGACTGAGTAGCCCAACTCCAAGCCCCTATTCTACCATTTATACAGAGCAAACTGTGACTTGATAATGAATGATCAGTGGATTATGTAATGGAATGTTTAAAGACCCACATAGCCACCAGACTCATGGGTTGTGTCAGTGTTCTACATCATTTGCTCATAGTATGCTGGACCTTGTTCTGAATAGTGGCTAGTGCAGTAATTAGCCCATTCAATCCACTGATCTGTTTTTTTTAAATATTCTTGCCACCACCAAACAGTTTTATTTAGTTAAACCAAACCTCTGATGGTAAAGGGGTTAATGAAAGCTTTATCTAACTACTCCAGTTTGAAAATACTCTCCTAAGCTGAAGGTAACAAGAATATAATGAAAAATGCAACATTGGAGTGAAGGAGATAATTTAGCAACTTTCATTCTGCTTTTACACCACAATCCAGTGATGTCTTTATATTTCACTTTTACTATCTGCAGATAAGTTTATTCATATAGGTTTAGGAGATTAGTTTTTACTTGGAGGGGTTAGGTATAGCCTTCATTAACCCCCTCACTGCTTGGGATCTCTCCAGAGCTTAACAAAATTACCCGGGAGTGGCAAGAAAATGGGAAAATATTGTACATCATTGGATTCAAGGGGGATAATGGTTTGATTGATGTTTCAGACTATGATGTGACGTCTGAGCCAGAGTGTGAAGGAATGTCACGATGGAAGAAGGACTGTAACTGGTGCAACTGTGTGGAGGGCCGTGGTATCTGCACTACCAGAGCCTGCTTTAATCGTTAGTACAGTTGTGTGTAGTGCTTGACAGGTTTTATATTAGTTAGTTGTGATATGGGATTGGCTTTCTTTTTTTTTCTTTTTTTAAATACAATATCTCATTATTGTCTCTTTTAAAAGACAAAAAATAAAACACTGGACATTTTATGAGGGTACAGTCCTTTAAATGGAAATGCTTTATTGTAGAAGAGATAGTATTAAATGATATGCTGTTGCTTTGTTTCGTAAACCCTTTAACCGCGGGCATTGTTTTGCCCCGACTGGCCTCTCCTGCGGGGGTTCCAGCCAAAATGTAAACAAACTTTAAACCTTTATAACTCTGCACAGAATAAATCTAGAGCGAAAATTAAGGTACCATTAGAAAGTACTAACCTTCGGCTTTGCAATGATGTAGGTTTCATAATTTCGTTGACTATCACTGGATGGGCAGTGCCATTAGAAGTGAGCGATCTAAAATCACTATTTTTCGCTCACACATCATTACCAAATGCCAACCTCATTCTGATAATAATACTATAAACATATATGAACACTGCACATACGATAAACACCCACTCTGTGTTCACTGAGGCAGGTAAAAGGCACTGTAATTGCCCGCACTTCACTGCCACATCAGCGGTGTTGTAATCACAATTTTTCGCTCACACACCATTACCAAATGCCAACCTCATTCTGATAATAATACTATAAACATATATAAACACTGCACATACGATAAACACCCACTCTGTGTTCACTGAGGCAGGTAAAAGGCACTGTAATTGCCTGCACTTCACTGCCACATCAGCGGTGTTGTAATCACTATTTTTTGCTTACACACCATTACCAAATGCCAACCTCATTCTGATAATAATATTATAAACATATATGAACACTGCACATATGATAAACACCCACTCTGTGTTCACTGAGGCAGGTAAAAGGCACTGTAATTGCCCGCACTTCACTGCCACATCAGCGGTGTTGTCACTCACACAGCTGGACAGATACTGATGCGTGTTTGGTCACGGGTGGGGTGGGGGGCTGGGGGGGTGGGAGGTGGGGGCCCGGGGGATGGGAGGAGGGAGGTGGGGGTCGGCTGGAGTGAAAGAACTTAATAGCTACTCTCCCTTGAAACAATTGGCGCATGGAAAAAACGCGCGGTATTCAAAATATTCACAAACATTCGAGAATGACACCCGCGGTTTGGTCCAGTTTTTGCAATGTCATTCTGGGATGACACCCGCGGTTAAAGGGTTAATAAAGGCTCTAACATGCTTGCAAGTGTTGGTCTTGGTTGCCTAATGGCAGCTGTTCACACTGCTTGATCTGTAGGAGCCTCTCTATTCAGTCCCTTATCCCTGAGATCATCCTGTTTGCTTATATTTAACCCCTACACCTCGGTCATGTTTACCAATGTTTCGCGTGTGCCGCGGGGTTATTCGGGCTCCGACCAACTCTCAAAAAATATTTGCCAAAAATCAGTTATTAGTCCTAGAATATTAAAATGCTTATGGCACATACCTTCAGCTTTCTCCTGGAATGTTTGTTGAGCCTTTGTCAGTTACCGTAGGACTTGTGGAGACCTCTGAAGTTGGGTAACGAAGTCTCCACTTTACACCTCCCGACAACCCGTAATATGATTACCACAGCCAGATATTAACACTATAAAGACTACTCTATGATTTTCAAGTAGTTTGGGATCCATACTCCAAAAAAAAAAAACACTGTGAAAGCAATGAAAATTACGAGCGCGTCTTACCGTCGCACTTGCGCTAGTTCGCTCTTGGTACTCTGTCATTTATTATTCATAAAACCCCTCACACTTTATATTTCTATTACTATATAACACTTATATATATCTACAGTCTTTATCTATAAGTTTCCTTCAGTAGTATTAGTTTATTGTCACTGTAGGGATTCAATTTCTTTCAGTAAAATACGTAGCATTCTCTTTCTCGTCCTGTATACTAGCAATGAGAGTGAATGTCACTTTCAATTTCACTCTCATAACTCATAGTATTCAGACATGCCAGAGTGAAACTTTCACTTTCATTACTCCTAGGGTATATACTCGTATTCTTATAATACTACTCGTTTACATTTCTATTTACGTTCTCTAGTTTATTTACGTTATTCACATTTCTATTTTATTTACACTGTGTTATGCACTGTCACTTGAAGTAACTTATAAAACTATTTTCCACTGTTCACTTATATTTACATTCATTACTTTCACTTGCTGTTTACACATTATTTACAATTCCACTTGCACTGTTTTTCTCAATAGAAAGATCGTAGTCACTCTTTTATCAATTGTCAGCCCTTTACCTCTTTCCACACGAGGTTTAGTAGGGGATAAAGGTCACAGGGCCCTTTGCATGGGGGTGAAAAGGCCCTGAAGCTAGCAAGCGCGAACAGACGTACCCCCACACTGGAAGATGAGAGTGAACTGATAAGAGTGGGCCGGGGTGGTGGCCTACCTAGGGAAATCAGTACTGCCAATGTTTAGCCTCATGACACAGCTAATTTTAGGAGTGAAATGATTGGCAGGAAATCTAGACAATACATTATAAATTAGGTAGTTCTAGGTGAATGTAAATATCACTTAGGCTTCTCCCTTCCCTCCCTATATGTATATTTATTACGAAAATAGATTATATGGCATATTTCAAGGGGAAATAAACAGCGAAAATTAGCGAACAAGTGCACGTGAGGTGTTGTCAGGTGATAATTAGCCAATTCCAGGTGTATGGCACTCTCACTTACCTTATTTCTTTCTTGTATATATTATTTGGTATAAGAATAGGGCATAGGGCTTATTTCAATGGATGAAATCAGTGAAAAATTCCAGGGAAGATTTACTTAGCATAGCACGGCCGGGCAGGCGAGAGGATCGGGTAATGGAGGGGGGGTAGGGAGGGGAGTCAAGTACAGGGAGAAATGGCTAAATTGTCAACAATGGATGGGAGTACAGATGAGATTAGGAGTGCTGACTAGTGTTGGACATTGGCAGTACTGATAGATGATACAAGCCCCCACTTGGAAGCCCGGGTGAATTCAAAATAACACAGAATCACAAAAGCAACGCCTCGCGGTATGATCCCTTGCTCCCAAGCGTCACAAAAGTGACTCCCCGCGGTTAAGGGGTTAATAATGTGTTTATGTATATTTGTACTGTGCCTTGCTGGTAATTGAAAGTTATATTTGATTATGGTTTTGGCATTGATTATTACTCTTTCGAAGGTGTGTCTGTGAGGTGGGGTCGGGATTTTGGAGGTTTGAATGTTAAGTGAGTGTGTGTGTTGCCCATTTCATTGGGCATGCTGTTGATTAGCTCTCCTAATTCATGATTTTTTTTTTTTCTCTCTCTCTCTCGATCCAACCTCACCTCCCTCTTCCATGTGTGTGAAAGGGAAAAAGAAGCAGAATGATGACGATGATGATGACGATGATGATGATGATGATGATGATGATGACAGTGATGGTGATGATGATGATGATGATAATGAGACAGTGATGAGGATGACACTGATAACAATGACAGTGATGATGATGTTGATGTTGATGAAAATTATGTTATTGTCTCAGTCCCTAATTTCCACAATGTTCACAGGTGACAGGTTCCCACAGCTGCCAAGTGTACAAGAGCCAGAGTGCGCAGAGGGGTCCCGCTGGAGGAAAAACTGTAATTGGTGCAAGTGTACCAATGGGGTTGGAGTATGTACCAAAACACTGTGTCTGCCCGGTAGGTTGCTCATAAATTTTCTAGTTAATCTTCTTATTCTTGGACCATCCCTAGTACAGTAATATTATTTTTTTCTAGTTAATCCTCTCATAATTTTCTAGTTAATCGCTAGTACAGCCGTCATAATTATTTTAGTTAATCATCTCATACTTGGAGCATTTCTGGTACATTCATCCTAATTTTTTAGTTTAATTCATTCATACTTGGAGCATCTCTAGTACATTCATCCAAATTTTTCTCTTTAATCCATTCATACTTGGAGCATATCTAGTACAGTCATCATAATTTTTCCAGTTAATCCTCTCACTTGGAAGATCTCTAGTACAGGCAGTAGAGCTTAAAGTTTGGAATGTGTGCCAGCAAAATGCTACTTTAAATTAAACAAATTTAAAGTGAGAAGTGATTGGGAGTTAAAAGCAGGGGAAAAAATCAAGGCAACTTTATAATGAATCACAGGCAACTCTGAGTGAAGAAAAATGTTGATTTTAATAATGAAACAGATGTAAATGATGCAACTTTAAATGAGAATGTTAATTTATTGGGACCTCTACTGATGAAGCATATTTAAGTGAAAGAGCTTTAAATGAGAACTAAATGTTTTCTTTTGATGGAACTTTAAATGAGAATGTTAATTTATTCAGAGCTCTAATAATGAAGCATATTTAAGTGAAGGAGCTTTAAATGAGAACTAAATGTTTTCTTTTGATGGAACTTTAAATGAGAATGTTCATTTATTCAGAGCTCTAATAATGAAGCATATTCAAGTGAAGGAGCTTTAAATGAGAACTAAATGTTTTCTTTTGATGGAACTTTAAATGAGAATGTTCATTTATTCAGAGCTCTAATAATGAAGCATATTCAAGTGAAGGAGCTTTAAATGAGAACTAAATGTTTTCTTTTGATGGAACTTTAAATGAGAATGTTCATTTATTCAGAGCTCTGATAATGAAGCATATTTAAGTAAAGGAGCTTTAAATGAAAACTAAATGTTTTCTTTTGTGTAGGATCTGATGATACAACAGAACCAGTTTGCGAGGGAGCAGCACGATGGAAGGATGACTGCAACTGGTGTGACTGTGTTGATGGCCAAGCAGTCTGCACTGAGATTGCCTGTATAGAGGGTCAGTACCTTTATATTTGTCTGTGAGGTGGAGCCAGGATTCCAGGGGCATGAATGGTGACTGAATGAGTGTCTAGCCTATTTCCCTGTTTCACTACCAGCACAAAATACAACAACGAGGGCCTGTTTTGAAAGTCAGTACCTGTATATTTGTCTGTAAGGTGGAGCCAGGAATCCAGGGGTTTGAATGATGAGTGAATGAGTGTCTAGCTCACAATAGCTTTTTCTCTTTGGGAGGTATTATCAGGATTACAGGGTTTTAATGATGAGTGAATGAGTGTCTGGTCCATTTGACTGGATGTACTTTTGGTAGTTAAATGCAAGAAACTATCAGAGGCTACACTTTCATATGGAAAAGCCTGTATCTCATTTTGTTAAATCATTGAAATACAGTTACATATTTTAGAGCTAATACGATCGTGTGAATCCCCTGTACTGTACAGTTTATCATTATGGAAGAGGTAGTATGTTGTTACCCATGCCATCTGTAGTTCACTTATTTTAACTAGGCAGAGATTTTCATCCTTTTGTTGCTTATCATCCACAGTTCAGTGACAGAATAAAAGAATAGCTTTACAACCTTTTCATAGCTTTTCTTCATGACTAGCACCATATTCTAGTATTTATCTCTTGTTATTACTCAGCATTCAAGATGGAGAGATGGCAGTTATACAGTTAATTAAAGTGAACAGAATACAGTATAGAATGTACTCCTAATAGATACATAACATACAAGGAAATGGTAAGTAGGGGATGTTATGAAATTGCCTGTGCTGCATGATGTGTAGTCCTGTATTCTACCCCCCTCCACCTCTTCCCCCTCAGAGCCGGTACTACCTACGAGGGAGGATGCAACCTGTACAGAGGGGTCTTCTTGGCGGGAAGAGTGCAACTGGTGCCACTGTCTTGACGGGTTTGGGGCATGCACGCTCAAGGGATGTTTGCCAGGTACAGTATGGCATTCATATTTTGCTTTTTCTATCAGTTTTTTATTTCCTCTCTGTAATGCAGCTCCCCACATTACAGCTCACTTACTTACTATTAACCCCTAGGGTACAAGTTCTCCAGCCTTGACTACCTCCCACGACACAAAAAGAGGCCCATTTTTTGACTTTCTCAAAAGTTAAATATTTTATGCCTGATTTATAGAGCTTGAATTTACACACCTGAAAACGGAAACCCCATCTTTCTAGACCCAATAGTTACCGAGCTATGGCCCATCAAAGTTGATAATAGTTACTCGTCACAGCCCTGGCAATAAAGAAAATACGTCGCTCGCACCTGTTTTCTTCACAAAAATACGTACAAAAATCACCAAAATCGTTTTTGTGTGTGTGTGTGTGTGTGTGTGTGTGTGTGTGTGTGTGTGTGTGTGTGTGTGTGTATAGATGTTATAAACCATTGCAATGTGCTTAAAAAAAATAAAATGGTGACAAACCCCTGCAATAAATATGATAAATAGTAAAAATTATCCTCCCCTCCTCTCCTCTCCCCATACCTCCAATCCCCTCTCTCCCCGTCCCTTCTGTTCCCTCCCCTCCTCTCCCCTCCCCCTTTCCCCTCCCTCCTCCCCCTTTCCCCTCCCCCCTCCCCCTTTCCCCTCACCCCCTCCCCCTTTCCTCTCCCCCCTAAGCTGTCAAATTTAGCTAGGGAAAATGGTCATGAAACCCTGCAAGAAATATATGATAAATAGTAAAAATTATCCTCCCCTCCTCTCCCCTCCCCATACCTCCAGTCCCCTCCCTCCCTTTCCCTTCCCTCCCCTCCTCTCTCCTCCCTTTCCCTCCCCTCCCCTTGCCTAATCTCCCCTCCCCCCTTTCCCCTCTCTCCTCCCCTCCCTTCGCCTAACCTCCCCTCCCCCCTGCCCTCCCCTCTGAGCTGTCAAATCTAGCTAGGGAAAATAAAATGTCTTTTTCAGGTGGGTTTCGAATAAAGACAACTAAAATAACTGTGGTGTGTATATCTGTATGCAGATACAAATAAATTACAGGTAATGATTCAAAAACATGCGCCATAAAGCGTAAAAAAATATGCAAATTATTCGAGGCCGGGGAGGTAAAGATACTTTGTGCTAGGGGGTGGGGGTGGGAGTGGGGGTGGGAGGTGGTAAGGCCAGGAGGGGTGTATGGGAATGGAGGGATGGGAGGAGACCACCACCAGACACAAAGGAAAGGCCCCAGTGGAGTACAGGGACATGGAGGGAGGGTAGGGGGGAAATACCCTCCCCCCAGATGACTTGGGGGGGGACATGGGGGGGATGCATGAGGAGTGTGTGGGAGGAGTGGTGGTGGTGGGAGGTAGGGTAGTAACAAGGTAGTGGGGTAAAGGGATGTGGTGAGAGGGAGGTGGGGGGTACACCCCCCACTACCTGGGTAGGGGCCTGGGTCTCCCCTCTGGTGTGTCCAACACTTGGTTCTGATTGGTTAAAAGCCATCTGCATCACAGCCGGGATGGAGCCAGCTGCCGCCAGTTTTTTGTGGATGTTGCATGATCGGCGTTGCTCGTCCTTTTAAGAAATTGCGCAAAAACCTCGATCGATGAGATTAGGACTTTAGGGGTTAAACATTGGTACAGCAGGGAGACCAAGGATGAGATGGAGAGGTGAAGTGAAGAGATATATGGGTAAGGAGTGAGTGAATTGGAGGGAGGGCAGCTAAATGGGAAAGAACAGGGTGATGTTGAGACGATTTCTTTGTGACCACCCCTTATGGAACTAAGGTGTTTAGCAGTAGATACATAAATGGATAGACAGACAGTAGAGCCTCATTTTTTCCGTTTCTACTAAACAATCCACTCTGGCCTCATTATACTGCAGCCCCCCACACCACAGTACACATACAGTAAACTCTCATTTATCTTGTGTAATTCAGCCAAGTCCTGTGCCAAATAACTTGAAATGTCAGATATTGCATAATACTCCCTACCTGCTCAGTATTCGGCATAGAGCCAGATACTGTGTTACCATCTGTCACGACTCTCTGTCCCAGGGATGTCAAACTCTAAACCTTTTCAAGGGCTAATTCTTAATTTAGTTATGGTCTCGAGGGCCAGCAAAGCTATATACCTGTACGTATTTGCAAGAGCCGTAAAGACAGTCAAACAGGCAGAGAGAGAGAGAGAGAGAGCGAGAGAGAGCCAGCTTAGAAGGAAGAGAAACTGATGCTTTACATTTTTTTACATTTTTAAAATTTACAGTGCTCGAAAACAAATTAAGAATATCACGAACCTGAACCTGAACAAGTGGTGGCATAGCCTACAGTAGTGAAGCCTGACACAATGTGGTGGTTACCGGCTTTGACATTTCCCTCCTTTATTTCAAAGGTACACCTCAATTCTGCATATATTTAGTCATAGTTTGATTAATTGAGTTATTAAAAGATGAAGTATAACCCACAATTTCGCTAGAGGTTTAATCAGTGTAGTGCTGGCATACACCATTTCTCCATGTCATTCGTGACAATTAAAACGTTTGGGCCTGGCAGCTCATGCCTCCAGATACCAGCAACAGCTACGTCTTTGGTTTTAAACGGATTCGTGATATTTACTGGTATTTGCAAAAAGTTCCCTCCCCCCCAAAAGAAAAGCAATATTTCTAGCAGTTTTAATTGAAATCAAATAACAGTATAACCATTATGAATAAAAGGTAATTTATGAATTTTCTCTCTTAGCAATGTTATATTTTCATTCATAAGTTATAGTTTCATGGATGGATAAATCTTATTGTCATCATGCGGGCCACTTATGACCATCCCGAGGGCCACATTTGGCCTGCGGGCCATGAGTTTAACACCCCTGCTCTGTCCTAAAAAATATTCCAGTGAGTAAAAAATGAAAATTGACCTTAAAACACAATAATGATATAATACAGTAATACAGTGCCGGTTGGCTACCATTTATGGGCCAGCTGATACACAGCGATGCCGAATATTGCATAGAACCACTGATTATGTCCCGTTTTGGCACCGGATATTGCATAAAATCACCCAATATTGCTTTAATAGAGCTGAGTCAGCAGTGCCGGATATTGTGTTGGGCCGGATATTGTCTGTCTATCTATCTATTGCCAGATGCCTCAATCCCACACCGGGTGGCCACAAACAGATCGCCTCCACGTCACCCTGTCCCCCGCCATTCCATCATTTCACTGCCCTGCTCCCAACTCATATACCCCTCTCTCATATACCTCTCCACTCCATCCCTCCATCTCATCCTTGGTCTCCCTGTCCCTCTCCCCCCCTCCACCTCACTCACATACACTCTCCTTATCAGTCTCTCACCCTCCATCCTCTCCACATGGACAAACCACCACAGTGTGTTCCTCCTAACACTTCCTATCACATCCACATCCACACCACAATGCTCCTTTATATCCTCATTTGTCACCCTGTCTCTCCATGTGACTCCACAGGCTCCTCTTAAATAACTCATTTCCACTGCTCTCACTCTTGACTTGTGTCCTTGCAACAACGTCCAAGCTTGAAATCCATACATTAGAGTTGGTATCACAATACTGTCATGTAGTAGCTTTTTCACTTCCATGCTCACTTCCCTGTTTCTTATCACTGCTTTCAAGCAACCAGCAACTTTTCTTCTTTGCTGTACCCTTTCAAGCACTTCACCCTCCAAACTTTCATCCTTACTCATCACACTCCCCAAGTACTTAAACGTACTCACATTTTCCATTTCCTCACCATCCAACCTCACTGTACATTCACTGACTTCACCTCTCTCAAAGACCATCACTTTACTCTTCCCTACATTCACCTTTAGATTCCGTTTCTTACACACTCTCCCAAACTCATCCACCAAGCCTTGCAGCTCCCCTTCGTCTTCACTTAACAACACAGTATCATCTGCAAACAACAGTACAGGGAGTTTCCAAACACTACCCTCTCTCACTAGGGCCACTCCAGCATCCATTGTCCTACCTTGTATCTCTTTTATTACCCTATCCATGCACAGATTGAACAGCCATGGAGACATGACACATCCCTGTTTCAACCCAACCTTCAAAGAGAAAAATTCACTCAGTTCACCATCCACACGCACTGCAGCCTTAGCACCATCATAACTACTCTTCACAGCATTCAGCTTTCCATCTTCTCCATATATTCTTAATACTTTCCACAATCCTTATCTATCCACCCTGTCATATGCTTTCTCCAAATCCATGAAGGCCGCATACAACTTCTTTCCCTTCTTTAGAAACTTTTCCACTAAAGACCTAAGAATGAATATCTGTTCTACACAACCTCTTCCCTTCCTAAAGCCTCTCTGTTCATCTCCAACTAATTCCTCTGTTATTTCCCTAACTCTGTCAATAAGTATCCTACCATACACTTTTCCTATTACACTTTTCCTATGATTACCCTTATGATTACCGGATATTGTGGTGATGGATAATTGAGAGTTTACTTTACTCACCTACTAGACTAGACTTTGGTACAGTAAACCCTCAGGTGTTTACATTTTCTAACACACAGCTTACTATGTCCTTAGTGTAATGCAGCCCCTGACACCACACCACACTTACTCACCTGTTAAGCATTGATATGTCTCATTTTTATTCGCATTTTCTAACAAACAGTGCACTCTGCTGTCGCTGTACTGCAGCCCCCGACACCACAGTACATTTACTCTCTTGTTAAACATTGGTACATCAAGGTTTCATTTTTATTTGCTTTTTGCAACAAAGAGTGGCCTCTGCCCGCACTTTAATGTAGCCCCACACACCACAACACACTTACCTGTGGCATCTCAGTATCATAGCACAGATAGTCCTTCAATATGACCTTGCATAACCCTTTGGATCTGAGTAACATTTGTTTTAGTATATTTTGCCTCCACCAGATGAGTTTATTCAACATAGGAATGGCCTTTCATGTTGGTGGCATTTAATTAAGGCTGTATCTGATCCCTCCAGTTCAGAAAGTATGTCCCTTATTTGAATAAAACCATCAGGAGATGGGGGAATATAATAAAAACAACATCCCCAGGTTCAGTGACTTAAGTGATCAGTACAACAGTTAGCTTAGTGTTGGGCCCTGCTGCACTCAGGGATTGTCAGGATCACCACTTACTTTTTTTCTTCTGCAGGTTATAAAACAGATGAACCAGAGTGTATTGGTGCTTCACAGTGGAAGCAAGATTGCAACTGGTGCCAATGTATCAACGGGCTGGCGGTGTGCACAAAGAAGCAGTGTCCCGTTCCTGGTAAGTAAGCTTGTGTTGTGCCTGTTGTGTGTTTTATTTATATATGTTCTAACTCAGTGATGCTTTTATTTTTCAGAGCAAAACTTGATGCTGGATCTTTCCATAGTGATGTCTTATATTTTTCAATGAAGAAACTGGTGTTTCCCTGTTTACATCTCTTTTCCTAAGCATGAGTTGATGGTCTCCTTTTAATATGTTTTATTTTTCTAAGCAAAACATTGTGTTTCCCCTTTATTCATTCACTCACTCATCATGTAATCCAGTGTTGCCTCATGAGGAGTGTAGGAACCCAGGGCCAGCCAAGTTGATCCTGACATTTAAGATGAAAGTGACCAGCCTCACTCATTCCTGAGTGGCATTACATGAACAATAAACCTCAACTGCTCCTTGGATATAATCCTGCGCTGGCTCAATATGATTGGAGAGCCATAATAGCCCATTAAACCACCAGGCACCATAATTTGGGTATATGGTTACCACCCAGTGTAATGGTTTCCTGGTGTACAGGAAACCATCTGGCTTGTCACTTAGTGTCGAGTCACCAGTAGACAGAAGGAAGAGGAGAGAATGAAGGAAAGAAAGACAGAAGAGGAAGGATGAAAAGAAGGAAGGAAGAAAGAAAAGGGCAGGCACCCGAAAGCAGCACCACATCAAGTGAGTGGATGGTGAGCACCCCCAACAACCTGTTCCATTATTTACATCTTTTATTTTTCTTAGTAAGAGTTAGTGCTTCCCTACTTACAACTTCTGGTTTTCAAAGCAAAAAAAAGCTGGTGCTTTCCTTTTTTACATCTTTTATTTTCTAAGCAAAAATGGAGCTCCCCCATTTGTAACATGTCAGATTACTGTAATTCAATCTGATAAATAATGTGAAGTGTAAAAAAAAATGCCAAAGTGATATACATGAATATGGTTGTGCATGTGCGGTGAAAGTCAGGATTCTGGGGCTTGAATGGTGAGTGAATGACAGTGTGGCTCATTTATCTGATGGTGCTCTTACTTAGTTCTCCCTTTATCATATTACCTCTTTCTTTGTTGCATAGAAAGCAGACTTAAAACCAAAATGATGATAGAAATAAAGAATACATTGTTTGTATATTTTTCTTCAGGGTGGAGTTTGTGTAAGGAAGAGTCAGCGTGGCAGATGATGATGATGATGATGATGATGATGATGATGATGACGACAATGGATTAGAATGAACAGGTCACATCTCTGTCTCCATTTCAGAGTGTGTGCCAGGAAGGGATGATAATGATGATGATGATGATGATGATAAATGACAATAAACAAATAATATCTCCATCTTCAGGTCAAAGTGTATGTGAGGAAAGGGCGACATGGCGGTCTGACTGTAACCTGTGTCAATGCACCAATGGCCATGAGGTGTGCACAAAGCACCTTTGTCCCACACCAGATCTGCCCACACAGTGCTCACTCCCTCCCACTGAACAGTCTGACATTCAGTGCACAGGCTTCTTCCGCAAGTGGACATTTGAACAGTTGAGTCATCATGTTTCTGTAAGTGCTGGAGAGGGATGCCTTCACACAGTGGCTTCACTAATACTCCTTTTCCTCTAACTTGGCCTAAAATTGTTGTCCCTCTGTCATGAATGCTGAGCTGTAACAATAGAATATCACTACAATATGATGCTAGTCATGAAGAAGTGCTGTGGAAAGGATGGGTAACCATAGCATTGCCTATTTTTGCCACCTGTCTCCATGAAATAAGCTGCAAAAAGAAAAAAAGGTGGGCCATGTTTAGGTGAAAGCTCTACAGTACAGTCCAGTTGTTCAGATATCTCTCAGCATCCTCCCTGTTCCCCAAAAGAAACATGGTGGACTGAAGGGGAAGGGTTTATGTCCAGATGAGCCTGGTATAATGACAAAAATAACAACAGCCTGTTCATTACCGTGATATCTTTTTATTTTATTCTTGCTACATCCAGATCATTGGTTCAACTCAGGAGAGTGCTATAGTAGTGGAAGGATTAATGGAAGCTCTGTCTAAGCTCTCCTGTTAAAAAAAAATGAATAAAATAATCTTCATACAGACAGACAAAATATAATAAAAGAAAAATCACCATATTGAAAGGATTAATAGCCGGAGCATTTTATTAGTCTTCTTTAGCACATGAAACTTTAAATACTTTAGATCAGTTATACTTTGAATCTTAATGTTGAACTTCCTATGTGCACCATCTAAGAATTGGTCTGTTTAGTATTTGTTTAACATGGAGAAACAGACAAACAAGCAAGCTCAGGAACATTGTGGTGTGGTGGATATGCTGGAAACTGTTAAGGAGAAGTTCTGTGAGATGATTTGGCTATGTGGAAAGAATGGGAGAATGACTCGGAGGGCATATGTTAATGAGGGGGAGAGGGAGACTGAGGATGAGGTGGAGGGATGGATAGAGAGACATTTGAATGTGGATGCGGTGTGAAATGGAGGCTCCAAGTGTAACCTGATGGTGGAACACAGGATGACATGGAAGTAGTCTTTTTATGGTCACTTCCCCCCCACTCATTCCCCAACCTCTGGATTAAGGCATCAGGGTATAGATAGCTAGATAGATAGGCAGATAAATAGGCAGATGGTTTGATAGATAGACAGATAGATAGATAGATAGGTTTTCTCCTTTATCATATATAACTAGTATTGTTAATTTCCATCAATGTTCAGATCAAGTGGTGGTTGTCGAGAGATAGTGTATGGTGGGTGTGGTGGTACGGCGAACCTGTACAACACCCAGGAAGAATGTGAGAAGGCATGCCCAAGACCCAAGGCCGCCAGGACCATTGCGCAAGTTGCAGGTTTGCATCCTTATTTGTGTTTATCATCATCATCATCATCACTATCATCATTATCAGTATCATCATCATCATCATCATCATCATCATCATCATCATCATCATCATCATCATCATCATTGTCATTGTCATCATCATATTAACTTAATGATACCCCTCACATAAACACTAGGAGTACAGTACCTAACTATGTCCCTCTGACTTTACAGCTTCACCACAAAACCGCGACCACTGCTACAAAACTCCAGAGGCGGGTCCGTGTTTCGGCAACTTTGCCCGCTACGCCTTTCAGCCCTCCACTGGAAGATGCATAGAGTTCCTGTATGGAGGCTGTCAGGGCAACAACAACAGGTTTGAGACGGAGGAGGAGTGTCTGAGTGTGTGTGGTGAAAGTCTGCCAACCAGGACAGCAGAGGAGCATGGTGGGTTGAGAGTAGTGTTGCCAGTTTTAGTGTTTTTTCCACTAGTTCCAGAGATACTAGCCTCCATCTAGTGGCAATTTTTAACAACTAATGGCAAGAGAGCTAACAGTTTTCTATAGATTTCTACAAAGTTTTAATGCTAACCCTGTGATTAAAGCCCTTCCCTAGCAATTTTCTGGAGATACAGTATTTGCAATTAGTGACATTCTAGCAGTTTTTGAAAGCCAGTTTAGTTATATCTGTGGCTTTGGAGTTGGCAGACCTAGTTGAGAGGTCTACTAACCCCACCCATTTATTTTTTTTTTTTTATAACCTTATCCTGCCCCAGATTTTCATCCTTTGGGTGCCTATTTTGCCGAGTTCAGTGGCAGAATAAGACAGGACTACAGCACTACATCCATTAATTGGCACTTCATGACTAGCATCATATATAGTGTTGATAACTGTCGTAAGTCGGCATTCAAGATGAGAATAGGGCAGTTTTAGGCAAAGTTTGAGTAAAAATGGTGTAATGATATTTTTTATTTTGTTCTTGGTACCTCCAGACAATTTTATTCAACTTTGGTAGGATCAGTCCATCTTCTTGGCCTACCTTGCCTCCCTGCACCTTCAAACTCATATTTATTTATTTTCAATGCTCTTAAATCAAATGTCCTTCCCTCAGGCTCTGCAGTGAGTGTTGGTAGCGAGTGTGAGCGTCATAGTTGTCCTTGGGAGCGCTGGGGTCACTACCTGGCTCAACAGTGTCTACCAGTGTACCGAGATGAATGTTGCCCGTCATCTTTCACTTGTCGTAAGTTTGAATGACTGTGGTGGCGATGATAAAGACTGTAGTAATGTTGATGGTGGTGGTAATGGGGATGCTGATATTGACAGGAATAGTAATGATAATGAAGGTGATGATAATGATGATGATGATGATAGTGATCATAATGACAGTAATTCATGATGAAAATGACAGTGATGATGGTGTTGATAGTGACAGTGATGATGACAGTGATAACAATAATACAATATTAATGACAGTGATACTGACAGTGATGACACTAACACTTATGCTAATGATGATAACTCTCTCCCTGGCCTCAGCTCCACGTGACAGTGTGGACCATAGCCAGTGCCACTACAAGGGGAAGGATTACAACCTTGGAGACATGGTACCTGTGGAGGAGCCGTGTTCAGCATCATGCACATGTGCTCGAGCCTTCGTACCCAATGCACCGTGAGTTGATCTTCCACCTGGACTTTTGTACCCAGTGATTTTTTTTTTTTTTTCCTCACGTAATGCTACTTAGGGATGAATGAGGCTGGTCACTCTCATCTTAAATGTCAGAACCCACTTGCCTAACCCTGGGCTCCAATGCTTCTCTTATGGCAACAATGGATTAGATGATGAAGTAATGAATGATTTTTTTTTTTCTTTTTTTTTTTTTCACATAATGCCAATTAACTGGTCGTCGGGTTTTAACCCTTCAGTCTGGTGATGTACTGTATTTCTCATTTTTCATTTTGTTAAAAATCTCAGAGTTACTTTATTCATCAGAGGATGGACTGTTTGAACAGGAGGAGATAAATGGAATCTTCATTAACCCCATTATTGCAGGATGCCTGTCCTAAGCCAAATAAAATTGTCAGTTGGTAGGAAGAATAGATTTATAAAGATGTTACATGACTGAAAGGGTTAAATATACAAGTTTAAGGTATCATAACCTCATGCCTTTACACCTCAAAGGAAGTAATATGGGATTAGTTGTTCCTGCTGCCTTTCTTCAGCCTGGTGATGCTCAGACTCAGCAAAGACAAATTTGGGTCCAGACACTAAGGAACAAAACAGAGTCCTGACTCTTTAGTCATACAAGCACAGTAACGCTTCCTCAAACCACGTAATGCACAACATTCGCCTCTGTTTTTCTACCCTGACTTAGTTTGTTTTACTGTCTGTGTTAGAGTTATATAACCCTATAATTACTGTGTTGATTATGCATTTCGGTGGTTCGTGTTGCCATCAGAGGGAAAAGTCTTACACCTGCTAGTATGTTCAGTGATCTCTAAATGTAAATATAAAGAAAGTTCATGTATTACTGAAGAATATTTACTGCTTATGAGTGAACTGGTAGGTCACATGTATTGAAGCAGCTAATGGAGGGGACTGGAGAATTTGATAAGGAAGATGATAATGATGATGGTAATGATGACAGTGATGGTAATGATGATGACAATGATGAGGATGACTGTGTGTTTCAGGCCTCAGGTGCGATGTGCCAATGTAGAATGTCCGAGCCTCTTCAATCCCGTGCACCCTGGGTGTCGCCTTATCTACAAGTTAGATCTCTGCTGTGAGGTGGATCAGGAGTGTGGTGAGTTAACGTCTAGTACTTGGCTCCTATTGGTCATATGGTTAGAGTGTCATACAGTTATTTTACTCTGACTTGTCCTAAAATTTCCATCTCTCCATCTTGAACACAGAGATATAGCAAGAGATTAATAGTAGAGTAGAGTATGGTGTTAGTCATGAAGAGTTGCTGTGGCTTGGATGTACAGCTGTGTCACTGTCTTTTTCTGCCACTAAGGTATGTGAAGTAAGCTATGAAAGGCTGAAAATCTAGGCCAAGTTTAAGTGAAAGAACTATAGTTGGAGTGACTGCCTTGCTTATGTTTGATACCCAAGAGGTGGCTAGAGGCTTTTCAATCATATAACGCCACGAGGGAAAGTACAGTAGGCTGATCATCTTCCCTTAAATATACTGAACTATAGTTGCTGCCTGTACCCTGTCCTTGGGTCCCTACTCCTCAAAGTGGGTAATAAAGGATTGACTGTTACTGAAGTTTTAAAGTGCATTTTTCCAACCTGATGAAGATTGCTAACCCCTTTCACTGTAGTTGATGACCAAGCGGAGTCAGATTGAAGATTTGATTTGATTAATGCACTTTAACATTACATAAGTCCCTATTCCCTTCTGGGTGATTAGATGGCCAGATGTAGTCAGACTGGAAGATCAGTTTGGCATGTAACCAAGGAGATTAATTTCTATCTCTTAAATAAGGCTTGTTGACTTCCACTCAACCACAGTTTCAGAGTCAAATTATCAGACTGGATCAGTACCATCAAGGTAAATCAAACCAACTACACCATAAGCAATTCATGGCCATTGTCAACACATTTCTCTTATTTTCTTAGTCATATTTTGGTTTAATTAACCTTTCCATCCAGTGATATACTCTGTACTGTAGCTACTTTATACTGTTGTTTCCAGACCATTATATTCATTATAGAATGGACTTTCTGAATTAGAGGGATTAGATACAACCTACATCAACCCCTTCAGTTCAAGGTGTCTCCTAAAAGAGTAATAAAATCTAGTGGAGGTAACAAGAGTCTTATGAGCACCTCATCTTTAGGAATGTATCTTGTATACATCCTCTGATCTGTAGTGCGGTATCATAACAGAATACCTTATATCCTCACAGTTGACCCAGAGTTGGAACTTGAACCACGTGCAGCAGTGTGTACGTACAACAACAAGACATACCAGGAAGGTGACCGCATCTATTTTGATGACCATCCATGCCGCAAGTGTGTGTGTCAGCCGGGCTTCACTGGACCCTACGGACCTGGTTGTGGTGATATAGACTGTGGCTGGGATTTCAGGCTAGTGTGGAATCTATTTAGAAAGCCTTCTTTATACAGGGCATCCCATGAAACAAATGCCAGACTTCAGGATGTTATTCTTGTACTGATTTTGAGTGAGAAATGCTTTATCAACATGGGACATTTCTCAACCATTACAGTCCTACGGTTACTGATGACCATATGGGTGAAAATGGTCTCCTTCATGATTAACCCAAGAGCATCATGATTTTTTATCTCCATAATGTTTGAGAATTGTACTCCTGAAGATGGAGCATTTGTTACTCAAAATTAGCTTATGAATCGCCCCATAAATATTGGGATATGTTTCATGGGACACCTTGGGGGCAATACCAAAAATATACAGATTTTTCCATACAATGGGATTTCTGTCTTCTTTTCTTTTTTTTCTTTATTTCATTATTATTGTTAAATTTTTTTGTTTTCAAAGAAAAAGAAACCAAATGCTAGACAGAGAGATACTTTTACTAATGGCTCACGTGTGATATTGCAGGTTCTCTTCACGGTACGCATCTGGCTGCACCCCCATTTTCTTCGAGGACAAGTGCTGTCCCATTGACTGGATTTGCCGTGAGTAAAGCAGTGGACTCGAGTTTTGGTGTTGTGGGTATTGGGAAAAGTTGATTCGATCACCAGTCTGTGCCATAATAATTGTATATTATTATTTTCATTTCATTCATCATCTGTTATTACTATTATTATTATTATACGCTCCTCATGGGGCAACGTAGGATTGGATGATGGATGGATGGATTATTATTATTATTATTATTATTATTATTATTATTATTATTATTATTATTACTACTACTACTGCAGTATTGTTGTTATGGCTGTTATAATATGATACTATTTTTATTATTGCATACTGGATCTTAAGTCAAGTTATACTTTTCTCTTGAGCATCATAGCATACAGTAAAGTCTCAGTATTGGCATGAATTAGGTGCTGGGTTTGGCATTGTGGAGAGAATGGAAAATGAAAAACAGACTAGGAGAGTGTATGTGTGTGTGTGAGGTGGATGAGGGGAGGATGAGATGAAGATATTGGGTTGAGAAGTATATGAGAGAGGAGTGTGTGAAATTGAAGGAAAGTAGGCTGATCACAGACGATGGAGTGATGTGGAGGTAATTTGTTAATGGCCATCCTGTCTTGGATAAAGGCATCTGACTGTGGATAGATAAACAGATTTATAATAATATGTATGTTCATTCTTTCCTTGTCCTTCTGCCTACGGGTGACTTTACACTCCCTCTTCTGTCTTTCTTTCCTTCATTCTTTCCACTTTCTTCAGCCTGTGGGTGACTCTACACTGACTGACAAGCCAAATGGTTTCCTGTGCACCAGGAAATCATTTACTACGCTGGGTGGTAACCATATAACCAAATTTTGGCGCCTGGTGGTTTAGTGGGCAATTATTGTGCTCCAATCTAATTGAGCCGGTGAAGGTTTATATCTAAGGAGTGGTTGGGGTTGATTGCTCATATAATGCCACTCAGGGATGAGTGAGGCTGGTCACTCTCATCTTAAATGTCGGGACCAACTGCCTAGCCCCGGGCTCCTACACTCCTCATGGGGCAATGTAGGATTGGATGATGATGATGATGATGTTCATTTTCCACTCATATGGTAGTGGTTATCTGCTTTTCCTTCCACAGCTGGAGACAGTCGCATTGAAAGTGCACCAGTGGATCAACAAGCACAGGCTACTATAGGAGGTGCTGCAGGTGAGGCAGTGTGACCATGCTTGCTAGATGACATACAGCCATACTGTGTCCAGCTTAGAAACTTTGTAGCACCTCTTCTTTAATTGTGTATTTTGTATACACCTTACCATTCTCCTGTATATACTGTACTTTTGTCATTTTTATATCTTAACAGACTGCATAAAAAACATACAAGAATATAGTCATGCACCAAATACACATGGAAAATAAGCTGGTAAGAAGTATAAGAAAGTTTCCTTATCCAGAGAAAATACATCCCTTTGTGCAAACCACAGTAAAGACAAAAAAGGGATATACCTGTTAAAAGCAGTGAAAGCATAAGGATACGAGAATGCAAGAAAAAGAAGATAATGCAGAGGCTGATAGGTCTGTGCTTTGAAACTCTTGTCAAATGTTACCAGACTGCTAAAAGGCAAGGATAGTAACTGTGACCAGAGCTAATGTAACCTAACCAGTGCCAACCTAACTTAATATTTGCAACAGCTGATGTCCCAACGTGTTCCTTGGGAGATGTGGAGGTACCTGTTGGAGCAAGTGTACCAACAACAGCGTGCGAATTGACCTGTCGGTGCATTACCCCGCCCTCCCTCACCTGTGTTCAGCACAGGTCGTGTGAGCTTGCTGAACAGAAAACTGTAGGTAAGTCAGCTCATGGTTAATGAGTGAGTTTTTATGGACAGGTTGGTAGAATGTGTCAGGAAGGAAATGCTGTTGTGTTTATGTCTGTGTATTTATAGGACTGATTGTCTATTACTGCACAAAACAATGCAGTATTTCTGTTCTTTCAAAAAGCTTATCCTCTTACATTGTCTGTACTTATCATACTATAATCCTTCTTTACATTTTCCTAATGCCACACTGAGTGCCACATTACTACTGATTTTTACAGTGGCTGCCCTACCTGCCCATGTACCCCTAACCCTTTCTTTATTCCTCCTTGGCAGTCTGTGAATCTCCCACGATGCTTTTGTATCCCTGATCTTTTCTATAATTCTCCCTGGCAGTGTGTGAATCTCCTCCCGAGTGCCCCAGTGAATGCCAGATTATTGCCGATGTTTCCACTGGCTGCCCAACCTGTTCTTGTGCTGCCACTATCTTCTCCTGCCCAGTCATCACCTGTGCCTCAAACTGCAAGCCAGACCTAGACCTCCACACTGGCTGCCAAATATGCAATTGTGACTGCCAGTATGATGCATTTGGTATGCCACAATGTCCAACTGACTGTGCAGTGCAAATTACTGTGGATAACTCAACTGGGTGTGATGTTTGTGACTGTATTCCATCCACTGGTCAAGTTGCACAGGGAAGATCGGCTGACTGTCCCAAGGATCATACAGGGAGAGCACCGTGCCCCATGGACTGTGCCGTCATCAGATATACAGATGATGTCACAGGGTGTGAAGTATGCAAATGTGATCCCAGTAATCCACGTACCCCTTGGGACCCTCCTCCTCAAATCTGCCCCCGCAAGGACCCCATGGGACGACCCCCGTGTCCCGCTGACTGTGCTGTCACCGTAATCATAAATGAAGAGACCGGCTGTGAGGAATGCGTGTGTGACCCAAACAATCCAGGAAGTCCCTTTGGACCTCTTCAAGTAAGAAATGATAACTGCCCCAAAGACCACGAGGGAAAGCCTCCATGCCCAATGGACTGTGGGATAATTATTCGCTTTGACGAAGAGACGGGGTGCGAGGTGTGTGAGTGTGATCCCAATGATCACTCCACCCCCTGGGGCCCACCTCATCCCCCAGTGCCACGAGCCGACTGCCCCCAGGGACCCGACGGGAGAGCTCCATGTCCAATGGATTGCGGCATCATCAGGTATATTGATCAGCAGACAGGCTGTGAGGTATGCAAGTGTGATCCTAATAACCCAGGCAATCCATTTATAGGATAAAATGTAAGTTCATTTTGCATACTGAAAATGTGGTCCTCTCCTTCACACTGATGATATGCTTTTCATTATACAGTACTGTATTCTTGTGATTTTCAGACAATTATGTTTAATTAAGGAGAAACTTTTCAGATTGGAGGAGGTAGATAAACTGAAAATGCTGTTCATCCTTTCACATTGGTGACATGTTTTCATTATGTTTGCGTGATCTTCAGACAGTTTTATGTAGTTCAAGGAGATAAACTTCAAACAGGAGAGGTTAGATATAGCCTGCATCAACCTCTTCTGTGTGAGAAATTCTTCTGTTTCAATAAAATCTTCTGGGGGTAGGAAGAATAAGATTAAAAATATGCTATCGAATGCAAGGAGTTACAATTCCATGAACTATTACATTTTTTTGTTTTATGTATTTCCTAAAATGCATTCATGTTTGGTGCAGTAAAACCTTAACATGGTGCCACTCATGTTCATCTTTTTCCATATTTTTGCCTTGTTAATGTTAACTCTTTGAAGCAGATTAAAACTGTCTTGAGATAGCAAGGACAAATTGTAAACAATCTCATTTTAGTGAAAGGCTTTTTAAAAAATACTGTACTTTTATTTTATTTTAATCTTGCTCCCTCTTGATTATTTTATGCAGCTTTGGAGCTAGACCCATAGGGACTGGATTAAGTCTTCACCAACTTCATTACATGAAAGGTTCTCTTAGACTGAATCAACTCATCTGACATTAACTAGAAGGAAATGAAAAGCATATCCTTATGTTGAGAGAGTTAAGGAGTGTTATTTATAAGAATACAGTAATTAAGAGTGGTGCCTTACAAGTATTTTGGTTTGGTTTGTGGTCATGAGTGTGTAGTACAGTATATTTTAAAATTACAGTTCAAATCAGAGTCCAGTAGTTTGTGAGAGATGGCAGGGATTTAGGATATAGTACAGTCACCATCCAGTGAGCTATTTGAAGGAAACAATGTTCTGTTTAAAGAATGCTTCCTGAAAATGTAGTTTGTTTTTATTTTAAGGTATTCCGCTTAGTGGTTTCAGTGTTAAGTGGCCAATCAGTTTACACCTATATATTTTTCACAGGAAGTTACTCAGGAAAATCACTCTGAATTTGATTTTTTTTTTCTGTTAACCCTTAAAATGTATACAGTATATAAAGATTTTTTTTTTTTTAACCTCTAAGTCATCAGTCAAAAGTACAGTATTATCATGTTCCCTGGTGATGTGGCACTTATTTTTCACTTAAAGATCATTCTGTCTCATTTCAAAGTTGTTTTTAGAGGATTTTTTTTTTTTCCTGTGTGCTTTTAATCCCCAAGTTGTGGATAAAAAACATGTCACTTAAATTTGTTTCACATCAAGCATCCTTTTAAGCAGGATACGGTACATCATAAACCTCCAGGTAGGGATGGACTGTAGATTAGTCTTGAGCATCATGGGGTATTGGGTAATTTTGTGTGGGTTTTGAATGTTCATATTTCCTAAAATAAAGTTTCTGTAAAAATGGATGTATTTTATTCCATCTCCAAAGTATCAGATGGAATAAAGTTCTTGTTGATGGTCTATAGTCAGGCTTTAAACTTGAAGAGGGTGGTACAAGTTGCTGCCATTCTCATCCTGTTTTCTGTTATCCAGCTGTCTCCTCCACGTCCTTCATTCAAATGGCATTCCACCCCATTCCTCCACTTCATTCTCAGTCTTCCCCTTCTCCTCCTCCTTTCTATCTTTATGCACAATAATTCATGTACATTACACTTGCAGGCCATTCTTTTTGTCTCCATTCTCTCCATATGGCTAAACCATCCCATTTTCCAGCATATCCACATCAACACCACAGTCTATTTACAGTCAGATCCCAGATTTCAGAGGGGGTGGCCACAAATGGATTGCCTCCATGTCACCCTGTCCTCCCATATCAGGTACCACACCTGTATCTATCTATCTATCTATTGCCAGATGCCTTAATCATGTAAGGGATGACCATAAACAAATCGCCTCCATGTCACCCTGTCCCCTGCCATTTCACTGCCCTGCTCCTGGCTCACACCCCCATCCCTCATATACCTCTCCACTCCATCCCTCCATCTCATCCTTGGTCTCCCCCTCCCTCTACCCCCCTCCACCTCACTCACATACACTCTCCTCATCAGTCACTTGCCCTCCATCCTCTCCACATGTCCAAACCACCTCAGTGTGTTTCTCCTAACGTTTCCTATCACATCCACATCCACACCACAACGCTCCTTCACTTCCTCATTTTACAGTCTCTCTCCATGTGGCTCCACATGCTCCTCTCAGATAACTAATTTCCACTGCTCTCACTCTTGACTTCTGTCCCTCCAACAAGGTCCAAGCTTCACTTCCATATGTTAGAGTTGGTATCACAATACTGTCATGTAGTAGCTTTTTCACTGCCATGCTCACTTCTCTGTTTCTTATCACTGCTTTCAAGGAACCAGCAACCTTTCTTCCCTGTTGCACCCTTTCAAGGACTTCCCCCTCTAAACTTCCATCCTTACTCATCACACTACCCAAGTACTTAAACATACTCACATTTTCCACTTCCTCCTCATCCAACCTCACTGTACATTTACTGACTTCATTTCTCTCGAAAACCATAACTTTACTCTTCCCTACATTCACCTTTAGATTCCATTTCTTACACTATCTCCCAAACTCATTCACCAAGCCTTGCAGCTCCCCTTCGTCTTCACTTAACAACACAGTATCATCTGCAAACAACAGTACAGGTAGTTTCTAAACACTGCCCTCTCTCACTAGGGCCACTCCAGCATCACTGCCCTACCTTGTATCTCTTTTATAACCCCATCCATATACAGATTGAACAACCATGGAGATGACGCATCCTTGTTTCTATCCAACCTTCAAATAGAAAAATTCACTCAGTTCACTATCCACACACACTGCAGCCTTAGCACCCTCATATATACTCTTCACGGCCTTCAACAACTTCTCATCCACTCCATATATTCTTAATACACTCCACAATCCTTGTCTATCCACCATGTCATATGCTTTCTCCAAATCCATGAAGGCTGCATACAACTTTTTTCCCTTCTCTAGAAACTTTTCCACTAAAGATCTAAGAATGAATATCTGATCTACCAAACTTCTTCCCTTCCTAAAACCTCCCTGTTCTTCTCCAACTAATTCCTCTGTTATTTCCGTAACTCACTCAATAAGTATCCTACCATATGCTTTTCCTGTTCCACTAAGAAGACAAATGCCCCTATGATTGCCACACACTTCTTTTTCCCCTTTTCCTTTGTGTAGGGGAATAATTATACCTGACTTCCAGTCCTCTGGGACTCTTCCTTACTCCCAGGCCGATCTGCACATTTTCTACATCCATTCTACTACTATCTCTCCCCCATGCTTCAGCATTTCACCACACACTCCATCAATTCCTGGCGCTTTCCCCATTTTAACTTTCTTCATTGCTTCCACAACTTCCATCCTACTGATTGCTTCCTCTCTTCTCACATCCCTCCTTCTCCCAGCCATTCCCCAGCCACTTATACTTGCATTACTATCATTCTCTATGTTCAATAATTCCTTGAAGTGTTCCCTCCATCTGCTCACTTTTTCTTCCTTCTTCACTAGTAATCTGCCATTTTTATTTTTCACTCCCCAGCTAACTTCTTTGGCACCCTGTCTAACTTTCTTTACCTCTTTCCAGAACAATTTCTTACATTCCCTCCACATTACACTCAAGTTCCTTCTAAATTCGCCATCAACTCTCTTCTTACTCTCTCTTCCTAATCTTTTCACCTCTCTCTTCCTCTCTACATATAACTCTCTCTTCCTAATCTTTTCACCTCTCTCTTCCTCTCTACATATAACTCTCTCTTCCGTCTCTCAACTTCTTCCACGTCTGTTTCTCATCCACTCACTACATGCTTTCTTCTTTTGTGCCACAGCCTCTCACCGCTTCAGTCCTCCATGCTGTTCCCTGCACCCCTGTTCGTCATCTCTTCACCCCACACACCACCTCACACGCTGCACAGATATCTTCTGTGAATATCTTGCACACACCTTCCACATCCCCTATCTGCTTTAATCTGTATTTCCCCAATCGCTCTTCCACTTCCCTCCCCTCTAGTGGACTGCATGAAAATGGCCACTTCAGCCTAGCACCCCCAGAAATACTTGGTAGAGGATTTACATTGTGTGGAGACCTCTGTTGAGTGCATAGTGGACTGTTGCTCTCTCAAGCTGAATAAAATCTGATAGTGGCTAGAGTAAAAAAACTGTCCTCGGGCTGAAGGGATTGACATATGGTTAGGTTCTGGTTAAGCGAGAACTAAACTACGTCGACAAAGGAAGAATGGACTGAATTGGGTTACTGCTTTCTTTTTACACGTCATCAAAGTTTCTACCTAATTTGGCCGGTCTGGTCGAATTGGCTTATGGCAATCCATAACGTAAGAAACAACACACGTACAGTACTGTAATTGAAGAAGTTACTAGTTTTGATTGGGAATGAATGGTTCTTTCTTGAGTTTTGCTTTTTCTCCAAAGTTAAATAGGCCTATACAATATTCTTGAACTATGCAAGCGTTAATTAATATGTAAATATATTTCAAATATAGAACAAAATTAGCTGGAAAAGCAGTCATCAGCCATATGCGAAATTTGATTGGTTGGCGATCATATGATGCTCATTTCCCTAGCCAATCAGACGCCGTGTTGTCACGGGACCACGCGCGTTTTTGTCGTGAAGGGAATATAAGAATTATAGTGGCATTTTGGAAGATACCAGCGCCTGACAAGAGTAACGGTGAAGACAGTGGTGCAAGAAGTTAGTGAAGAGAGGAAGGGAATCGACTGAAGATAGCATCTAAGCATTCACCTCCGTAAGGTAAGTAGAAACATCAAGTTCTGTTTTTAATACAGCCGATAGCTTGTTTACAGGCCTATACCAGTTACAGGCAACATTTTTAGAGTACTGTTGCTTCTGAGGGTCTGTGATAGAAGGTGGCTAGTTTTAAGCAGATAAAACAATCCGTATTTATCAACAGACATAGCCTGTGTTTTGGAAATGTTGTTCATCCAGACTTCACGGTATCTCTTATCTAGTAGTATGTCTCATCTTTTCAGCATTTCCTTCACTGTTTTGACTTAATAAATCTGGTCGTTTTTTTTATTATTTTTTATAATCTAGTTTCTCCGGACTTCACCTTCGCCATTAAATCTCACTATGCTGGACATTTAAAGTGGTAAACAGTTTGCGTGGTATTGCTTTCCATACATTTAAATTTTTCTGCGAATATCAGCCCACAGTTGTTTTGGACACGATCGTGTAATATCTCCGTTATATTATATTTGCGACAGAGGTGTAAGAAATTTCTGAAGGTGTTATAAGGAATTGTGAGGTAGTTTATACGTAAAATAACCAAGACGAATTTGAGTGTACCGAAACTGAAATTTACCGACGATTGTTTACACGGTCGGTATTTACCCTACGATCTGTGTGTGTGTGTGTGTGTGTGTGTGTGTGTGTTGGTCGTGTTATGCTGAGTGTTTTTAGGCCGACTCCTCGTACTAAAAACACTATAGTCGTTCTATTTTATGAAGGCAGTTTGGGTGGGGCGCTCTGGGACCTCACTCTGTTAGCTCTGTTGTCACATCGTCGCCACACACGTGCTCTCTCTCTCTCTCTCTCTCTCTCTCTCTCTCTCATATTTATATTAACTACTACTAATTTTATTTTCTTTATTTTCTCCCTTGTTTTCGACTTTTTTTTCCACACCACCCCTGAGGTAAAAGTGTATAGGTGCGTTTTTTTTTTTTTATAGCTTCCATGGCAGGAGACTGACCGAGTATGACCCACTCACGCAGGGCTGTCCCTCGTGTCACCACCTGACACCGTCGCAAAAGCAACTCTGACAAGTCGTATGAGGTTTATACTATACTATAGCTTTTTTTTATTGAATTACATCTATACAGAGTGTTTAAAATTCATTTATAAGTGGTTACTCGCTTAAAATAGGAGAGTGAGAGAGAGAGAGAGGTGAACACAAATAATTACACGTGTGTCGGCGGCGATGTGACAACAGAGCTAACAGTGTGAGGCCCCAAATCGCACCACCCAAACTGCCTTCATAAAATAGAACGACTGTAGCTACTGAGCGGGGTCCTTTTTCCGGACCGGAAGTAATGCACTAACAAAGGAACAGGACATAAAAACTAGGCAGTCCACCTTTAACACATCTATTACCTTAATTCTAACACCGTGACAATATTACATAAAATGATATTCTGGACAGAGGATACAGATATACAAAGTTACGTTAATACAACACGGGATATTCACACACACTATAATTACCTTTACAATGGGTTAAGGGTCCACAAGTGAATGAGACTAACTTTCATTAAAGTCCAAAAGGTCTTAGTGTACTGGTGCAATCGAGATGTCTGGGCTTGATGAGCCGGGGAAGGATTACTACTATAAAAGAACAAGGGGAGAAGATCACTATAATTTACTGTTTGGACTCGGCGCGGCAACTCTCGCCCGCGCGTGCACTGGTAAGGGGGACTCCTCTAGTCTGGGCTGGGGAATAACACTAGTTTCACGGGCCCAGAACTTATAGTCTCTATCAAGGGAAAGTATTTACGGACACTTATAGGTGGAATCCCTCTGGTTCACTTTGTCACTGTATCACTATCTCTGTCTCACTGCAGGAAGGGAAAATCACTAATCTTGCCCGATTTTCTGGGGCGATATCACTCTGTCACTATAAGGGGACCTCCGGGGGCTCTACCCGTGGCGGGAATCACCGTACCCGCTGGGGGGAGACTCGACCCGGGTCCGATCCACTGAGGCATTGCAGGGAGACCCTCTTGCCTGGGGTCTCGACCTGTTGTAGGTCCTCACTCTGGTCACGGTGCAGGGAGACCCTCTTGCCTGGGGTCTCGACCTGTTGTAGGCCCTCGCTCTGGTCACGGTATAGGAAGGCCTGCCTATGTTGGCCCTAGGGACTGGGGCCAAACAGGTGAAGCAGACGTGTCCGGCGTCGGAGGGTCTGCGGCAGGGGGAGGTCGGCGTTGGTAGGCTGCTGGGCTCGCCTGGGGTCCGAAGGCTGTGGAGGTCTGCCAGGGGACGCGCCGTCAGGTGTGGGCTGCGGCCTCGTCTCCTGCTGGTACCTGGGGAAGACAAGAATTTCCCGGGGGTGGGAGGTAGGTCCCGACTGGGACCGGGCCTCTGCTCGGGTGACACTTTCGGGGCAACTCTCCCGGGTGGTGTCCAGCTACTCCTGCAGGAGTTGGCTGACTTTAGAGGACACACGGAGGCCGTGGTCTCTCTTGTACTCAGGGAGGGTAGCACAGAGGCGACTCTCTCTCTTGTCTTCAATATTGCCGTGGCACCAGGTTGATCGGTCCTGGGACCCACTTGTGGCTTTGTGCAAGGGGCTCTTACCCTTGGGGTGGCTAGGGGTGTTGGCCCCGTATAGTCCACTATTGGGCCTCCTGCCCTGTTTGTTATAGAGGGTGCTTCTCCCTCGTTAAAGGACCTCCTGTCCTGGTCGTGGCAGAAGGTATTTCTCCCTTGTGGCTCACGGTGGCAGAGGGTACTAGCCCCTCGTGGCTCACCAGGGTTATTGCGGCAGAGGATGGTACTTCCTCGTGGCTCGCGGTGGCAGCAGGTGTAAACACCTCGTGGCTTACCTAGGGACCTCCTGCCCTGTTGGGGTGAAGCTGTGGTCGTCACCACAAAACTACTAGGGACTGATGTTATATCAGTCCCACCCCACTGCTGTCGATGGTCAACCCGCCACGTAAGTTGTTGCGGATCTAGGCTCACCTGGTGTTGAGGTAGTTGCGGGAAGAAGGGGCACAGGTCAGTGGTGGTTGGATGACCCTCTTGTCCCGGGTCACTAACCTGACCGTTATCTCCTCCTCGGGTGGTGGGGTGGTGGTGGCCCGGTGGTGGTGTGGGGGGTGGCGGGGCGGAAGGTCCGGTCGCCGGCATTTTACCACCGTCGCTCATGAAAAAGTCACGACCCCGTGACTGTAGGTGGTAGGTGATGGTGGTGGGTGTCCTGTTGACTGGGGTGAGGTGCTGCAGGAGGTTGATCCAGTGGTTGGTCATTGTGGTCGGTTCGTGGGCTGGGTTGACGAAAAGTCGGATGGAGGATGGGTGGTTTGTGTAGTGTAGGCGGCGAAGAAGCTGGGACGTCTGTCGGATTCTGATGGGCGGCTGGCCGTGAGATAGCCACTGGACGCGGGTGATTTTCATGCTGGTGGTTGGTGTTTGGTGAGGCGGCTGTAGCTGAATGCTGGCTATGGTTGGCGGGTCGGTGCTTTTATGGGGGATGGGTCTGTGGGTAGGGGATTTGACTTTGGGGAATTGGGACTTGGGGTTTTTCCATCGTGCTTGGCGGAGAGGGAGAGTGATGGGGGAGGTGTTTGGGGTAGGGGGTTTTTGTGGTGGTGTGTGGTGGGTTGGTTGGTTACTGTGGGGTGGTGTAGGTGTATATCTGGGTGGTGGGCGTGAAAGGCGTCCTGATCTAGTAGTGGTGGTGGTGAGGGTGGGTGTGGGTGGTGAGGGTGGTTGAGCACTTGGTGGTGGTGAGGGTGTGCGGGTGTTGGGGGGTGAGGTGGGTGGCCAGGTTGTGTAGCGGGTATAGTGAGCATGGTCGCTGGATAGGGCGGGCGCGTTTGCTTGGGTGGTTCTGGGCGTGGTGCGGGCGCAGGTGGGCGAAGGTGGAGGAGTATGGTTTGAGGAGGTAGTGGTTTGGGGTGGTGGAGAGGCAGGGGATGGAGGGGGTGTGGTGTGAGGGGTGGTGTGGGAATGGGTGGTGGAGTGTGGTGTGGGCGTTGTTGAGTATGTGGTGGTGCCGGGTGGTGGTGGTGGTGTAGGCGGTGGTTGAGGTGAGTCAGGATCCGGGGTGGCGAGGGGTGGTGTGGTTGTAGGTGAGGTGCTGGGTGGGGGTGGTGGTGAGGGCAGCGGTTGAGGTGAGTCAAGATCTGGGGTGGTGGGGGGTGGTGTGGTGGTAGGTGAGGTACTGAGTGGGGGTGAGAAGTAGTAGGCGTATGAGTGTGGGGGGTAATTCCCGGAAACGTCATCGTGGCCAGGTGGTCGGGCAGAGGTGCTGGGCGTGCGGGTGCGGGGGTGGTTATTGTTGGGTGGGTGAAAAGGTCGCACGTGGCGGTTGCGATACGTGCGCTGCTGGCTGTGTTGATTGATGATGACTTGATACGAGTTGGGGACTTGAGTTATGGTGAAGGGTCCAATGAATCGTGGTGCAATTTTATTTGGGGTAGGGAGTTGGGCGATGACAACGGATCGGCCGGTTTTGTAGGGGTTGGTGTGGTTGGTATCGGGTGTAAGGTCTTGTTGTGTTTGTAGGTGGTGGAGGCGGCGTTTGAGATGGTGGAGAGGGTCGGTGGGGGAGGGTGGGGAGGGTGGCTGGAGGTGGTGGCGGAGCAGGAGGAGGAGCGGGGTTTCCCCGAATACTCGCTCGTGTGGTGTTATGCCGTCTTCTCGCGGCATGTGTTCAAGCCCCATTGAACTACTTTGACGTGAGCAGGCCAGTCTTCATTTCCTGTTTGTGTGATGCGAGTGCGGACTTGATTGAGGAGGGAGCAATGGCTTCTTTCACAGATGCTGTTGCCTTGTGGCCAGTAGGGGGATGAGTGGGAGATGTGGAATCCGAATATTTTAGCTAATTCCTGCCAAACCTTTCCGGTGAATTCTGGTGCATTGTCGGAGTGTAATGCCTGGGGAATGCCAAAGTATGGAAACACGTGGCGAGTCAGAGCATCAGCGACAGATACTGCACTGTGGTCTTTAGCAGGACAAGCTATGATGAATTTTGAATAGACGTCAACGAAGGTGATTATATATTTATATCCTGCTTTGGGGGTGAGTGGTCCGATGACGTCAAGGGATAGCAGTTGCCAGGGTTTTGTTGCCGTTAGTTTTCCGGATGGGCCTGGTGTGTGGGTGATATCCTTTCCTAACGCACAGGCTCGGCAGGATTGCACGATGGTTTTGGCGATGGTGGTGGGGTTCGGTGTCCAGTATATGTCGTTGAACACTTGGGTGAGTTTCTTGGTGCCCAAGTGGATACCGTTGTCGGCATGGAGGTGGAGCATGGTGTCATGGGTGGTTGTGGGGCCCAGGACTATGTGGCCGTTAGGGTCAAACAAGTGTTCGCCATGCAGGTGGAGCTTGCTGAAAATATTCGGCGGAATCCAGGTAGGGCGTTGGTTGTCTTGCCACATCTTAATCAGGTCGGGTTCTGGCGAGATGGCATTGATGGATAGTCTTCATAGGGCGTCGGTGTTCGTGTGGAGTTTGCCTGGACGATACGATATTTCAAAATCGTATTCTTCTAAGGTTTCGCGCCATCTAGTGAGCTGGGCGTTCGTGGTGTTGGATTGGCGCAACCACTGTAGGGATTGGTGATCCGTGATGATGATCACATGGGTGCCTGATATGTATGAGCGAAAGTACTCAAGTGACCATATTATCCCTAGGCATTAACGTTTGGTGGCTGCGTAATTCTTTTCCGCCGAGTTCAGGGTGCGGCTGGCACAGGTGATGATGTGTTCGTGGCCGTCCTGTACTTGTGCAAGGACTGCCCCTATTGCGTGGAGTGAGACGTCTGTGTACAGGTGGAATGGTAGGTTGTAGTCCGGGAAGGTGACGACTGGGGCGGAGGTGAGTTTGGCTTTGAGGGTGGTGAATGCAATGTGCCGGGGTTCAGTCCAGGCGAAGGGTTCTCCTTTTTTTGTAAGATCGTGCAAGGGTTTTGCGATGTTCGCGAAACCTTTCACGAAGCGCCGATAATAGGAGGTTAGTCCTAGGAAGGCCCTGGTTTCGTGCACGTCGCGGGGTGGTGGAATGTCGGCGATTGCACGTAGCTTGTCGGGGTTGGGGGAGATGCCCTCTGCGTTGATCAGGTGTCCGAGAAAGGAGACTGATCTTTCAGCTAGCACACATTTGGTTGGTTTTAGCTTCAATCCGGCCTGTCGTATGCGCTGGAATACCTGTTTGAGGCGGTGGAGGTGGTCGGCCCAGGTATGGCTGAAAACAATTATATCATCCAGGTAGGCTAAGCAGGTTTCCCAGGTGAGTCTGCTCAGCACAGATTCCATCAGGCGGGAGAATGTCACAGGGGCGTTGCAGAGTCCGAAGGGAAGGACGTTGAATTCGTAGTGCTTCCCGTTTGATGTTGAAAAGGCGGTTTTGTGTTTGTCGTCAGGGTGAACTGGAACCTGTCAATAGCCTGATTGCAGGTCTAAGGTAGAGAACCAGGTAGATCCATGTAGGGAATCTGGAGAGTCGTCGATCCTGGGTAGTGGCGTAGCGTCTTTGATGGTAACGTCATTTACTTTGCGGTAATCGACGCAAAACCGCATGGTTCCGTCCTTTTTTCGCACGAGTACTACAGGTGATGACCATGGGCTGGTGGAGTTTGATATGACACCGGCATCTAGTATTGCTTGAACCTGCCGGTCTTCTTCTGCCCGTTGTTTAGGATTTTTTCTGCGAGATGGTTGGCGAATGGGAGGTCCTGTAGTGTGAATTTCGTGGCTTAGGTAGGTGGTATGGCCGAGATCAGTTGGGCCAACGGAGAATAAGTCCTGGAAGTCCAGGAGTAGTTGGTGGAGGCTGTTTGACTGGGCAGGGGAGAGATGTGGTGGTATGTTGGGGAGGGTGGGGTGATTGGGGGGTGGTGTTGAACATGGTTCTGCCTCTTCTGTGTCACTGATGATGAGACCTCGAGGCAGGGTTAAAGGTGTTGTGGCGAGATTGGCAATACGTATTTGGTGGGCGTGGGGAGGGAGGAAAGTGGGGGAGACTAGGCAGGATGATAGGGGTACGGTGGGGATGGACGGTGAAAAAAGGACTGATGTACTTGAGGGTCTGGTGAGTGTAACCCATGCTTCGTGGTGGGGTGGAATGGTAACGGTAGAGGCAATAGTGGCAGGGAATGAGGGATTCTGTGATGGGAAGGGTGGAGTGGGGGGTGGTGGTGGAAGGGAATTAATTGAGGCATTTGGGGAGTTTAGACTTGGTTTACATGTACAGGTGGGCTGGAAAGGGAGTGTGTGGTGGTGTGTTGTGTGTGTGGGTGGTGTGGGGGTGGTGGTGGTGTATTTTTTTCCTTTGTTTTTTCTTTCCTTGTCGGTGGATGCTTGGTTAGGTTGGGCTGGACCGAAGTGGAGGCAACGTTGATAGCAGTCAATGGTCGCGTGGAGTTTTTGAAGCAGGTCCAGGCCAAGGTAACCATCATATTGGTTACAGGAGGAGTCAAAAATGATGAATGGATGGTCGGTGGAGACTCGTTGGTGGGTGGTAGTTTGTAAGGCCCTGGTTTCCCCACGGATGGGTAGGGGGCCATCCCCGGCGTCTACGAGGTTGGCTGAAGTGGGGAGAAGTGGGCCGAATGCTGAGATATGGTGGGAGTAAAAGTGGGAGTAGAGAGAAGACCTAGCTGCTCCCGTATCCACCAATAATCTTGTCTTGAACCCGTTCAGCCATATCTTGTTGTAGACTGGGGGTTTGTAGCTATTTGAGGTGGCCCCCGCCCCCGTGGGGAGGTGCGGGGACGGGCCTAAAAATCCATCTGCTGAGGATGGGGGTAGTCGTCGTGCTCGTCGTCTTCCGGTCCTTGGTAGAGCAGTGGTGGTATGTCGTCCTCTTGGGCGTCGTCATCAAGGGAGGAAACTTTCCTACAGCTTTGTTGGGGATTCTTTCGCCGATTCGCCTTGAGTTGTTCCCTTATGTCATGAAGGGGGCAGGTGCGGCTGCAAGCCATGAACTCCCAAGGGTTTATACTGATCAAGTTCCCTTGTTCCCTGGGGTTGTGGCGCTTCCTGTGCAGGAAAGCCCTGGGTACTGCGGGAGGCGGGTCTGCAGGCGATTGGTGAGGCAGCGGCTTGGGTTTTGGTGGTGGGTTGTGGTTTGTGGGGAACTTTGTCACTGCGTGAAGCGGTTGTGGTGTGGGATGGGCGGCGAGAAGACGCCTGACGAGCTGCAGGTCTTGATCCATATTTCCTGAGGGATCATATATGGAGAAGTGTTCCCTGACTATGCTCGGGAGGATCCTCAGCAGGGCGTTGAAGGTATGAGTGTCCCGAGTATTTACTTTAGCTTCGGGATAAGCGGCAGTGACGAGGCTCCGAGCCTGGGTGAAAGTATCATCCAGGTTACCGTCATAGGTGAGGGCGTCGAGTTGCGAGAGTGCGACAACTCTGCCCATGCAAGGCATAAAAGCCTGTTTCACTATCTGAGTGAACTGGTCCCATAACAGTTCTGGGACTATTTTGGGTGCAACATTTGTGATAATTTTTCCCAGATTCGGTAGTGTGACTGCAATTTTCTCCTTATCTGAGTCAAACCCTATGTCTAAAAGGGGTTTGATCATGTCCAAATAAACATCCATGTCACATTGGTCCGGGTTGAATTTTGGTAATTGAATGTGCGGTTTAGCTGCCATTGTGCAAGTTTCCTTTTACGTTCCTCCGTGCGTTACTCGGATCCAGAACCACCGCTTGCCACCAGTGTTATGCTGAGTGTTTTTAGGCCGACTCCTCGTACTAAAAACACTAGCTACTGAGCGGGGTCCTTTTTCCGGACCGGAAGTAATGCACTAACAAAGGAACAGGACATAAAAACTAGGCAGTCCACCTTTAACACATCTATTACCTTAATTCTAACACCGTGACAATATTACATAAAATGATATTCTGGACAGAGGATACAGATATACAAAGTTACGTTAATACAACACGGGATATTCACACACACTATAATTATCTTTACAATGGGTTAAGGGTCCACAAGTGAATGAGACTAACTTTCATTAAAGTCCAAAAGGTCTTAGTGTACTGGTGCAATCGAGATGTCTGGGCTTGATGAGCCGGGGAAGGATTACTACTATAAAAGAACAAGGGGAGAAGATCACTATAATTTACTGTTTGGACTCGGCGCGGCAACTCTCGCCCGCGCGTGCACTGGTAAGGGGGACTCCTCTAGTCTGGGCTGGGGAATAACACTAGTTTCACGGGCCCAGAACTTATAGTCTCTATCAAGGGAAAGTATTTACGGACACTTATAGGTGGAATCCCTCTGGTTCACTTTGTCACTGTATCACTATCTCTGTCTCACTGCAGGAAGGGAAAATCACTAATCTTGCCCGATTTTCTGGGGCGATATCACTCTGTCACTATAAGGGGACCTCCGGGGGCTCTACCCGTGGCGGGAATCACCGTACCCGCTGGGGGGAGACTCGACCCGGGTCCGATCCACTGAGGCATTGCAGGGAGACCCTCTTGCCTGGGGTCTCGACCTGTTGTAGGTCCTCACTCTGGTCACGGTGCAGGGAGACCCTCTTGCCTGGGGTCTCGACCTGTTGTAGGCCCTCGCTCTGGTCACGGTATAGGAAGGCCTGCCTATGTTGGCCCTAGGGACTGGGGCCAAACAGGTGAAGCAGACGTGTCCGGCGTCGGAGGGTCTGCGGCAGGGGGAGGTCGGCGTTGGTAGGCTGCTGGGCTCGCCTGGGGGTCCGAAGGCTGTGGAGGTCTGCCAGGGGACGCGCCGTCAGGTGTGGGCTGCGGCCTCGTCTCCTGCTGGTACCTGGGGAAGACAAGAATTTCCCGGGGGTGGGAGGTAGGTCCCGACTGGGACCGGGCCTCTGCTCGGGTGACACTTTCGGGGCAACTCTCCCGGGTGGTGTCCAGCTACTCCTGCAGGAGTTGGCTGACTTTAGAGGACACACGGAGGCCGTGGTCTCTCTTGTACTCAGGGAGGGTAGCACAGAGGCGACTCTCTCTCTTGTCTTCAATATTGCCGTGGCACCAGGTTGATCGGTCCTGGGACCCACTTGTGGCTTTGTGCAAGGGGCTCTTACCCTTGGGGTGGCTAGGGGTGTTGGCCCCGTATAGTCCACTATTGGGCCTCCTGCCCTGTTTGTTATAGAGGGTGCTTCTCCCTCGTTAAAGGACCTCCTGTCCTGGTCGTGGCAGAGGGTATTTCTCCCTTGTGGCTCACGGTGGCAGAGGGTACTAGCCCCTCGTGGCTCACCAGGGTTATTGCGGCAGAGGATGGTACTTCCTCGTGGCTCGCGGTGGCAGCAGGTGTAAACACCTCGTGGCTTACCTAGGGACCTCCTGCCCTGTTGGGGTGAAGCTGTGGTCGTCACCACAAAACTACTAGGGACTGATGTTATATCAGTCCCACCCCACTGCTGTCGATGGTCAACCCGCCACGTAAGTTGTTGCGGATCTAGGCTCACCTGGTGTTGAGGTAGTTGCGGGAAGAAGGGGCACAGGTCAGTGGTGGTTGGATGACCCTCTTGTCCCGGGTCACTAACCTGACCGTTATCTCCTCCTCGGGTGGTGGGGTGGTGGTGGCCCGGTGGTGGTGTGGGGGGTGGCGGGGCGGAAGGTCTGGTCGCGGGCATTTTAGGTCGATTTGTTTATTCTCATATTACGTCGTCATTTATATATCTTCTGCCCCCTCCCCCCATCTAAACAAGGATTATCATTACGTTGACAAAATTCAAAAAATAAAAAAATTTTGATAAACGTGTGGAGACTTGTTTATCGTAGGCTTCGGTTATGATTAGATGGGATTTTCAAAGGTATATAAAATGTGTTCTTTGTCTTAACTCAGATTATTATTATTATTATGCAGGATGGATAAAATACCCGCCGCCGCCAGACCACTCACCCCGCCACCCCCCACACCACCACCAAGCCACCACCACTCCCCCACCCCAGGAAGACACCACGGCGGGGTTAGTGACCCAGGACAAGAGGGTCACCAGGACACCTCTGTCCAGAGCCCCTCTTCCCCGCAACTGTCACAACACCAGGTGAGCGGGAAGAGGCAACGACCCTACAGGCGGGCCAGCCTGCAGCAGGTTCAGGGTGGGGCTGATCCAGAATCAGTCCCAGGCAACACCGCAGTACGGCCACCGTACGCACTGGGGAAGGAGCGGTCACTGTACGCCCTTCAGTTGTTTCCCCCTGTGACACCGCCATCACGGCCACCGTACATGAAGGGGGAGGGAGTGGCCACCGTACGCCCCTCAGTCACAGCCACCTCTGGGGACGGCCTCGGAGTGTTAGTTATTGAACACACCCCGACTGGCAGAGAGAGGAATAGTGGAACCGCGATCACGGCCACCGTACGTGACGGGGAGGGAGTGGCCATCGTACGCCCCTCATCCACTATTACCTCTATAATGCTGTGTTTTTAAGGCGACTTCTCGTCGTAAAAACACTAGCTACTGTAGCGGGGTCCTCTTTCTAGACCGGAAGTAAAGCACTAACAAAGGAACAGGACATAAAAACCAGGCAGTATACCGTAACACATCTATTACCTAGATCCTACTCGTAACAATACACATAGAATGATATTTAAGATACAGGGACACAGAGATACAGAGTTAACACTTGGCTTCACAGAATAATCATACGCACTACAATGATCACACAGGGAGATTGCGAGTGTACGCACTACAATGATCACACAGGGAGATTGCGAGTGTTCTTTAATAGGGTTCTTATGTCACTTGGAGGTAATATATAAATGGGGTTGTTCACTTTAAGAATACACAAGGTTGGGAGTCTGGTTTAGGGATATTACTATAAAAGAGGTAGGGTGCGGATAGCGACGCTCGACACTGTCACCTTGTCACGGAGACACGTACACTTAACTTTTGACTCGCCCACGCCCCTACCTCGAGACTCACAGAAAACTCCCTGGTTCCTTAATATGGGGAGGGACTAAGATAATTCACAAAGTTCACTTTCTGCCCTGGGAACACTAAGTTCTGGTGGGCCACTGTTTACTATATTTTCTTGGGTAGTCACTGTCACTGTTTTCCTGTTTCCTGGGTATTGTCACTGTTAGTTACACTTTAGGGTACAGGGAGGCTCTCCCGTCTGGGGGCCTCGACCTGAGAGGCGGCCCTCGTCTTAGGGCCGCGCCGGTGGGGTGCAGGGAGGCCCTTTGGTCTGGGGGCCTCGACCTGATAGGTGGCCCTCAGGACTGGGGCCGAACAGCCGGAGTAATCAGGCCTGTTTCTTCCGACTCCGGGGAGTGAGGGAGCCTGGATCACCTTCGTTGTGGGTTGTGGAGTCGAGCCTGGGCGTCCTGGGACTGCGGGTACCAAGAGGGAGATGCGCCGTCAGGACTGGACTGCGGCAGCGTCTCCTACGGGGCTCCGGCAGGAACAAGGAACTCCCGGGTGTGGGCGGTAAGTCCGATATCGGGCCTTGCCACCACTCTAGTGTCTCCTCCGGGGCTATATTCCCGGATGGCGACGAAGGGCTCCCCGAAGGGAAAGAGGCTGGAGGAGGACTCACGTTGCCCGTGGTCTCTCGGGTGTGTCTGGAGGCCGGAGCCGGGGGTCTCTTTCCCCTATTACACACTTTGGCTGTAGCCGTGAACTTGCCCGGCGTACGGGGGACACCTATAGGGTGATCGGGGTCACCCTTTCGCCGCGGCTCGGGACCGCCGGCGTGGTGTTGCTCCCATAGTAGGAGACAAGCCGGAGGGAGGGGCACAGAGGCCACACTCTCTCCAATACAGACTGAACCTACCTTCAGGGAATTCTCTACCCTGGTAACGTGCCCCAGCGGGAGCCGAGTGTCTACCCGTACAAAAGACAACTACCGGGCGAACTGGTTCGCCTGCATGCTGCGGCTGGGGACCGTCCATGGGGTGTCGCTTCCGTAATAGGGAAGTGCTGCATGTACGGTAGCAGGGGCTCTTTACCCTGATCCGTATTCTGGCCATAGCCGAGAGCCAATCACCTCCCATAGGAACATCTGCCAGGCAACCGGGGTTGCCCGCTCGCTGCGGCTGGGGACCGTCCACGGGATGTTGCTCCTGAGGGGGAGAACAGCAGGAGAGGGATGCACTAAGGCAACTCTCTGTCCCTTGTGTGTTAAGGCCGGAGCCTGGGGTCGCCTTCCCCTTTACACACTCTATTAGGCCGTAGCCTAGGTTCGTCTTTCTCTTTTTACTTTTTGTTAGGCCGTAGCCTTGGGCCTCCTGCCCTAGAGGGTGTAACAAAGCCGTCAATACGGTGTTACCTGGGACTGATTTTATTTCAGTCCCACCCCTATTCTGTCGATCACTGCTCCGCCCGCACAGTAGTTCACTTCCCCTGATCACCTGGGGTTGGGGCACTTGCGGGGAATAGGGACCCAGGGCCGTGATGCCCTGATGACCCTCTTGCCCGGGGTCACTAATCCCACCGTTGTGTCCTCCTGGGGTGGTGGTGCGGTGGCGGCCCGGTGGTGGTGTGGGGGGTGGTGAGGTGGGAGGTCCGGCGGCGGGCACAGCGGGCATTTTAACCTCGTACGGGAGTAACGACTCAGTTACTTCCCGAAGGGCAGGCAGGCCAACGGCTATGGCCTTAGTGCGTGCAAGGGTAAGCAGACCCTCGGCTACAGCCTCAGCACGTACCGGAGAGGGCGCTGCCTCTGTGCACCCCTCTCCTGCCTTTTCCTCCTGTGGGAGTAACACCGCGTTCACGGCCACGGTACGTGACAGGGAAGGAGCGGCCACCGTATGCCCTTCAGTTACTTCCCAGCAGGTGGGCAGGCCCACAGCTATGGCCTTAGTGCGTGAAAGGGTAAGTAGACCCTCGGCTATGGCCTCAGCACACACCGGAGAGGGCGCTGCCCCTGTGCACCCCTCTCCTGCCTTTTCCTCCTTCGGGAGCAGCACCGCGTTCACGGCCACCGTACGTGATGGGAAGGAGCAGCCACCGTACGCCCTTCAGCTGCGAGCCCTAGGAGTCACGAAACCGCGTTCATGGCCACTGTACGTGACGGGGAGGGAGTGGCCACTGTACGCCCCTCATTCGTGACTCCGAAGGCTCTCCCGGAGCAGGAGGTCCCTTGTGCTGCCGACCCCTTTCCTCTCGGCTGCATGGGATGCCCTTTGTCTCCCCACAGGAGCAATTCCCCGGAGGTGCTGGCGGAGTGGTGGCATGGTCCAGTCCAAGCCATACCACTTACCCTTGGGAGTCCCTGTCCCTGACGGACACCCATTGGAGGTGACACCGCAGTTCACCCCTGACGACGCTTCTTCCTGTAGGCGGCCGCAGTCCCCAGACTCCCAGGTCTGGCCAGCAGTCCCCAGGCCCAGACAACCCAGGCTCCCTCTCTCCTCGGAGCCAGAGGCGCCAGGCCTGCCTCCTGCAGCTGTTCAGCCCCAGTCCCAAGGGCCATCCCACAGGTCGAGGCCCCCAGAACGGAGGACCTCCCTGCACCCCATCGGCGCGGCCCCAGTGCGAGGGCCGCCTCTCAGGTCGAGGCCTCCAGATCGGAGGGCCTCCCTGCAACCCAACGACGACTACCAGTGACACCCCTACAGACAGTGCGCTGCCCCCTTCAGGAGGGCTCCCCGTAGGGCCGCTCTCTCACGTCCAGAACACACAGCAGGCGACACCCAAAGAAAATACGGGTACGTAGTGACATTAATAAGGTTAACATAGTGAACAATCTACACAGTAGTGTACAGTGAGGAAGAACAGAATAAGGCCCGAATGATATATAAATGAATATAGACATATTCAGTGCACAGTGACCCGATACCTGGCGGAACAGAAAAGACCATATATAGGAGGGCGTAAAGAAAACGTGGTTAGAGCAGGTGCGTGCGGGGTTCATCAGAAACTTGAGACCCACTGCTACTGTGCCTAAGTAACTCCCACGAGTGACACGACCTGCATTCTACCCACTTATGGTAATATTCATTCCCCCCACTCCTGGTCATGTCCTCCCCTAGTGAAACGAACTCAGTAAATAAAACGCCAACTCTGCCAAAGTATATTATTCGGGTACTGTAATATTAGTACTAAATATTCCTGTACAAGTGAAGAGTGACTTACTGTGTGTGTAATCTTACCCAATGTATTAAAGGCTAATCCTGTGTTTCCTGTCTTTACACATATCCAACATCTCTTTGTGTACATTGTCACGGTGTCAGAGTTAAGGTAATAGATGTGTTAAGGTGTACTGCCTGGTTTTTATGTTTTGTTCCTTTGTGGGTGCTTTACTTCCGGTCCGGAAAGAGGACCCCGGTCAGTTGCTGGTGTTCTTAGGACGAGAGGTCGGACTAAAAACACCCAGCATAACACTGGTGGCCAGCGGTGGTTCTGGATCTGAATAAAGCACGGAGGAACGATAAAAGGAAACTTGCACAATGGCAGCCAAACCTCACATCCAATTGCCGAAATTCAACCCGGAGCAATATGACATAGATGTTTATTTGATTATGGTCAAACCCCTTTTAGATATCGGGTTCGACTCTGACAGAGAAAAGATAGCCGTCACTGTACCTAGCCTGGGAAAAATAATCGCCACTGTCGCAACAAAAGTCGTCCCAGAACTAACATGGGAGCAATGCGCCCAAATTGTAAAGCAGGCTGTTATGCCTTCTATGGGCAGAGTCGTCGCTCTCTCTCAGCTCGACGCTCTTGCCTACGATGGTAACTTGGGCGACACTTTCATCCAGGCACGGTGCCTCGTCACCTCCGCTTATCCCGACGCAACCACAAATACTCGGGATTTGCACACCTTCAATGCTCTGCTGAGAATTCTCCCTAGCACAGTCAGGGAGCATTTCACCATTTACGATCCATTGGGGAATATGGATCAAGACCTACAACTTGTCTGATGCCTTCTCGCCGCCCGTCCCACACTGCAGCCTATACACGCGGTGAGCAAATTCCCCACCATCAAAACTCCACCACCAAAAATCACACCACCGCCCCACCCACCCACCATGGACCCGTCTCCAACGATTCCCAGGGCGCACCCACAGAGAAGGCGCCCCAATCCCAGGGACCAGGGCAACCTTATCTATATTAATCCCTGGGAATTCACGGCCTGCAGTCGCACCTGCCCCCTGCACGACATTAGGGAGCAACTCAAAGCAAATAGATGCAGAGCCCTTACTCAGGGGCGCAGGAAGGTATCCTCTCTGGAGGACGACACCCAGGAAGACGATGCCCCGCCCACAGTCTACCCGGGACCAGACGACGAGGAGCATGACGACCACATCACCACTCAGCAGATGGATTTTTAGGCCCGCCCCCGCACCTCCCCATGGTGGCGGGGGCCACCTCACATTACTACAGACCCCCAGTCTATGACCAAATTCGCCTGAACGGGGTCAAGGCTAGACTACTGGTGGACACGGGAGCTGCCAGGTCATGCCTGTACTCTCATTTCTACTCCCGTCACACTTCCGCTTTTGGCCCCCTTCTCCCCACCTCAGCCAACCTCGTAGACGCGGGGGATGGCCATCTGCCTATCCGTGGGGAAACCTGGGCCCTTCAGACCAACACCTATCAACAGGTCTCCACCACTCACCCTTTCATCATTTTTGGCTCCACATGCCATCAGTATGACGGATACCTAGGGCTGGACCTCCTTCAGAAACTCCGCACCAAGATCGACTGTTATCAACGCCACCTTCACTTCAGTCCAGCCCCCCCCCTCACAAAAAAAAAAAAAGGAAACACAAAAACAAACATACAACAAAACAACCCCAACACCACCACCACCACCCACAAACCCCACACACATACACACCCTCCCCTAACACACACGTCCCCCAACACCTCTGCACATGCAACACCACCCCAACCTCACCCAACACACCACTCCCCCACTTCCCCCCCCATCCACCCCCCCACCTATACCAACCACCTCCCCATCTTTTCCCGCCTCGATCGCCTCCACCGTCACCATCCCGCCCCATCACCAAGCTTGGGTGGAAGTAAACAGACCCTCCAGTACCTCCGTCCTTGTTTTCCCCATCTCTACCTACCGGACCGCTCTCCTCCTGTCTAGTATCCCCCACCTTCCTCCTCCCCCAGGCCCGAGCGATCCGTATCGCTAACCTCGCCACAACGCCACTAACACTACCTAGAGGACTCATCATTGGCGACACGGAGGAAGCCGAGCCATGCCATGCACCACCTTCTCACCACCCAACCCTCCCGGACCTACCCGCGCACCTATCCCCTTCCCAAACCAACAGCCTCCGACAGTTACTCCTGGACTTCCAGGACCTATTCTCGTCTGGCCCAACAGACCTCGGCCACACCACTTACCTCAGTCACGAGTTACACACGACCGGACCACCCATTTGCCAACCATCTCGCCGCAAAAATCCTAAGCAGCGAGCAGAGGAAGACCAGCAGGTCCAGGACATGCTTGATGCCAGCGTTATCTCCAATTCCACCAGCCCGTGGTCCTCCCCCATCATACTCATGAGAAAAAAAGATGGAACCATGTGATTCTGTGTTGATTAATGCAGAGTAAACGATGTCACCATCAAGGACGCCACACCCCTACCCCGAATCGACGACTCCCTCGACTCCCTGCACGGCTCCACTTGGTTCTCTACCCTCGACCTGCAATCGGGGTACTGGCAGGTTCTCGTTCACCCAGATGACAAGCAAAAGACCACCTTCTCGACCTCAAATGGGAAACACTATGAATTCAATGTCCTCCCATTCGGACTCTGTAATGCCCCAGCCACGTTCTCCTGTCTGATGGAATCCGTACTAGGTGGCTTAACCTGGGAAATCTCCCTGGCCTACCTAGACGATGTCATCGTCTTTAGCCACACCTGGGCCGACCACCTCCACTGCCTCAAACAGGTGTTCCTATGTATCCGCCAGGCAGGCCTCAAACTCAAGCCAACAAAATGCGTCCTAGCCAAACGATCCGTCTCCTTCCTAGGGCACGTGATTGGAGCCGAGGGCATCTCACCTGACCCTGACAAACTGCATGCCATCGCCGAAATCCCTCCACCACGAGACGTCCACGGAACCCGGGCCTTCCTAGGCCTTACGTCGTACCACTGACGGTTCGTAAAAGGGTTTGTGGACATAGCCACACCACTACATGAACTGACAAAAAAGAGCAAACCATTTGTCTGGACCGAAACCAGAAAGACCACATTCAACGACCTCAAATCCAAACTGATTTCAGCACCTGTTATCGCTTTCCCAGACTACAACCTTCCTTTCCGTCTGTATACTGACGTTTCCCTCATAGCCATGGGGGCTGTCTTCACGCAAGTACAAAACGGGCCCGAGCACATCATCGCCTGTGTCAGCCGCACCCTGAATCAAGCTGAGCGAAATTACACGGCCACCAAACGCGAGTGCCTCTGTATAATCTGGGCTCTAGAGTACTTCCATTCCTACATATCCGGCACCCACGTAGTCATCATCACAGACCACCAATCACTACAATGGCCACGCCAGTCCATTACTAGCAATGCCCAACTCATTTGATGGCGGGAAACTCTCAAAGAATTCGATTTTGAAATCTCATACCGCCCAGGCAAGCTCCACACTAACGCCGACACCCTCTCCCATCTCCCCATCAATGCCGTCTGCCCAAAACCAGACCTGATTCAAATGTGGAAAGACAAGCAGCGCCCTACCTGGATCCTGCCACGCACATTCGCCAGGTTACACCTCCACGGCGACCACCTGTATGACGCAGACGGCCACATCGTCCTCGACCCCACCTTGGCTCATGACGCTATGATACACCTCCACGCCAACAACGGCATCCACCTCGGCACCAAAAAGCTTTTACAGGCGTTCTCTGACATGTACTGGACAGCCAACCCATCCACCATCGCTAACAACATCATCGAAACATACCGCTCCTGTGCTTTAGGGAAAGATATCACGCACACCCCCGGCCCCTCAGGCAAATTAACTGCACAGAAACCGTGGCAGCTGCTTTCCCTCGACGTCGTCTGCCCTCTCACACCAAAAGCAGGATACAGATATATCATCACGTTCGTTGACATCTACTCAAAATTCATCATCGCTTGCCCTGCCAAAGACCACAATGCCGTAGCAGTTGCCGACGCCCTGGTCCGCCACGTCTTCCCTTACTTCGGCATCCCACAAGCCCTACACTCGGATAATGCCCCTTAATTCACAGGAAAAGTCTGGGAAGAACTGGCCAAAATACTCGGCTACCGAATCTCCCACTCATCCCCCTACTGGCCCCAAGGTAACAGCGTATGCGAGAGGAATCATCGGTCCCTCCTAAATCAAGTCAGGACCAGAATCCTGCAGACAGGCAATGACGATTGGCCAGCCCATGTCAAAATTGTTCAGTGGGGGCTTAATACCTGCCCACGAGACGACGGCGTAACCCCCCATGAGCGAGTATTCGGGGAATCCCCACTCCTTCTACCCCTCCGCCACCACCTACACCCTCCAACCCCTCCTTCCTCTACCGACCCCCTCCACCACCTCAAACGACGCCTCCACCACCTCCAATCCCAACAAGACCTTGCACCGGACACCAACCCCTCCAACCCCTACAAGCCGGGCAACTCAGTGGCTGTTGCACACCTACCCATCCCCACCAAAACTTCCCCCATTGTTTGATGGCCCCTTCAAATCATCAGGATCCCTAACCCTTACCAGGTCGTCATAGACCACCACAGACAACTGCACACCTACCGAAATCGTCACGTGTGCCCCTTCCACCCTCCAACAATGACCACCCCCACACCTTCGCGTCCCGCACCTCTCCACGCACACCTGACCCAGTGGTGTCATCTCAGAGTTACCCTCCCGACTCCTACTGCTACTCCTTCTCACCACCACCCTCCACATCCCCCACGAGCACGCCGCCTCTCACTTCACCCACCCCCACCTCCCCAACCCCCCACGACGACACCAACCTCCAACCCCACAACCCCTCCCCTGACCATTCCACAACTAACCCTCTCTCTCTACCACCAGATCCTGCACCACCGCCCTCACCGCCCACGACGCAACCTCCACCACACCAACTTAGCCGACCAACGCCCGACACCACCACGCCACCCTCACCCATCGCAGACCACCCACACAACCACCAAAGCACCACCCCACCCACTACACCACCTTCCAACCCACCACGTGCAACCACTCCACCATGTGAACCCGCAGCCAGCCCACCTACACCCCCCTTACCCCACGACCATTCTCACTACACACGACACACCGCAGCCCCTCCCGCTACCTCACCCGTCCCCGGCCATACACCCTCACCACCACGTGCTCGCCCACCTTCACCACCACCACCACCACCACCACCACCAGATCGGGACGCCTTTCACGCCCACCCTCCAGGTACACCCCAACCCCACCCCACCCCACCCACAAGACCCCCCACTCCCCACCTCAACCCACCCCCACCCCAAACACCGCCCCCATCACCCTACACCTCCACCAGGCAAAATGGAATCTCCCCAAATCCCAATTCCCCAAAGCACAATGCTCCTCCCACCCACCCAAGCCTCATAAAAACCCCACACTCCCCTCACTCACCAGCATCCGACTCCTGCCTCCGCACCAAGCACAACCACCCGAGATGAGCATTGAACGGATCCACTGGCAGCCCCATGACCGCTCACAGGTCAGGCTCAGGGGAACACACCAGCTTCTCCAGATCCTCTGCCAGACCGACCGCCCATCCTCCCTTCTGCTTACCCTCAACCCACACTGAGAGCCGAACCCCACCACCCTCCGCTGGACCAACTTCCTCCGACAGCTCACCCTGGCCCACCAAACATCCACCACCACAACATACCACCTCCAGTCACGGGGCCGTGACTTTTTCGACACGGAGGGTTGTAAAATACCCGCCGCCTCCAGACCACTCACCCCGCCACCCCCCACCCCAGCACCAAGCCACCACCACACCACCACCCCAGGAAGACACCACGGTGGGGTTAGTGACCCAGGACAAGAGGGTCACCAGGACACCTCTGTCCAGAGCCCCTCTTCCCCGCAACTGTCACAACACCAGGTGAGTGGGAAGAGGCAACGACCCTGCAGGCAGGCCAGCCTGCAGCAGGTTCAGGGTGGGGCTGATCCAGAGTCAGTCCTAGGCAACACCACGGTACGGCCACCGTACGTAACGGGGAAGGAGCGGTCACTGTACGCCCTTCAGTTGTTTCCCCCTGTGACACTGCCATCACGGCCACCATACGTGAAGGGGGAGGGAGTGGTCACCGTACGCCCCTCAGTCACAGCCGCCTCTGGGGACGGCCTCGGAGCGTTAGTTATTGAACGCGCCCCGACTGGCAGAGAGAGGAATAGTGGAACCGCGATCACGGCCACCGTACGTGATGGGGAGGGAGTGGCCATCATATGCCCCTCATCCACTGTTACCTCCTACGGGAGTAATGACTCAGTTACTTCCCGAAGGGCAGGTAGGCCCACGGCTACGGCCTTAGTGCGTGCAAGGGTAAGCAGACCCTTGGCTACGGCCTCAGCATGTACCGGAGAGGGCACTGCCTCTGTGCACCCCTCTCCTGCCTTTTCCTCCTGTGGGAGTAACACTGCGTTCACGGCCACGGTACATGACGGGGAAGGAGCGGCCACCATACTCTCTTCAGTTACTTCCCAGCAGGTGGGCAGGCACATGGCTACGGCCTTAGTGCTTGAAAGGGTAAGTAGACCTTCGGCTACAGCCTTAGTGCATGAAAGGGTAAGTAGACCCTCGGCTACGGCCTCAGCACGCACCGGAGAGGGAGCTGCCCCTGTGCACCCCTCTCCTGCCTTTTCCTTCTTCGGGAGCAGCACCGCGTTCACGGCCACCGTACGTGACGGGGAAGGAGCGGCCACCATACGCCCTACAGCTGCGAGCCCTTTGAGTCACGAAACCGCGTTCACGGCCACCGTACGTGACGGGGAGGGAGTGGCCACTGTACGCCCCTCATTCGTGACTCCAAAGGCTCTCCCGGAGCAGGAGGTCCCTTGTGCTGCCGACCTCTTTCCTCTCGGCTGTGTGAGACGCCCTTTGTCTCCCCACAGGAGCAATTCCCCGGAGGTGCTGGGGAGTGGTGGCATGGCCCAATACAAGCCCTGCCACTTACCCCTGGGAGATCCCTGTCGCTGACGGACACCCGACAGAGGCGACGCCGCAGTTCACCCCTGACGGCGCTTCTTCCTGTAGGTGGCCACAGTCCCTGGACTCCCAGGTCTGGCCAGCAGTCCCCAGGCCCAGACAACCCAGGCTCCCTCTCTCCTCGGAGCCAGAGGCACCAGGCCCACCTCCTGCAGCTGTTCAGCCCCAGTCCTGAGGGACACCCCACAGGTCGAGGCCCCCAGACCGGAGGGCCTCCCTGCACCCCAACGACGACTACCAGTGATGCCCCTACAGACAGTGCGCTGCCCCCTTCAGGAGGGCTCCCCGTAGGGCCCATCTCTCACGCCCAGGACGCGCAGCAGGTGATACCCAAAGAAAATACGGGTACGTAGTGACATTAATAAGGTTAACATAGTGAACAATCTACACAGTAGTGTACAGTGAGAAAGAACAGAATAAGGCCCGAATGATATATAAATGAATATAGACATATTCAGTGCACAGTGACCCGATACCTGGCAGAACAGAAAAGACCATATATAGGAGGACGTAAAGAAAACGTGGGTTAGAGCAGGTGCGTGCGGGGTTCATCAGAAACTTGTGACCCAGTGCTACTGTGCCTAAGTAACTCCCGCGAGTGACGCGACCTGCATTCTACCCACTTATGGTAATATTCATTCCCCCCACTCCTGGTCATGTCCTCCCCTAGTGAAACGAACTCAGTAAATAAAACGCCAACTCTGCCAAAGTATATTATTCGGGTACTGTAATATTAGTACTAAATATTCCTGTACAAGTGAAGAGTGACTTACTGTGTGTGTAATCTTACCCAATGTATTAAAGGCTAATCCTGTGTTTCCTGTCTTTACACATATCCAACATCTCTTTGTGTACATTGTCACGGTGTCAGAGTTAAGGCAATAGATGTGTTAAGGTGTACTGCCTGGTTTTTATGTTTTGTTCCTTTGTGGGTGCTTTACTTTCGGTCCGGAAAGAGGACCCCGGTCAGTTGCTGGTGTTCTTAGGACGAGAGGTCGGACTAAAAACACCCAGCATAACAATGGACAGCGAGGGTAGAATTTTTTTATATCTTTGTTTTTTTCGTCAAAAAAAAAAAAAAAAAACGTAAAGTTCCTGGTTACAAGACAGAAAATTGTCAGCTCGCATTTATTTATTTACTTAATGGAAGGATAAAGAAAGAAAAGACTAGAAACTTTCCGTGTCTGCATTTCTTCCCGCAAAAACACATCCAGATTACAACAAAATCATTGTAAGAAACTCTGAGAATCCCACACAGGCGTCGCAATACCACCTTCTTAGCAATTTATTATATCATTTACATCTTGATATACCTATATCTGTATCTGTCTATCTATCTATCTATCTGTATTTATTGGCGATAGAGTTTTCGTCTGTAACATATAGCTGAATGTGGATATGTGTGATATGCAGAATGAATAGCTGAGGAAAGGGTGCTACGAAGCCCCACTGTGCTGCATAGAATACGGACCATAGAAGTGACTCCCCAAATGGATTTCTATAGCAGTACAGTTAGGTTCATACTTCACTCCGATGATGTGTTTTCAGTTGTAGTAGTAATAGTAATAGTAGTAGTAGTAGTACCGGTAGTAGTAAAATAATAATAATAATCAATCAATCAATCATTTCCTGTGGCACCCCACGGGATGCATAGGGCCTCAATGAACTCTCTCCACCAATATTTGTCTCTTGCCATCTTCAGGTCCCACCAACACTCCTCTCCTGCTTCTTTTTTCATTGTCCTCAACCAGGTTTCCCTCGGCCTACCTCTACCTCTTCTTCCTCTAGCAGTCCACTCTGGCACATCCTGTATTAAACAACCTTCTTTTCCGTATATGTGCCCCAGCCACTTCCAGCGAGACAGTCTCACATATTCATTAACTGGTTCCACTCCCGTAATATCCCTTACTCTTGCATTTGTAACTCTGTCTTGCCACTTTACCCCAAGAATCCTTCTCAGTATTTTATTCTCAAATCCTAATACTTTCTGATCTGTTGCAATTGTACTGTACCATGACTCATGCCCGTAAATTAAAATTGGTCTAGCCATGGACTTGTAAATTTTCACTTTAGTATGTACCGAAAGCATATTATTATTCCAAACAGATTTCAACATTCCAACAGCTCGCCAAGCCTGTCTAATCCTCTCCTCAATTTCATTGTTTAATGATCCATTAGATGATACAATCGTTCCCAGATATTTAAAGTTTTCTACATTCTTCACCACATTATTCCCAATTACACAATCGATTTGGTTCTCCTCGTTCATATTAATAATTTCAGTCTTTCCACAATTTATTACCAATCCCACTTTTTCTCCTTCCTCCACCAGACAATCAAGCACCCTCTGCATCTCGTAAATACTTCCGCAGATCAGTACAATATCATCAGCATAGTCCAAATCCATCAGCTTCTTATTTTCTTTCCAGTTAATTCCTGCACCTGTTCTCTTTACAGCCATTTTCATAACATAATCCATAACCAAAACAAACAACAATGGCGAAAGAACTCCTCCTTGAATCACTCCTGACCTAACATGAAATGGATCACTCAAAGAACCACCCACCATTACCTTACAAAAAGTACCTTCATGCAGGCTTCTAATAATATTTACAAACTTTTCTGGTATACCATAGAATCTCATAATTTTCAACATAGCTCCACGTGAAACACTATCAAACGCCTTTTCAAAATCCACAAAACACATCCTAAGTGGCATTTTCATCTCATTACCTTGTTGCATTAGATACCTTACAATAAAAATCTGATCATTACAACCTCGACCCTTTCTAAATCCCGCTTGTTCTTCTCTTAAAATTTTATCAATTACTGGCTCTATTCTGTTCAACAAGATTTTGGAAAAGACTTTTGCAACTACAGGTGTCAAAGTTATCCCCCTCCAATTCCCACACACACTTAAATCTCCCCTTTTTAGTATTTTTATAATCACTTCATTTTTCCACTCTTCTGGAATTCCACCATTATCCCAAGCCACATTAAAAAGTTTCAAAAGCGCATTCATCAATTCGTCATTTTCCACCTTAAGCATTTCAGGGAATATTCCATGCTCACCTGGGGCCTTAAAATTCTTTAACTCCTTTATAGATTTTGCTACCTCTTCCAAAGTTATATCCCCTGTTTCTATCTGCAAATCTCTCTCGGCTGGCAAAATGTCCTCTTCAGCTGGGATTGGTCTATTTAGAACAGATTCAAAGTGCTCTTTCCACCTTCCTTTTATATCCAAATCTTTAGTCATCAAATTACCATTTCTATCTCGTACAGGTATTTCCTTCCTTCCTTCTCTTTCAGTCCCAGTTAACTCCTTTATGGCCTGATACGCTGCTCTTGTGCTCTGACCGTCATTTTTACTTAATTTAATTTCTGTCTCTGTCGCCTTTTCATCATATAGTCTCCTCTTATCACGTCTAACGAGTATTTTTACTTCAGAATGTAAACTCCAGTACTTTGCTCTAAGTACTTCAACTACCTGGCCATCAACATGTTGTTCTTCACTTCTTAACTTAGCCTCTTTCCTTTTCTGAATTGCGTTCCATGTTTCATCTGACATCCACTTTTTCCTTCTCGCTTTTCCCTTTTTCTTAATAGTAACCTTAGCACTCTCATGCAAAACCTCTTGTACCTCTCTCCACATTTGATTAATATCATTGTCTTCAGATTCCATCAAAGTCTGCAGGACTAGAATCCTGTTTCTACATTCCCACCGAAACTTTTCCCTCGTGCTCTCATCACCTCTCAGCTCATCCAAATCATAATTATTACCTCCTGTACAATTACCATTAACGTTTCTCTTAAGTTTTATTTTAATCTTTGACACAACAAGTTGATGATCACTACCTATATCTGCCCCCCTCCTTACGCAAACATCTTGCAAATAACTCCTATGCCTTCTGCTAATTGCAATGTGGTCATTCTGGTTACAGTATTTACCACATGGTGAAATCCAAGTAGTCGTATGTATGTTTCTATGCTCAAAGATAGTTCCACCAATTATAAGGTCATTTGCCAAACAAAAGCTTCCAAGTCGCACCCCATTTTCGTTTCTTATACCAACACCCTCCTTACCCAGACAATCTTCAAAGCCATCCCTACTACTGCCAACAATCGCATTAAAATCACCAATGCAAACTAACACATCATGTCTTGCCACTCTATTCACTACATCCTGCAGCTTTTCATAAAAGTCATCCTTCATTTCATCAGCAGCCTCATTTGTCGGAGCGTACCCTACAACCATACTGATATTACCATGGTCAGATTTTAAACGAGCATAAAGCAAGCGCTCATTAACTGGTTCAAACTCACATACTGCCTTACAAGCATCTCTACTCAGCAGTAAGCCTACTCCTTGGTAATGATTTCCATCAGTCCTACCAGAAACCATCATAGTAATACCATCTTCCAAATTCATTTTATCAACTCCAAGCAACCTCGTTTCCGTAAGAGCACAAATATCCATCTTGTATTCCTTGAACACTGAAATAAGTTCTTCCATTTTACCAGCCTAATTGAGAGTTCGAACATTCCAGTTTCCTACTCTTAAGGTTCTTTTTGGATGTATGAACTTATTTTTACACCGTGGGATTCTTAGCACCCCCTGCCCACTTAAGGGCTGCACGGAACTGAGGGCCATTGCTTCGTCACCAGAGTTCATAAAGATTTCTTAGGCAGTAAAATATTTTACCCTGGAGCCAATGCCAGTGACTCGCAGGAACCAGACAGTGGAGAGAGGAAATTAACTAAATGAAAGTAAAATGCAGAGGGTTTGGACAGACAAAGTACAAGGGAAAGAAAGAGAGCAAAAAGAATGTAGATAAAAGTGTCCCTTTTAGTCGCCTCTTACGACAAGCAGGGAATATGAAACATGAACCCGGTGGACTGCAGGCTTAAGCTGATATGCAGTCCACCATCCTTCTTTCAGGGGACAGGGCAGTAGCTGAGGGCCGATTGTATAACCGGGCAGTTGAGCGACCCGGCTACATCTGTGCCACCGCGTGAAGGCGCCCCTCTCCAGCACCCACTTTGCCAGACCCAGACGGTTTTCCTCAGCTTAGGAGGAGTTGGAGAGTCATCTTTAACCCTATCAGAACTCTAGAGGGACACCTTCACGTGGTGGCACTGATATAACCGGGCGGGGGAGCTGCCTGGCTATACAAACGTCCCTCGACTTCCTCTCCGTCCCCGGCAAAGGAAGATGATGGACTGCAGGAGAGGGGTAACTTTTCAGCCTGCAGTCCACTGAGTTCACCTTCAGGTCAGCCTGGGACTATAGCCACTACTGCTATTATTGTATTGCTCTTCTAAACCGAATGGAATCGTTTGAAAGTGTGTGAAATTGGAATGAAATAGAGAAATGTGTCGTCGGGTGGAAGGGATTGATGGTTTTGTGAGGGATGTTTTAGGTGTGTGTAATTCACCGGGTCGGTCAGGATCCCTTGATGGTCGTGATCGTCAGCTTTTACCCTCCCGGAAGGGAGCTGAGAGCTCATATAGTCCGATTTAAGGGCAAGGCTGTGACCTTCACACACGCACACACCCGTCCCCTTGCTCAAGGGGGACAGTAACCACCCACTTCGTCAGTGAAACTTTTCGCAACCTGAGCGAGGCGCGAACTCCCGTCCACCAGTTGGCAAGCGGGAACGTTACCACTGCACCAGCGAGTGTGTGTGTGTGTGTGTGTGTGTGTGTGTGTGTGTGCGCGCGCGCGCTTCACCCAGAGAATCTTCCTTCGCCTTTAATCCCACCTCCACACACCATCAACACCACTACATAAGGTTGAAGTAGGAGTTATGGGACGGGAAAGTGTGATAAGCTGGAGTAAAAAAAAAAAAAAAGAAGAAAGAAAAGAAAAGAAAGAAAAAGAAAAAAGTAGTACTGCATCTTGCCCAATGGAGGGAACGTTAACCCTTTCAGGCCGAGTACGTCCCTTCAAATCCCTTCAATCTTGTGACGTGATAGCAAGGATTGAAATAAGATGGGCTTGTCCTGAAAGCGGTTAGAGACAGCACAGGGTGGGGGGGGGGGGCGGGAATAAGAACAGTAACAACAACAGCCATCATTGTTATGCTGGGTGTTTTTAGGTCGACTTCTCGTCCTAAGAACACCAGCGACTGAGCGGGGTCCTCTTTCCGGACCGGAAGTAAAGCACCCACAAAGGAACAGGACATAAAAACCAGGCAGTACACCTTAACACATCTATTGCCTTAATTTCTACACCGTTACAATATAACACAGAGTGGTATTGGATATACAGTAGACAGGGACACAGAGTTAGCCGTTAACACCAAGATTCACAGTTACACTTGAGACACAGTATTATACATGTACACTTATGTTATTAATTATAATATTGCGATACTCTTGTTTCGTCTTTAGGCAGAATTCTCATTATATATATTTAGGCCGATGCACTGGGAATGAACAAGGCCAAGAGTCAGTGGAGCGAATACTACTATAACTAGACAGGGTACGGATCGCGACACTTGATGTAGTCACTTAGTCGCGGCAGCACTTATACACAGACTTTTGATTCTCCCGCGCACCCTAGTCTCAGTTCATAGTTACTATAAGTTCTCTTATTTGGGACTCAGGCTATTTTCTATTCTGCCGGGTATCGGGCTCTTATAGGTTAATGGTAACTTTCACTGGTATTATGCTGGCCCTCACTTTGTCACTGTTCACTGTTATTTTCCTCCTGGATTGTTCTCAGTACAAGGGGCGTCACTATTTACCCGTGTGTCCTGGGTATAAATCACTCTGGTGTACGGGCGTGCGGGGAAGACCCTAGGGGGAGCCTTCCTGTAGAGGGCAATACACTGCCTGCAGGAGAGTCACTGCCCGGGTCCTGGTCGTCGGTGGAGTACAGGGAGGCCCTCCTGTCTGGGGGCCTCGACCTGAGAGGAGGCCCTCGTACTGGAGCCTCGTTGGTGGGGTGCAGGGAGGCCCTCCGGTCTGGGGGCCTCGACCTGAGAGGTGGCCCTCGGGACTGGGGCCAAACAGCTGTAGGAGGCGGGCCTGTTGCCTCTGGCTCCGTGGGGAGAGTGAGCCTGGGTTGCCCTCACCTGGAGGCTGGTGGTCGGGCCTGGGGGTCCTAGGACTGTGGTCCCCTGTAGGGGGAGGCGCCGACAGGGGTGAACTGCTGCACCGTCTCCGTTGGGTGTCCGGCAGGAGCAGGGATCTCCCAGGGGTAGGAGGTAGGGCCTGGATCGGGCCTTGCCACCACTCTGGCAACACCGGGGCAACACTCCCGGATGGTGACAAAGGGCGTCCCACTCAGCCAAGAGGGAAGGGGTCAGCCACGCAAGGGACTTCCTGCGTCGAGAGTGCTCTCAGAGCCACGAATGAAGGGCGTACAGTGGCCGCTCCTACCCCGTCACGTACAGTGGCCGTGAACGCGGTTCTGTGACTCCTAGGGCACACAGCTGAAGGGCGTACAGTGGCCGCTCCTTCCCCCGCATGTACAGTGGCCGTGCTGGCGGTGCTGCTCCCACAGGAGGAAAAGGCAGGAGAAGGGTACACGGAGTCCGTGCCCTCTCCAGTATGTACTGAGGCTGTAGTCTTGGGTCTGCTTACCCTGGTACGTACTGCGGCCGTAACCTTGAGCTTACCCGCCCTATGAGAAGCAACTGAAGGGCGTACAGTGGCCGCTCCTTCCACGTCACGTACAGTGGCCGTCGACGCGGTGTTGCTCCCGTAGGAGAGAAAAGCAGGAGAGGGGTGCACAGAGGCTGCGCCCTCTCCAGTACTTACTGAGGCCGTAGCTGAGAGCCTGTCTACCCTGGAACGTACTTTGGCCGTAGCTGGTAGCTTATCTACCCTTAGAGAAGCAACTGAAGGGCGTACAGTGGCCGCACCTTCCCCGTCATGTACAGTGGCCGTCGACGCGGTGTTGCTCTCGTAGGAGAGAAAAGCAGGAGAGGGGTGCATAGAGGCCGCGCCCTCTCCAGTACACACTGAGGCCGTAGCCGAGGGTCTGCTTACCCTGGTGTGTACTTCGGCCGTAGCCGTGAACCTGCCTGCCCTTTGGGAAGCAACTGAAGGGCGTACAGTGGCCGTCGACGCGGTGTTGCTCCCGTAGGAGAGAACAGCAGGAGAGGGGTGCACAGAGGCAGCGCCCTCTCCGGTACACACTGAGGTCGTAGCCGAGGGTCCCCTTACCCTGGTGTGTACTTCTGGCCTTAGCCTTGGGCCTCCTGCCCTTGGGGTGGTAACTGAAAGGCGTACAGTGGCTGCTCCTTCCCCGTCACGTACAGTGGCCGTCAACGCGGTGTTTCCTGGGACTGAATCTTGTTCAGTTCCACCCCGATTCTGGTGACGGCTGTCCTGCTCGCAAGGTCGTTGCCTCTTTCCGCTCACCTGGTCTTGAGGTAGTTGCTGGGAAAAAGGACTCAGGACAGTAGTGTCCCGGTGCCCCTCTTGTACTGGGTCACTAGCCCCACCGTTGTGTCCTCCTGGGGGGGGGGTGTGGTAGCGGCTCGGTGGTGGGGTGGGGGGTGGCGGGGTGGGTAGTCCGGCGGCGGGTATTTTAATCATCATCGTCATCATCATCATCATCATCTTTATCTTCATCTTCATCATCATCATTATCATCATCATCATCATTTATTCATCGTCTTCAGAGGGTAATAGGAGAGGCTATGAACCCAGCCATGAGTTAACGATCCTTCCCAAGGTGACTAGGATAAATCATGAAGATAAACAGTATGAGAGAGAGAGAGAGAGAGAGAGAGAGAGAGAGAGAGAGAGAGAGAGAGAGAGCCATCACAGTGGTGTACACAATGTAAAAAATATATATTGCCGCAACAAACTGGATAGGAAGAGAATCTGCTCACGTCCTGATTCCGATGTTAATTTTTCCCCCCTTTCGAGTGGATTATCGTAATGATCTTTAAAAAGAAAAAAAAAACGAAATAAAATGTAAATAATCGTGCCGCAACAGTGTGGAGAGGAAGAGAATCTGCTCAAGTCCTGATTCCGATGCTAATTTGTTTTCGCCTTTGAGTGGATTGGCGGGAAAGGGCTGAGGGTGACCCAAGAACGCCGCTATGTTGTCCCTCCTTTCTCCCTTTCCCTCCTTCTTCGCAGATTCAAACTTTCCGTCTTGTCATTTACAAACTTTTAGCATACTTTTTGAGCTGATGGAAGTGTTTTGGGAGTATAGAAATCCTTGAACTTTGTCCCATCTTGAAATTTAGGGAAAGGCTGATGAGAGAAAATGGTTGTGCATCTGCTTCTCAAGGAATGGAGACGCTGTTGTTAATTTCCTGGATAATTGAGTTTTTTTTTTTTTTTTTATCATATCCTACAGATTTGTCCTATTTTGATTTTGGCAAATGTTCGTAGAGAAATTTATTATTATTATTATTATTATTATTATTATTTTATGGCCGGTGGGGCGCTCACCAACCACTCACTCGATGTAGTGGCAGGAAGTGGAGTGTCATGTGTATTTATATATTTAATTTTTTACTGCAAAAGGGGTGGATAATCTCAGTGTTTATATTATTAATTTGTTGCGAGTAGAATATTTTATCCATTTAGTTGTTACATATTTAGGATATTACGAGAGGGGTAGCTTATTTTGGTAGATAGATAGACAGATATTTAGATAGATAGTTAGATGGATGGATAGATTGATAGATGGATGGATGAATAGATAGATACCTTAGATAGATAGATAGATGGATGGATGGATGGATTGAAAGATAGATAGGTGGATGGATGAATAGATAGATACCGGTACCTTAGATAGATAGACGAATGGATATATGGATGGATGGATGAACTGATGTCATAGATAGATGGATGGATGAATAGATTGGTACCTTACATGGAGAGATGGATGGATGGAAGGATGACTGGAGAGATACCGTAGATAGATAGATGGATGAATGGATAGATGGACTGATAGGTAGATCGACAGATAGATAGGTAGATAGATAGATTAAAGTCAGCAAGAGAAAAATAGTGGAGATACCGGTAGTTAGGTAGGTAGCTGTATAGGTGGGTAAATACACCGAGATAGATAAACTGGTAGATTGATAGATACGTAGATAGATAGATAGATAAAACGAGAGGGGGAAATTATCACTTTTTTTTTTTATTGCGAGAGGAGGCTTCACATATTTTATTTATTTATTTATTTATTAACTTATTTAATTTGCACCCAGCCCGCCATGGCGCCCGGTGGTTTAGTGGGTCAGGGGAATTGAAGCCTTTGTTTGTTTGTTTTTTCGGCGCATCGATTCGAACCCCATAATTCGTGGCATTTTCTACACCTTCAATGCGGCATTTATTACTCTTGTTATTATTATTATTATTATTATTATTATTATTGTTGTTGTTGTTGTTGCTGTTCTTGTTATTGTTATTATTATCATTAGTATTATTATTACTAGTATTATTATCATCATTATTGCTGTTGTTGTTGTTGTTGTAATTCCTTAACCCCCTCCATACTGTGATTTTCTACTTTTTTTTTTTTTTTTTGTGTCCGACTCTGGACATAGGCATCACAGTCTGCTCTCAAAGCCCAGCAGTCCTCCTACATACCATACACCTCTACATGTCACCACTTCGGCGCTAACACCCACCGTCCATATTGAATACATGCTAGGGTTGTCTCATACAGGACTGGTGTATTGGTATTAGCGGGGGCATTTTTACGACATGTCGGCGGGTCTTGTGGTAGATCAGTAAAGTCTGTTTTTATTAAATTCAAATCCTTAAACTGTTCTCTGCCTCAGCGGGGATTTGAACCTGGGTCCGGTAGGACTGCAGGCCACCTCTCTACCGACTGAGCCACCGCCTCCCCCTTAACCCATTCAGCACGATGATTTTCCCCCAATCCCTACCCCTTCAGTACGTTACTCCTTCGTTATTAAGTTGGAGAGAGAGAGAGAGAGAGAGAGAGAGAGAGAGAGAGAGAGAATCATCTGAAAGCTTTTAGGAAATATTACATATAAAAAATCCACATTAATTTTATTCATATTTTATTCTTAATCAAGTTTACATATTTATTTCAGAGTTCCATAACCTGACAAGCCAAGAAAAAATTATGTATATACCCTACACATGATCAAATTAAAAAAAAAAATCAAAAAAGTGTATCGTAATTTTTTCCCAGGTCAGAAAATAACGAAAAAAAAAAAAAATTTCCCCAGGTCAAAAAAAAAAATTAATAAACAAATAAATAAAACTCGTACTTTTTCCCAGGTTAAAAAAAAAATCGAAAAAACTCGTAATTCTATCCCACCTAAAAAAAAAAAAAAATCGTATTTTTCTCCAATGAAAATGCTCGTAATTTTTTTTTTCCTAGCTAAAAAAATCGAAAAACTCGTTATTATGATTTTTCCCCACATTTTCCTATCTCTTTTTTTTTTGGGGGGAGGAGGGGTATATTGGAACGAGAGAGAGAGAGAGAGAGAGAGAGAGAGAGAGAGAGAGAGCCAGCCACAACAAGGAAAATATATACCGGTATAGGGGTTTGCTACGAGAGGTAGGAGAGTGTGGGAAGTGTGAGGTGATGGGTTTTTAATAGTTTGGGCTTGAATTTGGTGTTTATTTCCATTTTCTGTTGTCTGGTTATACTTATAATAATAATAATAATAATAGTAATAATGATAATAATAATAATAAGTGTGACGTACATTCCCAGTTTCATTTCTTTGTAATTGATCTAACAGCTTACCTAACCCAAGCTGCCCTAACTTAACCAAACCAGGTAATTTAACCCAAAACAATTAACCAGACTGACCTAAGGGGCGAGAGTGTCCGAAATTGCAGTAACACCTCTAATTAGGCTAAAACAGGTCAACCACTCCTTATTAGTACTTGATAATTGCCCCCTGCAGCCCTTGTGTAATTATCTGACCCCAATCCGTCTTGGAACTGCCCAATTAAGTCGTAATCACCGCATTTGGTCATTAGTGAAGTAGGCCTTGTGGTGATATGGGTGTGGTGGGTGTGGTGAGATGTGTGTGTGTGTGTGAGAGAGAGAGAGAGAGAGAGAGAGAGAGAGAGAGAGGCTTATTTTGATTAGTTTTCTTCATTCTCTTTCTTAGCATTTCCTTAGCACGTCTTTTTTCAGTCATGCTTCCTCCAGACGATTTTGTTCAGCTTAAAATACACGCCTCGGACTCAAGGAGCAAAGGAAGCCTGTGTCTAACCCCTTCTGCTAGAAATGTCTCTCCAGGGGTTAGCAAAAATCGTCTAAAGATAGCAAGAAAGAAAAAAGTTATTGGAGTGAAGTGGTTGATTTAGAATTCGGTTAGATAAGTTAGGCTGGATTTAGATTAGCTTAGATTATTTTAGGTTGGGTTCATGTTAGTTAGATTTTAAGTTAGTTTTTTTTAGGTTGGGTTCATGTTAAAGTTAGATTTGCTTAGGTTGGGTTCGTGTTAGATTAGATTTTAAGTTGGATTTGGTTGGCTGGGTTCATTTTAGTTAGATTTTAAGTTAGATTTGGTTGGACTGGGTTCATGTTAGATTTTAAGTTAGATTTTTTAGGTTGGGTTCATGTTAAAGTTAGATTTGGTTAGGTTGGGGTCGTGATAGATTAGATTTTAAGTTAGATTTGGTTGGCTGGGTTCATTTTAGTTAGATTTTAAGTTAGATTTGGTTGGGCTGGGTTCATTTTAGTTAGATTTTAAGTTAGATTTGGTTGGGCTGGGTTCATTTTAGTTAGATTTTAAGTTAGATTTGGTTGGGCTGGGTTCATTTTAGTTAGATTTTAAGTTAGATTTGGTTGGGCTGGGTTCATTTTAGTTAGATTTTAAGTTAGATTTGGTTGGGCTGGGTTCATTTTAGTTAGATTTTAAGTTAGATTTGGTTAGGCTGGGTTCATGTTAGATTTTAAGTTAGATTTTTTAGGTTGGGTTCATGTTGGATTTGATTTTAAGTTAGTTTTGTCTTAGGTTAGGTTCATGTTATATTAGATTTTAAGTTAGATTTGGTTAGGCTGGGTTAATGTTAGTTAGATTTTAAGTTACATTTGGTCAGGCTAGGTTCATGTTAGATTTTAAGTTAGATTTGGTTAAGCTGGGTTCAGGTTAGTTAGGTTAGTTAGGTTGGGTTAGATATGTTCAGACGGTTCATGTTAGGGTAGAGTAATATTAGGTTAGATTGGATTAGGCTGGGTTCACTTAAGTCTGGCTCTAGCTTGCTTTGGCTCGAAAATCTTTAGCTAGAAAATGTTTAGATGTTAAGTTAGATTTCAAATAAGTTAGACTAGACTGATTTTGCTTGTTGACAGGTTTGGTTACATACATACTAGGAATACACGTGAAAATTAATTTTAAAAAATCAATTATATTTAGCATATTTCCAAAACTAGCATCTTTAATAAAATAATTTAACGATAAAAAGTAATACTGCATCTAAATTATCGGCTTCTCTTATCAGGAATACATTTTATCAGAATTAATAACTACACTTTTTATGTATGCTTATGACAAATGTGTAGTGATAATTTGTCTTCTCCATTTATTAGCAAATGGATACTATTTATTTCATTATTTTATCATTTCATTTATTTTTTATTAATAGGAATACACTTTCATTATTATTATTATTATTATTATTATTATTATTATTATTATATCATTTTATATATCATTACGTCTTTCCATAGATTATTTTCTAAGACTTCCGTCTCACAAAATACTCCTTAACGTTAACGAAAATAATATATAGGCCTATGTTAAATTTTCTTATACATATTAGTAGGAATAAATTTTCAGGGTATGATCGAAGCTTTATGTAATGATCAGTATACTTGAGAACATCTGCGTTTAAATTAATATGGGTTTTCAGAATCTAACGGCACTTTCCACATATTTTCAACACTGCTTATTATGTCACTTGTAGGCCCTGTTCTCCCGGGTTTAGGAAGCTTCTTATCGCCTCTTCCTTAGCGATTTATCTGAAGGAAAGAACAGGCCTTAAACAAGAAATGAAGAAAAAAATGTGTGAAACTTTTAACTGTTTTTGCGTCGTACATCCACTGCCACCGCGCTGAGTACACACACAAGTACACACACACGCGCACACACATACGGTACTACTCTGTGTGTGTGTGTGTGTGTGTGTGTGTGTGTGTGTGTGTGTGTGTGTGTGTGTGTGTGTGTGTGTGTTTACTGATTTATTTACTTGAAGAAATGCTTAATATTAATGACTGTACTTCGCGTCTTCGTTCACTCCTCACCGCCTCCTCACCCACGTCTGAAAGAAATTGGAAGAAAGTGGTGAGATATGAAATATATTTGACATTGTGAATAATAGTAGCAGTAGTAGTGGTAGTAGTAGTAGTAGTAGTAGTAGTAGTAGTAGTAATAATAATAATAATAATAACCGTAACTATTATCATTATCATCGTTATCATCATAAAGACCATTTGTTTCATACTTTATCAAAATTGGTGATTATTTTTTGCAGGGAAGAATGGGCCAAAGGTTAGAAACTCGCAAAACAGTACCCCCAAATTAAATGAATAATGAATAAATAAATAAATAAATAAATAATAAGGAAATAAAATGAAAGAGGGAAAAATTCAAGATCTTTTCATTTCGAGACGTTTGGACACATTGCACTTAAAACACTGGAGGTCATAGGCAGAGGGAAATACAGACAAGATGGGTATATTGTCATCAATATTAATTATCAGTGTCATTCATTATCATCTAATAATCTTTACTGTTATACCTGAGTGTTAATTAGTAGAGAAACTATACACAGGTTATCATCATTACTGTTATGCCTGACGTAATTACTAGATAAGGTATACATAGGTTAATTACTAGATAAGGTGTAGATTGGATGGTGCTGGTGACGTAATTAACCTCTAATGACCCGACTTACTGCCAGCATGGAGAGGTCATGGTTGTTGTTGTTGTTGTTGGCGGGGGTAACATCAGATCCCATATCGTCGTAGCGGCCGGAACTCCTGCAGGAAATAAATAAATAAATAAATAAGTAAATAAATGGCGTACTGAACTATATTAACCAGCCATACCCCCAAAAATAAATCACTAAGGAACAGGTACCAGGGAGAGTACGACTTCTGCCCGCCTCACCTCTTGATGCGTCGGTCGGTGTAGTCGTCCTCGTAGTAGTAGTCGTCCTGGGAGTCGTGCTTGGTGGTGTGGGTGAGAGGCTTGGGGTAAGGGGGGAGGGGGAGGTAGGGGGAGGCTGGGGGCAGGTCTTCAATAGTAGCACTGTTCACACCGCCTTCATCAGCTGCCTTCTTGTTCACGCCATACCTGAACAAGTGAAGGAATGTGGTTGGTGGTTTGGTGATGGTGGGGACACACACACACACACACACACACACACACACACACACACACACACACACACACACACACACACACACACACACACACACACACACACACACACACACACACACACACACACACACACACACACACACACACACACACACACACACACACACACACACACACACACACACACACACACACACACACACACACACACACACACACACACACACACACACACACACACACACACACACACACACACACACACACACACACACACACACACACACACACACACACACACACACACACACACACACACACACACACACACACACACACACACACACACACACACACACACACACACACACACACACACACACACACACACACACACACACACACACACACACACACACACACACACACACACACACACACACACACACACACACACACACACACACACACACACACACACACACACACACACACACACACACACACACACACACACACACACACACACACACACACACAGAGTCAATGTAGAGAGAGAGAAAGAAACAAAACAAATCTCGCACTCACCTGGGCCACACCAACTCCTCCATCCCATCTCCTTCCACCAGCTGCCTGAGTCTCCTTCCGGCCGCTTGGGGACGCGAATCCGAGGAGAAAGCCTGAAGGAGGGTGTCTAGGAGGGGGCGGGGGGGCAGGAGGGGGGCTGAGACGGAGGGTTGGCGGTGAGAGGTGGGCGGGAGGGGTGGAAGTGACCCCCTCTTGCCGTGAGCTGAAATAGATAAATAAATAGATAATGGATGGATGGATGGATAGGTAGACAGATAGATAGGTAGATAGATGGATGGATGGATGGATAGATGGTCGGACGGACGGACGGATGGATGGATGGATGGTCAGACGGACGGACGGACGGATGGATGGATGGATGGATGGATAGATGAATGTTTAGATTGATAGATTGACGGATGGGTTGACATAGTTACATAAAGACTGATTGATTTATATATAGATGGATAGATACATTGATAGGTAGGTAGATAAATAGATAGACAAATAAATTAATGAAGAGTAACATTTGGATAGTGATGCAGTGACGAAGTATGTGGATGAGAGC
>NC_136974.1:31436495-31438995 GCF_032717465.1 Coenobita brevimanus
TAAATAAAAAGAGAGTGGAAAACAGAAACTTTCCATGCAGGATGTTATGTGTCTAGTAATGTATGTGTCTTTTCCTTTTCATTCTTTTTCTTTGCTTGTTGGCTATGCTTGTCGTTATTGTGATAGGTTCGATTTTCTTCTTATAGGTCTTGCTGTTAAATTTTTGGAGATGCTAGAGTGAAATTGGAACATTTTTTGAGGAGGAGAGATGATGATGATGGTGATGATGGTGGTGGTGGTGGTGGTGGTGATGGACGATGATGATGATGGTGATGATGATGTTATATAATGATGATGATGATGATGATGATGGTGGTGGTGGTGGTGGTGGTGGTGGTGGTGGTGGTGCTGGTGCTGGACGATGATGATGATGGTGATGATGATGATGATGATTATGATGGTGGTGGTGGTGGTGGTGCTGGTGCTGGTGCTGGTGATGAACGATGATGATGGTGGTGGTGGTGGTGGGGTGGTAGTGGTGATGGTGATGGTGGTGGTGGTGATGGTGGTGATAGACGCTGATGATGATAATGATGATGTGGTGGTGGCGGTGGTGGTGGTAGTGAAGATGATTGTGATGATAATGATACACACACACACACACACACACACACACACACACACACACACACACACACACAAACGATGCACTGGAATTGGCTTGATGTTTGTTTGTAGACTAGTAATAAATTCAAGCCATTTTAGAACACTAATTATTTTTGTATGTCTGTTTATTTGTGTGTTTATCTATTAATCTCTCTAGTCTGTCAGTTTGGCTATCACTCTATTTATCTCTGTCTGTTTATCTAAATGTATATCTTTCCATCTGTCTGTATCTGTCTCTACGGCAGTGTTTGTGTTTATCTATCTGTCTATCTGTCAGTCTGTCTATATGCCTATTTATCTATCTATATTTGTCTGCCCGTCTTTCTGTTTGTCCAATTCTCTGTCTGTCTGTATCTATCCATCAGTCTATTCGTCAGTCTATCTGTCTATCCATCTGTTCGTTTGTCTGTCTATGTCTTTCATCATTTATCACTGTCCATCCATCCATCCTTCTCATGCCTTATGCAGCATCCTATAAGGGGCGACCTCATCAAAAAACAACCACCAGTCTTTTAATTTCCATCCCTACTCATCGACAACTCCTCCTCCCACAACACACCTCCCTCCCTAATTGGTCGACGTAGGGCTGTCCGAATAATGCACTCCCCAGTCTTGTGTGTTGTAGGGACGGCTTGTTGTTTTGTGAGGAGGCAGGGCACACACACACACACACACACACACACACACACACACACACACACACACACACACACACACACACACACACACACACACGTACGTGCCTTGTTAATGTCATGTCAGTACTATCCTGTGTGTGTGTGTATTAGTCACATATATACAGTATAACCATTAACAGGAACCAGTGTTTCACGGAAGAGCATGATCGTGTGTGTGTGTGTGTGTGTGTGTGTGTGTGTGTGTGTGTGTGTGTGTGTGTGTGTGTGTGTGTGTGTGTACTGTACTTACCTCCCAAACAAGAGTGTCCATAGTTAAGGCAGCCTCCTGAAAGAAAAGAAGATTGTTATTATTATTATTATTACTATTATTATATTTGTTCTTCAGTACATGCATACATCGTTTACTGCTGCTATTACTTATTCTACCACTACTAGCACCCCTACCCCTGCCACCACCACAACCACCACCACCACTACCATTACTTCTACTACTACTACTACTAGCCCACCAGTAATGTTTTCATACCAGACTCAAGCATCTGTGTCCTTAAATCACGTGCAAGTGAGGTCGAGAGTAATTAGCCAGCGTAGTAATGTTTAAAAAGGCATGATTTAGCGATGCAGCTGACAGTGACCTTTCGTTAAGTCTTGGGCCGCGACGTGGGAGATTTTTGATTGAGTTCCGGTTGACTTTAGGCGATTTTACTCAGCTGAGAGGAATATTCAGCTGAGAGGAATATTCAGCTTAGAGGAAAATATTCAGCTGAGAGGAATATTCAGCTGAGAGGAACCTACCCTCCTTTTTGACTCACTGGCCGCCATGGGACTGATATAGTACCTACGACGGGGATTTGGTCTTAAGATGGTTTGTCAATCGATGTACTCCATCCCTCATCTTTCTTTTTGTAGTAAACTAATCGAAAATAAATGGGAAAGACAGAGAAAAGAAGGAGGAGGAAGTAGTAAACAGAAAGATGAGAGTTAGTAAAGGTTATTATTTTACTATATTTTCTTCTTATCATTTGTCAGTGCTGCAAGAGAGAGCAAATAAGTGAGGAAGGAAAGAGTAAGCAGAGAAATGAGAGTCAGCAAACGTTATTTTACTTTTTTTTTTTTTTTAATCATTCTTCGGTTTTGCCTATTATCATCAGTTTTCCCCATCCGTAAATTTCTGATGTTTACATTCCCCATTTATGCCTCATTTTTGGAAGTAATTAAAGGGGATATAGACCATCAGATTCGCGGAAACTAGCTCT
>NC_136974.1:31441495-31451495 GCF_032717465.1 Coenobita brevimanus
AGTGGATATATGTGGATTGACTGAAACTAAATGGAAAGGTGAAAGGATGAGAGAATGGGAATATGGTGTAGGTATATGTGCGGGAGTCAGTGAGAATGAGAGAGCAAGAGAGGGAGTATGTCTGATGATGAGCAAGAAGTGGAAGGAGAATATAAGAGAGTATGGAACAGTGGGTGCAAGGATTGTATGGGTGAGGATGAAAGTAGGTAAACAAGCATGAGCGATTGTATGTGTGTATGCTCCAACAGAGGATCGAGTGGCAAGAGTGAAAGATGAGTTTTGGGTGAGAGTAGAAGCATGTATGGACAAGTTTGAGAGGAGCGAGAGAGTGCTGTTGATTGGAGACATGAATGGCAAAGTTGGGAATGTACGAGTGGATGGAGTGGTTGGTCAGTGGGGTGTGCCAGCTGAAGTAGATGGGAATGGTAGTGCTTTGGTGGACATCTGTGCTGGTAAGGGGTTGGCAATAGCCAACACCTACTTTCGTCATAAGATGATCCACCGGTATACATGGAGAGTAATGAGGAGGATGGATGGTGAACTTGTTGAACGAAAGGCAATGATAGACTACGTGTGTGTGTGGATGAGCGAATGAGAAGACAAGTGTTGGATGCAAGAGTGTGGAGAGGGTGGTGGAATGGAGTCTCGGACCATCACTTAGTGATGGCCAAGGTAGAGCTGCAAAGAAAGTGGTTGAGGAGACGAAGGGGAAGACAGGAGGAAGCAGCTCCTGTGAGAAGAGTGGAGAAATTGCAAGATAGTGAGAAAATGGCAGAGTATAAGAGCATAGTGGAAGAAAGATTGGGAAGGTATGAGCTAGAGCAGATGGAAGGGGTGGAAGACGTATGTAAGATATTCACGGAAGAGATAAGCGCAGCGTGTGAGGCGGTTTGTGGAGTGAGGAGGAGATGCAAGGGTGTGCAAGGGACAGCATGGTGGAATGATGAGGTGAAACGAGCTGTGGAACAAAAGAAGAAGGCATATGGTGAATGGTTGGCGAGTAGAGATAGGGGAGAAGATGAGAGAGAGAAGAGAGAGGTATATGTGAGCAGGAGAAGGGCGGTTAAGAGACTGGTGAAGGAGAGTAAGAAGAAAGTGGATGAAGAGTTTGGGAGGAATCTGAGTGTGAAATGGAGGGAGAGTAAGAAATTGTTTTGGAAGGAGGTAAAGAAAGTAAGGCAGTGTGAAAGGTGAAATAGTAGGGGAGTGAAAGATAGGAATAATAGATTGTTGGTGGAGAAGAGAGAGAAATTGAGGAGATGGAAGGAGCACTTTGAGGATTTGTTGAATGTAGAGAGTGAGAGCAGTATGAGTATAGGTGGTTGGGGAATGGCTGGGAGAAGAAGAGATGAGAGGAGGGAGGAAGAGATCAGTAGGTCGGAAGTAGTGGAAGCGATGAAGAAGATTAAGCTGGGAAACGCCCCAGGAATTGATGGAGTGTGTGGTGAAATGCTTAGGTATGGGGGTGAGATTGTTGTGGAGTGGATATGGAAGTTGTGTAGATTGGCTTGGGAGGAGGGAAGGGTTCCAGAGGACTGGAAATCAGGTATAATTGTTCCTCTGTACAAAGGTAAAGGGGAGAGAGAAGTATGTGGTAACCATAGGGGTATTTGCCTTCTTAGTGTGACTGGTAAAATATATGGTAGAATACTCATTGATAGGGTTAGGCATATGACAGAGGAGCTAGTTGGAGAAGAACAAGGGGGATTCAGGAAGGGAAAAGGGTGTGTAGATCAGATATTTGTTCTAAGATGTTTAGTGGAGAAGCATCTAGAGAAGGGAAGGAAAGTGTATGCTGCCTTCATGGACTTGGAGAAAGCTTATGACAGAATAGATAGGCAAGGTATGTGGAAGGTATTAAGAATATATGGAGTGGAGGGTAAATTGATGAGTGCTGTGAAGAGTATGTACGAGGGAGCTAGGGCTACGGTGCGAGTGGATGGTGAGCTGAGTGAGTTCTTTGATCTCAGTGTGGGACTGAAACAGGGGTGTGTGATGTCTCCATGGCTGTTTAATATATATATGGATGGGGTTGTAAAGGAGGTGCAAGGTAGGGCAGTGGATGTGGGGGTGGCCCTAATGAATGAGGGTGAGACTTGGAAGCTTCCGGTGTTGCTGTTTGCTGATGATACATTATATTGTTGAGTGAAGATGAATGGGAGTTGCAAGGTTTGGTGAATGAATTTGGGACAGTGTGTAGGAGGAGGAAGCTGAAAGTTAATGTAAACAAAAGTAAAGTTATGGTGTTTGAGAGGAATGAAGTCACAGAGTGTGCAGTGAGGTTGGATGGTGAGGATATGGAGAATGTGAGTGCATTCAAGTACTTGGGTAGTGTGATGAGTAAGGATGGAACTTTGGGGGATGAAGTACGTGAAAGGGTACAGCAGGGAAGAAAGGTTGTTGGTACACTGAAAGCAGTGATGAGAAATAGGGAGGTGAGTATGGAAGTTAAGAAGTCACTGCATGATGGTATTGTGATCCCTACCCTGACGTATGGAAGCGAGGCGTGGACCTTGCAAGAGGGGAACAAGTCTAGAGTGAGAGCAGTGGAAATGAGTTACTTGAGAGGAGCATGTGGAGTGACGTGGAGGGACAGGTTGACGAATGAAGAAGTGAAGGAGCGTTGTGGGGTGGATGTGGATGTGGTTGAAAAGATTAGGAGAAATACACTGAGGTGGTTTGGACATGTGGAGAGAATGGAGAATGAAAGTCTGACTAAGAGGGTGTATGTGGGTGAGGTGGAGGGAGGGAGAGGGAGGGGTAGACCGAGGATGAGGTGGAGGGATGGAGTTGAGAGGTATATGAGGGAGGGGGGGGTGAGCTGGGGGGAGGGTAGTCAAATGGTAGGTGACAGAGTGACTTCGAGGCGTTTTGTCTGCGGCCACCCTTTGCTGGATTAGGGCGTCGGGCTATAGATAGATAGATAGATAGATTTTTCCTTCGTTACCTTCCATGATTAAATTACCTACGCCACGAGTAGCCCAGACAGGTAATACTGTTAATTACCTGTTGATAAGGGTAATGAAACACCTATGGAGCTTAATGAGTTACTATGGGTTCATGCTAGTGATTACTCTCTCTCTCTCTCTCTCTCTCTCTCTCTCTCCTACAGTTTGAATACCCCTAATAATGATAATAAAAATACCTTAATTATTTATTATTGTGTCCTCCTAATTACTAATATTATACAGTGGTTAATTAAGAGAGGTGTGGCATTTGATGGGCGCTGGGATGGTAGATAGATAGATAGATACACACACACACACACACACACACACACACACACACACACACACACACACACACACACACACACACACACACACACACACACACACACACACACACACACACACACACACACACACACACACACACACACACACACACACACACACACACACACACACACACACACACACACACACACACACACACACACACACACACACACACACACACACACACACACACACACACACACACACACACACACACACACACACACACACACACACACACACACACACACACACACACACACACACACACACACACACACACACACACACACACACACACACACACACACACACACACACACACACACACACACACACACACACACACACACACACACACACACACACACACACACACACACACACACACACACACACACACACACACACACACACACACACACACACACACACACACACACACACACACACACACACACACACACACACACACACACACACACACACACACACACACACACACACACACACACACACACACACACACACACACACACACACACACACACACATCAAAGCCCCTACCACCATAAACAGCGATAAATTAGTCCCCTACTTTGAAGACGATCGGGACGAGGGCCTTCCGATTGCCAGTTAATGTCGGGTGTCGGGTGCCATGAGTCGGTGTCTGGGTCGTGGGGGAGGGGGGGAAAGGAGGTAGGAGGGGAGGTGGGGGAGGAGGGAAGGGGAGAGGGAATGGAGTTGATGGATGGAAGGACTGGGAGGAATGGAGAGAATATAGATAGGAGGAAGGTGTGAAGGAAGGAGAGAATAGATGGAGGTAGGAGGGAGGGAAAGAGAGAGGGGATGGAGGTAGAAGGGATAGGAGAAAGGGACGAGGCTTTATCATTGCTGTCTCTGCTGTCATCAACATCATCATCTTCATCATCATCATCATCATCATCATCATCATCATCATCATCATCATCACTCTACCTGTCCTCACACTTTCCTCTGTCATCATCATTCTCATCATCACTCTACTTATCTTCACACTCTTTACCACCACTATCACCACCACCACCACCACTCCACACTCTCCCCTGTCATCATCACCCTGCCTATCATCACACACCACCCATACTTAAAGCAACCCACACATTACGTGTTGGATCTGTCTCTCCCATATGTACCCCCACCAACTGCAGCTCAGTACTTACCCCTCTGCAATGGGTGTTATCATGTGCAATTTGCAAAGTACTCAGTTCATGTTACAGGGAAGGAAGGACGCGTGGTGACTTGCCTCTTACACCCATCAGTCATTTTCCTTGGCATGACCTCACACGACCTCTTATTTACGGGTCACGATTAGTGTTATTTACGTTCATGTAAGAAACTGAAATGAAGGAGTTACTGAGGTACCTATTCATTTTTTTTTCTTTCATTCAAGAAAGGAAAAACTCGATATGTGTTATTTCCAGTGAGACAGACGAAAGACTTACGGATATATATATATATATATATATATATATATATATATATAGATAGATAGATATATATATATATATATATATATAGATAGATAGATAGATAGATAGATAGATAGATAGATAGATAGATAGATGGATAGATAGATGTATGTCCGTTTTGGTGTTTTTCTTTTCCTTTATTTTTACAAGAAACGAAGAATTTGGCGTCATGGGTCTTCATTTTGTATCTCTGGCCTTGCTGTAACGTCACACCAACCCTTATTTACTCCCTGAAATTGGTGTTATTTGATTCATTTTGGAAAGTACTCATGCTGCAAGAAGCGGAGGACTGAGGGGGATGTGTCTATGTGCTGTGTCACCGTCCTTGCTTTTCCTGCGTATAAAAACCTGTTTACTGTTCGGTATTAGTAGTATTGTGGACAGTTTCTAAAGTACACATTTTTATTGCACAGGACACGAAGGACGTGTAATGATGTCGTATTCTGTCGGTCATTTTACTGGCTTTACCCTCATACAAACACCAACTTTCCCTACCCTCACACAAACAGCTACTCTCCCCCCTGCAATTGATGCCATTATCTGCAATTTGCAAAGTACTCGTGGCACAAGAACCCAAGTCTCATGTCACTTCCAAGGATCAGCCTCATGGTACTTTTCAATTGGTGATGATAGGTACAGGGTGGAAAATAGTGGATTTGTGGTTCAAGATGACAGTGTCTGAGAAGGACGTTGCCATTTTGTCAGTAGGCGTCACTAAAGTCTGACCAAACCCACACTTAGTGATGGGATGAATGCCATTAACTTGCGGGACTCACCCGGTTCTTCGTTTCTTGTCACCGTCTGGAGACGAACCGTAGCACAGCGTTCATTTATCCCCTGTATCACTTCCCATATATATATATATATATATATATATATATATATATATATATATATATATATATATATATATATATATATATGTACACTCCGTACTGTTGTTGGTATCATGTAATGTTTGCAGATTGCTCGAGTTGATATTTAAAAAACATGACGAGATGAAAGAACAGACATCTGATAACGTCAGATTTTGTCTGTCATATTCCTGGCTGCAACCTCAGGTAAACGCGTACTTAGTGCCTGAACTTGGTGGTGTTATCTGCAATTTGCAAAGTATTCCCTTCGTGACACACGAACCCAAGCCAAACCCACGTCTCATGACACTTTCAAGTATGAGTCCATGACAGTTTTCAGTTTTGGAGGTGCTTTCCCTTTCAGTCAAGTAACATTTTCTCAGTAAAGTTTTAGTGAAGAGATCAGGGAAATACACGGGTATATCTGGCGTATGAAGGTAGCAAGACTTATTTACAGAATAGCTCGTTGACTTAATATCGTTTTTGTGTCAACCTTTGGCTCCTTTGGACGTGAGCCCAGTGAACCGTACGAAACCAGCCACTACGAGTACATTGGACTCAAGAGGCTGTGTGTAGTTTGCAGAGGACTTGATTTGTGGCGCTAAGTCTGGGAAGGACGTTGCCATTTCATCATCATCATCGCCTGTAGAGCCTTATCATGACACCCACACTTACTGGTCATCATTAGTGCCATTAACTGCACTTGTTCTCAGTTCAACTTTCGTCTCATGTCACTTCCAGGAATCCATCTCATGTCACTGGCCACAGACGAAGCTCCAGACGGCGATGACTTCCCCGTCGTCTGTCATTTCCCTGGGTAATGTGCGGTTGGCGAAGTACTCATTTCACGTTACAAGAAGCGAAGGACGGATCATTATGCTGGTTCATTCCATGTGTCATTTCACTGGGGATCATTTGGCGAGAACCCATAGTTTACTGGCGGGAAATGGTGTTCGGGTGTGAGGTTTACAAAATGGTAGAGACGTGTGATGCAAGACGTGAAGGCGTGTAGATGACTATAATGAATTTTTGTGTAGTTTTCTTCGGTGTAAAATTACGAAAAACAGATATCTACGGGCTGGAAATAGTCTTCTGATGTGTACTGTGATCTGCAAAAGTGAAGATGTATAATGCGAGTCGCGAAGGAAGGATAGTGACTGTGCTGCATTCTTTGTCACCTCACTATACTCTGACGACAGTGCATGCGCACTGGCTGAATTCAGTGTTATAATATGCAGTTTTGAAAGAACTCGATTGATTATGCCAGAAACAACGGACGGATGATTGCTTTGGTGTATTCTGTCTGTCATCTCACTCGGCAAGGTCTGGGGAACACAACCTAAGCTAACAACCTAGTTTAACCTAACCTAACCTCACCAAACCTAGTCTAACCTAACCTAACCTAACCTAACCAGACCTAACGTAACCTAACCAAACCGTATTTCCCAAAAGAGCATTATGTTCTGATGTGTGGTTTGCAAATGATAAATGTGTGATGCAAGACGAGAACAACTTATGGTAACTTAGCAGTGTCGTGTCTGTCATCACACTGGGTAGAATCACACGAACACCCATCTTTACGTAATGAGTAGGTTGTTCTGATGTGTCATTCGCAAAGTACCCGACTCACAAGACGCAGCGACCTCAAATGACAGTGCCAATTTTGTGCCATGGAATATTTTACAAGAACGCCAATTTGTGGGGGTAAATATATGTTTGTGTGTTGTGCAAGGACAGTGACCAGAAATAAACCAATCTTATATCCTTCGTGTCTAGCTACCTCTAAAACATCACCCAACAAGAGCAAATTCATAGGTACTGATGAGGTTATACGGAGGAAAATGACGTGCAAAGATGCTTCACCGTCACCATTCGTTCTTCGTGACCCGCACCGTAAATCGACAGCTTTACGAATTGCACATCAGGGTACCGCCATTATCCGGCAAATGTGGGTTTTTTAAGTAAGATTATAACGATGGAAACTATCATTATCTGGCAAATGTGGTTCTTAAACACACACACACACACACACACACACACACACACACACACACATTTGGCTGAGGATGATAGTGCTCTGATGTGCAGTTTGGAAAGTAGTCGATTTATGGCATAGGTCACCAAGGACGACTGATGACTGTGTAAGTATATTTTGCACACGTCATTTTCCTCAGTACCACCTCATCAGTACCTACAAATTTACCGCTGTTATCTGCAGTTTTGGAAGTAGTCAGTTCATGCTACCAGACACACGAAGGACATGTGCTCTTGTTTATTTTTGGTCATATGTATTTTTTTTTTGCCACTCTCCTTGCCTTAAATTCACACATAAACACATATTCACCCCCGAATTTCCGTTCTTGTTAAATATTTCTGCTCGTGATGCAAGGAACTATTTTACACATGCCTTCTCTGACTTAGGCCCAGATTCTCTTTATAAAGCGATTGATTTCTGGATGTGGGTGGTTAATATCCGTTTGTACGTTATTTATGCAAAGTATGGCGATGTTTGAAGGATTTGTATAACACAGAATAGGCCAGTAGGGTACATGAAATGAGGGATGCTGGATGACGCTGCTGTATTGCTGTTGGTCATTTATCCAGCCACTCCCGCCCGTATCCCAGCCCCACCCCCACCCTAACCCTCACCCTCACTCCCCTCTCACCCCCACCTTCACCCTCACCCCACACAGTGACAGGTGACCGATTGGTGTTATTACGTGCAGTTTTTAAAGTACTGGGCTGCCAATACAATACGCAACACTCATTCCTTTTCCTATGTCCTTCTAAGAAAAATTAAGGCAGGATGATGTCACCTTACCCTCTGCATTTCTTTCCCTTCAAGACATTTAATCAGAAGTCTTAAACCATATGAAACCACCTGATGATAGAGTAAGGTTGAGGAGGAGAACGACATCTTTGAGAAGGCATGGATCCTTTACAAGTGGGGTCTTTCATTCATGCTAAATTAAAACTTTTGACACAGGCAAAAAAAAAAAAATCATGTTGCTGAATGATTTTGAAAGTTAGGTCCGTATTTTCGTCGGGTAAGGAAGCTCCCTAACACCTCTTCCATAGCAATTTTTTTTTTGGATATGGCTGGTTAATATCGTTTTGTATGTTACCGACTGTGGCGATATTGGAATGATTCTTCTAACAGTATCAGGACAGGAAGGTGTTATAGGCAGAATAAATCACCCAGGAAAAGGTGTTAGGGATGAGAGTAACGCCCATAGCCTCACATAAGTACAATAGTTTGGGTTCAATTGGACATCATCGTACTGAAGGACCTAACCTCACTCGACCGCCCTCCCAACACACATCTCACACACACACACACACACACACACACACACACACACACACACACACACACACACACACACAGCCCTATCCTTCATTTACCCCTGTAGTCATGGGTAACTCTGTAAAAAGAATAGATGTGAAAATAGATAAAATATGGGTGAGTGGGCGTGGGAGTCAGGTGGGTGCTGGAGGGAGACTGCGATGAAGAAAAAAAAATCTTCCTTTCAGTGCTAGGACGTCTTGTTGATTTTATTTTTGACGTTTAGATGGATTTAATTATTTGTGCAGCGCCCCCAGGTTTTAGAAGGATGGAGTGTGTGTGTGTGTGTGTGTGTGTGTGTGTGTGTGTGTGTGTGTGTGTGTGTGTGTGTGTGTGTGTGTGTATGTGTGTGTGTGTGTGACAATAATCTCCTCCTGATGGTAAAGATAATAATGATAAGGATTGGTTTTTAGTAGGGTGGAATTTGTGTGTGTGTGTGTGTGTGTGTGTGTGTGTGTGTGTGTGTGTGTGTGTGTGTGTGTGTTTGTGACAATAATCTCCTTCTGATGGTAAAGATAATAATGATAAGGATTGGTTTTTAGTAGGGTGGAATGTGTGTGTGTGTGTGTGTGTGTGTGTGTGTGTGTGTGTGTGTGTGACAATAATCTCCTTCTGATGGTAAAGATAATAATGATAAGGATTGGTTTTTAGTAGGGTGGAATGTGTGTGTGTGTGTGTGTGTGTGTGTGTGTGTGTGTGTGTGTGTGTGTGTGTGTGTGACAATAATCTCCTTCTGATGGTAAAGATAATAATGATAAGGATTGGTTTTTAGTAGGGTGGAATTTGTGTGTGTGTGTGTGTGTGTGTGTGTGTGTGTGTGTGTGTGTGTGTGTGTGTGTGTGTGACAATATTCTCCTTCTGATGGTAAAGATAATGATGATAAGGATTGGTTTTTCTTAGACAGCTGTTCCTTCTCCTTCTAACAGAGGGAGGGAGGGAGGGAGGGAGGGAGCGAGGGAGGGAAGGGGATAGGGGGTGGGGGGGAGTAAAGGGATGAAAGGTAGTGGG
>NC_136974.1:31456495-31461495 GCF_032717465.1 Coenobita brevimanus
GACAGACAGACAGACAGAGAATACACTTACCTTTTAGCACACGGGTAGCTGTGAGGGAGGGAGAGAGAGAGAATGTTAGACTGATTTAATGTGGATTTATATCTTTACCTTAATTTTAGTTTTTGTCATTATTATTATTATTATTATTATTATTATTACTACTACTACTACTACTACTACTACTGCTACTATTACTACTACTACTACTACTACTACTACTGCTATTATTATTATTATTATTATTTATGTACATGACTCTGGACATAGGTTTTACATAGCCCTTTCCCTGAGTCATAGCTGTTCTTCTACGTACCCTGCACCTTTACATGTCACCACTTCTACCCTAAGTACTGTTAAATGCTGAGATGTGTGATTGTTAATTAGGCGGGTGATGAGGATTGTGGTGGTAATAGAGTGAATTTAATAATAGTAGTGGTGATGGTGGTAATAGTAGTAGTAGTAGCAGTAATAGAAGTAATAGTAGTAGTAGTTGTTGTAGAAGTAGTTGTAGTAGTAATAGTAATAAAAAAAATAATGATAACAATAATAGGACAGAAAGAAGAACCAAACCAGAAATAGAAGAACAAGAACAACAGCAACAACAACAATAACAATAATAATGATAATAATAATAATAATAATAATAATAATAATAATGGACGTCCTCAAAGCAGCACCTCTTAATATATATAAAAATCCCATCCCCACACTTACTGGGAACTAAATGACTTATTAAATGACTTATTAAGAGAGTAAATTAGATGTGGGTGAGGGTTAATGGAGAGGGGGGAGGCGGGAGGGGGAGGGGCAGGAGAGAGAGAGAGAGAGAGAGAGAGAGAGAGAGAGAGAGAAGGAGGGAGGGAGGGAGGGAGGAAGGGAGGGAGAGAGAGTGAGTACAAAAGCAGTAATTTGTAGTGGGAACTCCCTTATTAACCTCTTCGCCTTGAGTACCTGCTTTTATTTATTACCTGTCCCGCCCCGGAGGGCCGGGGGGGCTCGGGGACGGGTATTGTGTTCACTGTGTTTGTCTGTTTTTCTATCTGTCTGTGTCTGTCTGTCTGTCTGTTAACAACTACACGAAAACTACTGGTGCGATTATGACTAGGGGGATTATGGGCTGTGACCTGATCACCTGATTAAGCTTTTGGCCGAACTGGGCCAAGGCCCAGGCTGAAGGCCCAAAAAATGTAAAAAAAAAAAAAAAATCGTTTTTTCGCCATAACTCCTTTCAAATTCGTCATATCGACGTGAAACGAAAACCTAAATGTGCATCTCTCAAATCTGCATCCTATAACATGCCTCATTACATCAGGGGGGTCACCCCCCAGCTTGCGGCAGGGGGGTCAGTGTCAGGTGGGTCGGGCGTAAAATTTCAAATGGGCGTAAAATCGTCAGTTTTCACCCGACTTACTCCAAATTTGATGTGTGACATCCTTGACTAGATATCCTGTTGTGTTTATAAGTCAGCACTAAAATGACTGCCAGGGATGGGTTTGCTGTGCTTTGGCACCGTTTCTTGTTTATTTCTTTTATTTAGGTTTAGACAAGGAGGGAGGAGGAGGGTTGACTCTCTCTCTCTGTCTCTCTCTGTCTCTGTCTCTCTCTGTCTCTGTCTCTCTCTCTCTCTCTCTCTCTCTCTCTCTCTCTCTCCTTTACCTGCTTACTCTTTTTCGTCTTTTTTTCTCTATTCGCTTCGTTCTCTCTCTCTCTCTTTCTTTCGGCAGGGTGACAGGAGTGTAGGCGGAAGAATTTTTTAAATTGAAATTAGGCTTCTGGCCAATTAACCTCAAGCAATTAGAGGAAAGAGAGAGAGAGAGAGAGAGAGAGAGAGAGAGAGAGAGAGAGAGAGAGAGATGGCGAGAATGGACGAAGTGAATGGAGAAAAACGATGAAAAAGAGTAAGAAGGTAGAGTAGAGGAAAGAGATAGGAGAAAGTAAAGTAGGAGAGGATGAATGAATGAGAGAGAGAGAGAGAGAGAGAGAGAGAGAGAGAGAGGGAGGGAGGGAGGGATGTTTTATGCTTGACTGAGTGGATGAGTGCATGGAGAGAGAGAGAGAGAGAGAGAGAGAGAGAGAGAGAGAGAGAGAGAGATGTGAGGGATAAGATATGCTGCATAATTAAATGACTCGTGAGAAAACACACACACACACACACACACACACACACACACACACACACACTTTTTATCTATCTACCGTACCCCTATCTATCTGTATATCTATCTAGGGCATCTATCTCTAATAATCTCTCCTGAGCTGAATAAAGTCGAATGGATTTAGCAAAGAAGTGAATTTAATATAGCAGTAAGGGGCGTTTTTATCTATCTGTCTGTCTGTCTGTCACTACGTCTGTTTCTATCTATCTATCTATTAATATCAATCTATTTATATGTATCTTAATTCTTGTGTTTCTGTCTGTATCTATCCTTCTATCTATCCATGTACATCTATCAGTCTGCTTATGTTTCATTATCTATGGATACTCCTTCACACGTCTAATTCTGTCTGCCTGTGTGTATGTGTGTGTGTGTGTGTGTGTGTGTGTGTGTGTGTGTGTGTGTGTGTGTGTGTGAGACCCATTAGACGAAAAGGATCCTGTGTGTGTGTGTGTGTGTGTGTGTGTGTGTGTGTGTGTGTGTGTGTGTGTGTGTGAGACCCATTAGACGAAAAGGATCCTGTGTGTGTGTGTGTGTGTGTGTGTGTGTGTGTGTGAGACCCATTAGACGAAAAGGATCCTGTGTGTGTGTGTGTGTGTGTGTGTGTGTGTGTGTGTGTGTGTGTGTGTGTGCGTGCAGATAGCGTGAGGTAAGATTGGCATGTGTCAGGCAGAATTAAATGCACAGGTTGTAATATTCACACGCTCTCTCTCTCTCTCTCTCTCTCTCTCTCTCTCTCTCTCTCCAAAGAATCGTAAAAACCGAAGAGAAATTAACCTATCACCGAGTCCATTAACCGTCTCATTCCAGGGCAACTCTAGTAGTGTTTTTTATATACATTATCCGTCTCTTAATCATTTTTTTTTATTTCAGCCTTTGTTTTTTCCTTTTTTCGTTTAATAATTCTACGTTATTGTATGTTAAACCTATTTTATTTATTTTTATTTTTTTACTGTGTTTTATCTTTCACTTGTGCTCAGGCTTTGGACCTATGAGCGACTAGGAGCCAGTAGGCGGAGGACGGTACGCTGTGTCCTTCAGAATCACACACACACACACACACACACACACACACACACACACACACACACACACACACACACACACACACACACACACACACACACACACACACTAACCTTTTCGACTAATGGGTTAATGGGTTACTTCACACACACACACACACACACACACACACACACACACACACACACACAGGACCCTTGTAGACTAATGGCTTACTTATTCCCACATGATATTCTCTTCCTTCTCCCCTATACGACAAACTTAGATTCATTCCCTAGTAAAAACAGTAAATTTTGCTTTTTGTCTCGTCTCCTCGTGTCATTACAGAATTTACCGCGTGTCATCTGTCTCCCCAGTTTAATAAATACTGCAAGATATATTCCTAGTCTCCCCCGTATCTCCTACACAACGCTCTCATACGTTGGCGCGCAGCAAGTTTAAATTCATATAGTTTCTTCTGTCAGTTAAACAGTTTCTTCCGTCAGTTCAAAATTTCTTCCATATTTTGCGTTTCTGTATAATATTTCAACGTTTAATAATTCTCAGTGGATATTTTCCCCCGAATCACCAACGAAACACAGGCCATGAGATACGTTGGCGCGCAGCAAATTTGAATTCAAATAGTTACACAGTTTCCTCCGTCAGTTAAACAGTCGTACCTTATTTCATTTCAGATATCCTGTTTAATGTCTGTACGTTTAATAATTCTCACAGGATATTCTCCCCCGTATCACCTACACAACGCCCTCCGTGAGATACGTTCGCGCGCAGCAAGTTTGAATTCAAGTAGTTAACAGTTTCGTCCGTCAGTTAAACAGTCGTACCTTATTTCATTTCAGATATCCTGTTTAATGTCTGTACGTTTAATAATTCTCGCAGGATATTCTCCCCCGTATCACCTACACAACGCCCTCCGTGAGATACGTTCGCACGCAGTAAGTGTGGATTCAAATATTAGCCCGGCGGATTGTAGCGGATTCTTGGGCCGCCATTGGTGCTCGCGGGGCCAATCAACACTCAGCCTGCCTCGAGTGTCGTCCGCCCAAATAGCCAATCAGAATCGAGAGTTACACACCGTAGGCTTGTAGGGTGTATGAGTGTAAAAAATGACAATAGGGTGTAAAAAATAACAATAGAGTGTTAAAAAAAGATAACAATAATCTGAGTGACATTTGTAAAGACTGGTTGTATGTATTTTTATGTGTGTTTTAGCGGCCGGATCGCAGGTGCCCTCCAAGATATACATAAAGTACTGTAAGGGAAGAATTTTAGTGCGTGATGTGATGGGTTAATTTATCCTTATTTTATGTGTATTTTAGCGGTCGGTTTGCACATGCCTTCCCAGCTATATATGTAGATTATGTGAGGGAAATTTAGTGCTTGATAGCAGTTTTTTTTAATCCGTTTTTTTTGGGGGTTTATTTAAATTTTCAAAACTTGCAACGGTCCGAGTTAAAAAAAAAAAAAAAACGGTAACTTAGATGACATGGTAAACATTGAGATGATATATATTTTAAGGAAAGAATTGGCGTTGTGTGTGTGTGTGTGTGTGTGTGTGTGTGTGTATGTGTGTGTGTGCGCGCGCGCGCTAATATTTGCACACCATGATGTGGGTGTATTGGAATATTCAGTTTAAGTGTCGTACGCTGGTGGTTGACTTAAATGATACTGCGTGGGTGTGCTGCTAGGTGTGGTAGTTGTGGTAGTGGTGATGGTTGTAATGGTTGCTGTGGTAGTGGTGGTAGAGGTGTGGCAGTGGTAATAGTATTGATAGTGGTGGTGGTCATAGTGGTGGTAGTTGTGGTAGTTGTGGAGGTG
>NC_136974.1:31466495-31516495 GCF_032717465.1 Coenobita brevimanus
TTTTTTTTTAATGTACCAGGGGTCACTGCTCCAGGAGGAAACTTGTGTACTTGTCCAAGAGAAAGTTCCTTGTCTCAGTGGAGTGAACGGAGCTGGGGCCTAATTGACTGCTGTTTACCTTAATAGCGCCAGACTAGGCTGCCGCACCACCCCTGAACATCCACACTGTGCACTGTGCAATTTCCACGCTGTGTCTACAGACGCCCCTTTAACTCAACGTACCAATACACGTCGTGCCTTAGTTATTTATTAATTAATTTTTTACGTTACTACTTTCTATTTCAGGTTTTTCAGACTGGTAGCTTATAGATAAGGTATTATAGAATGTAACTTTTCCTTTCAGTCTTTCCTATATAATTTCTATGTCAGTTTTTCCATGTTGCATGGTGTTTTTTCTCACTTTTTCCTGCTAGTTTTAACTGGAGGATTTGGAGGCGGTGAAGCCATCTTGTTTTACTATCCTTATCCTTCAGCATATACAATAAGATCTTGTAGTCATAGTCTACTCTGTAACAAGCAGCCTCGAAAGGACCATAAGGTCTATTGCTGTTTGCCTTCCATTGTATTTTTTTGTATTTCTTTGTATTCCCTTGCACTAATTCTATCCTTATCTACCAAAACTACTCTCTACCCTCATTTACCAACACTACTATTTACCCTTATCTACCAACTGTACTCTCATCTACCAAAAATCTACTATCTACAGTGTACCCTTATCTACCAACTACCCTCATCTACCAACTCATCCTTTTTTTTTTTTCTGTACTTTTATCATTTATGTTTTTAATGCAGTGGTTGACTAGTAAGACCGCTAACCAGAAGAACTCGAGATCAGCCTTAAACTGGGGCAAGGACGGTGTGTGGAATTCTGTATCGCCAATTAATAGATCCCTAAATAGTGAATCTACTGAAGAAAATCCCTTAACGTTAGCCAAAGTTAAATTACGTCCTCGAAAGGGTGAAATAGTCTACGGATGTTGCACGCGACGCCTCGACATCAAAGCCTCCTCGCTCCGGCCTCCACACATCCAGGCGTCACCCACATATATTAACTGGGTGCCGGTAGTATGTCCTGTCATGTACGTTGAGGTTTAACATGCGCGACCCCGCTCCTACGATGCTTCTAAATTAACATGCATCGCTCACCCCAGACACACATCTTGCGAATTTCTGAAGTAGTGAAGGTTAAATTCTGTCATTCTCCGGCCTGATAGATTGACAGATAGATGGATAGATAGATGCATACATACGTACATTCATAGATGGATACATACATACGTACATACATAGATGGATACATTCATACATACATGGATAAATACATACAGACAGACATGCAAACATAGACATACATAGATGGTAAACTAAATAGATTCCTCTCTCTCTCTCTCTCTCTCTCTCTCTCTCTCTCTCTCTCTCTCTCCCTAATTAGCTGTACACCCCTCTAATGAACCGATTTCCCCCTTGTTCAAACCGCCTCAACACACAATTCATTAAGTCCCCCCGAATTACCACAAAAGAAGATGGGATTTGGATACATTAGCCCGTTTTCTCTTTAAGATTTATCTCCTTCCCTTTATAATTATTAAAATTGTGCGTTTTATTTCGGCGCTCTTTATGTATTTATTGCATTAGTTTATTTTTTATTTATTTAGCCACTGCCTTGGATATTAAATTTGTGTATCATATGGAGGAATTATTTTTTGTCATTATAAATCTTCATAAGTGTAGAGCTATATACTTACCTACCTACTTACTTGTCATCTTACTTTACCTACCTACCTACCTACCTACCTGTTAACTTATTTACTTTACCTACCTACCTACCTACCTACTTACTGTAACCACCAATCTACTTACCTGTTAACCTACTTTACCTACCAACCTACCTACCTGTGTACTTACTTTACCTATCTACTTACCTACCTGTGTTAATTTACCTACTTATCAACATACCTGTTAACTTACTTAGCCTACTGTACCTACCTACCTGCCTACCTGTTAGCTTACTTGACGTGTTACAGTTATTGATTTATTTTCTTTTCGTTCTTACTTTCTCCAGACGATTTTATTCAGCTGATTAATTACTTTGCCTGCCTCCCCTACCTCCTTACCTACCTTCCTGTTAACGTATTACAGTTATTGATTTATTTTCTTTTTGTTCTTACTCTTTCTAGACGATTTTATTCAGCTCAGGATTGACTTTGGGAACTGGAGGGGTTAGACACAGCCCTCATTAACCCCTTCACCACGAGACCTCTCCTCTCACCTGAATGAAAGAGTCCGTAGTAGTAGTAGTAGTAGTAGCAGTAGTAGTAGTAATAGTTGTAGAAGTAGTAGTAGTAGTAGTACTAGTAACCCCAAGCTTATCTGAACTTGAACCCAGTGGACTGCAGGCTGAAGTTGCCCTCCTCCTGCTGTCCACCATCCTCCCATGGAGGGATAGGGAGGGAGTTAAGGGACATTTATATAACCAGGCAGAGGATTAACTCAGTTATATCGATGCCACCACTTGAAGGCGTCCCTCTCCAACACGGGTAAGAACATAACAATAGATTACGTCAGTCTGTTCAAGGGTTTTTAAAATGTCCTCCCACAGACTGAATCGAACCCAGGTCAGAATGGTAGGTGGACTCCAGCGCTGCCTATTTGAGCACATATACCGGGGATGACTGACACGGCTAATTGGTTGACCCCAGACTCCCCCCTCCCCCCCCTTGTTACAGGCATCTTTTGTGTGTGTGTGTGTGTGTGTGTGTGTGTGTGTGTGTGTGTGTACATTGTTTGTGCCGTGTTTGTGGTTGGTGGGTGTTTTAATGCTCTGTCTGTCTGTCTGTCTGTCTGTCTGTCTGTCTGTCTCTGTCTCTCTCTCTCTCTCTCTCTCTCTCTCTCTCTCTCTCTCTCTCTCTCTCATTATGTACTACCCCCCTTACCCCCACACCTGTCACTTAATTCTGATCCCTACCTTTCCGTTCTTTCATAACCCCTCCTCCTCCCCCTCCCCCTCTCCTCCACTCCTCTCCCCCTCTCCCTCTCCCCCTCCCACTCCCACTCCCTCTCCCTCCCTTCTTCCCCCTCTTCACCTCTAATACTGCTTTTCTGCCTACCCCATTCCCTCCCCTCCCCTCCTCCTCATCTCTCTAAATCTTCTCCTCTCCCTCCCCCTCTCCTTACCCCTCTCCCCCTATCCATTCTTCGTCCCCTTCGTCCCATTTCCCGTTTTCCCTCCCTCCCTTCCCTCTTCCCCACTCATCCTCTCACCCATTCCCTTCACCCTCCCATCCATCTCCCCTTTCCCTCCTCACATCTCCTACCCCCCATTCCCTTTCATCACTCTTTCCCCTCCCCCCTCCTTCTCCTCCTTCCTTTTCCCCTCCCTCCTTCCTCCCTCTTCTCTTCCCCCTCCTCCCCTTCCCCATTCCTCATCTTCTACCCAATTAGTCGTATTTACTTGCAATATGACCCCATTATATCGAAAATTGTGGGGCCTACCTAGTTATACCCATTCACTAAGGCTGTGTGTGTGTGTGTGTGTGTGTGTGTGTGTGTGTGTGTGTGTGTGTGTGTGTGTGTGTGTGTGTGTGTGTGTGTGTGTGTGTTCATGAGTGTTTTCAGATGTGCACACCCTGTCTAGGCTTTCTGCAGTGATAGATTTGTAAACTCTCTCTCTCTCTCTCTCTCTCTCTCTCTCTCTCTCTCTCTCTCTCTCTGCTTTACCTCTGTTGATGGTAAGTCTAGTTGATCCTGTAAACAGAACAAGAGCAGTACTGGTAGTGAACATGTACGGGCCAAGAGGGAAGTGACATGAGTATAAATGCCTACACAATTTATGCATCGGTATGTGCACAGATACATGGGTAAATAAGTACACAAAGACATACATAGGTAAATACATACAGAGGTAGACACATACATATGTAAATACGTACACACAGGTAGACATACATACGTATATGCGTACACAGGTAGACAAATACATAGGTAAATACGTACACACATGTAAATACTCACATACATAGGTAAATACGTACACAGGTAGACAAATACATAGGTAAATACATACACACAGACATACGTAGGTAAATACGTACACAGGTAGACAAATACGTTGGTAGATACATACACAGACATACATAGGCAAATACGTACACAGGTAGACAAATACACAGGTAAATACGTACACACAGACATACATAGGTAAATACGTACAGAGGTAGACAAATACATAGGTAAATACGTACACACAGGTAAATACGTACACACAGGTAAATACGTACACACAGGTAGACATACATAGGTAAATACGCACACAGGTTGGCAGATACATAGGTAAATACGTACACCGATAGACATACGTAGGTAAAAACGAACATAGGTAGACAGACAGGTAGATGAATGAATAGATGATGATATATGATGCAGGTATACATATATTCATGCATGGAGAGAGAGAGAGAGAGAGAGAGAGAGAGAGAGAGAGATGATAAATGGCACGTACATACATACATAGATTAAAAAGATAGATACATATATAAATAGATAGACAGATAGACAGTGGCGTTCTTACCTTGTGCCTGCGTGGCGGAGGAGAGGAGGAGGAGGGCGGGGAGGAGGAAGAGGAGGAGCACCAGGGAGGAGGAAGAGGAGGAGGAGGAGGTAGTTCTAATCCCCATCACTCTTGTCTTCCTTCCTCTTCTTCTCTTTTTCCTCTTTTTTTTCTTTGTTTCTCTGGGAAAGGAAAAAAATATTTGTGTTAATATTGGGCCTTGAAAAATTGTGATTTATTAAAAAAAATCGTGTTTTAAAAAGTTATAATGGGAAATCGATTATTCTTTCTTATTTATTTATTTATTTACAGATTACGGAACTAAGGCGTCTGGTTATAGATAGATAGATAGATAGATGGACGGATGGATAGAGGGACGGAGGGAGGGATGGGTGGATAGATAAATAGGTAGGTAGATAGATAGATAGACAGATGGATAGACAGATGGATAAATAGATAGATAGAAAAAAGTAACCAATTGAAATAGTCGATATAAGGCTCACTGCAGGATCGGTCCGTGGTGAAGGGAGAGTGGGAATTATTATTGACCCTCTCCCAGGCTAACCAAGTATAAAGGGAGAGTGAGAGGGCGTGTGTGAAATTCAGAGTGACCGCATGAGGCTTGTATGTGCCTCTAGGGGGGCCTTCAGATAGATAAAAATAGATAAATTGATGGATGATAATTAAAACGATCACTGTAACCTCTGAATATAGATAGATAGATAAACAGATAAATGATAAATAAAATCAGCACTAATCCCTGGTAAATAAATAGATAAAAAGGTAGAGATAGATATAATAAATAGATAAATAAACTGATAAATTTATAAATGATAATTAAAGCTATCACAATAATCCTTTTGATAAATAAATAGATACATAAATAGATAGATAAATTAATAAATGATGAAACTACTATAATAACCTCTCTGATGGAAAAATAATTGATAATTTAGATAGAATAGATAGATAAATAGAAAGATAAATTAAAAAATAAAATCCACAATAAATCCTAAAATAAAAAAACAAATTAGACAGATAAAGGAATAGACAAAATAAATATATAAATAGATCAATTAAATGATAAACATAACCCACAATAATTCTTTTGGTTCATGAAAAATGAGTAGATAGATAAATAGATAAAATAGATAAAAAGATAGATAAATAAATGAAACAATACATAGCTAAATAAAATAGATAAATAGATAAATGTATAGATAAAATAGATAAATCAATAAATGTTAAAAAAGGCAAAAACCCAATTTCAAAAAATCAGATAAAATTTGATACATAAAAAATAAATAGAAGATAGATAAATTACGAAGCATTATGAAAAGCAGTACATCCGCTTAACCCTGAATAAATAACTGAACGATAATTTTAGCTTCACCTCCGTTATTTTAAGAATATAGAGAAAAGGAAATAACGAATCATTATGGAAAAAAAGCGAAATTCCCACAACGACCAGTAATAATAAAAATAAATTAATAAATAATCGATTAATTTAGCATCACGTTAGTTGTACTATTATTATTTTTTGTTAATAATGAAGGAAGTGAACAAGCCATTATGAAAAACTGTACGAGTTATTATGAAAACTGAACGACTGAATATGGGAACTGCATGGAATTGTGAAAACGAGTAATTATAAAAAAAAAAAAAAAACAGCGAATAATTTTGAAAAGCAACGAATTATGAAAAACTGAGCGAATAAAAATTTTGAAACACTTGAATTATGAAAAACTGGACGAAGAATTATGAAAACTCAACGAATTATGAAAAACAACGAATGTGAAAAACTGAACGAAGAATAATGAAAACTTAACGAAATATGAAAACTGAACAGATAATTATGAAAAACTTAACGAATGATGAAAATTGAACGAATTACTCCCGTCCTCGTGCGACGATAATGGATGGGTAAACAGATAGATGGATAGGTGAATGTGTCTACCCTCACGTGCGGTGATAGTAGATAAACAGACAGTTAATAAATTTGTGTAAATAACCCCATCCGTCATGGTTAATGATAATATATAAATAAATAAGTAAATATAGATAATAAATATGTTTGCTGCTCGTTTATTTTTAAATGATTGGTGGCAATTTACATGGCTTGAATGATGAGGGAATTAGTCCCGTTAGTCAATGAGTTTATTTTTACTATATATATATATATATATATATATATATATATATATATATATATATATATATATATATATATATATTGGTATCCACAAGGAAATGGTAACACGAAATATCCCGGTCGCTTTCGTGTATTCACTTCTCCCGTGTACAGTAGATGTGATTACACGAAAGCACTCGGGGTATATCTAGTTTCCTTTTCCATGTGGATATCGGCATATCTATGAATCATGTGTTATTAAGTGATATATATATATATATATATATATATATATATATATATATATATATATATATATATATATATATATATAAAATGATGGTGATAATGCTAAATCATCATCCCCATCGTCAGCAGCAGCAACAGCAGCATTAAAACTTAGGCACAAAAGGCAGACTATATTTTCACCTCTGATCAGTATCATTTTTAGCCTTTATTATTCCAAAGCAGAATGAGGCTATTTTTTTATGCCATTCTGCGCATCATTGTTGAAGATCTTTTTTCCAGGGTATTCTTTTTTTTTTTTTTTTTTTAATTTCTCCCTTGTCACGCCCATCACTGGCTGTGTCATAGTTGTTTGTTTAAGGATGTTGTTTTATTCATTTTTTTCTCAAAATCGGTCTGAAATTGCCGTCACAAGAACTACAATCATAATAACGTCAACAGTAACAAACGAAAGACGGTGATGCTGGTGTTACTTATAATAATAATACCTATAATAATAATAATAATAATAATGATAATAATAATAATAATAATAATAATAATAATAATGAGAGTAGTGGTAGTAGTAATAATGATAATCATGATAATAATAACAGTAATAATAATAATAATAATAATAATAATGAAGAAAAAGAACAGGCATATTTTACTCATCTCAGGGGTATAATCTCGCCCTCCTAGCGTCAGTAACCTGCCCCTCTCACAATGCTAACCTCTTCCTCATTAATATTCTTCTGCCCACTCTCAGACGGTTTTCCTCAGCCAGGCTCAACATCCTGACAAGTTAACTGCCTCCCCTTCTTTTCCTTTTCCATTTTTTTCCTCTTTTTCATTCTCCTTCTTCATCTTCTTCTCCTTTTTCCCTTTTCCTTCTCCTCATTTTTCTTCGTTTTGCTTTTTTCATTTCCTTTTTCTTTTCCATTTTTTCCCTCTTTTTGCTTTTTCCTACTCCTCATTTTTCTTCTTTTTCCTTCTCCTCCTTCTTTTTCCTTTTCCCTTCTCCTTTTCTTCCTTTTTCCTTCTTCTCCTCCTTTATCTTCTCCTTTTTCCTTTTCCTACTACTTTTTCATCTCCTTTTTCCTGTTTCTCCTTTTTCTTCTCCTTTTTCCTTCTCCTTCTTTTTCCTGTTCGCTTCTCCTTCTTCTCATTTTTCCTTATTCTTTTTCCTCTTCCCTGAGTTTCATGAATTGGTTCGTAAATAGGACGGGTAAACTTAAATATTAGGTCAGCGAATTGCAGGGATTAAAATATGGTGTGAGGCGTGTGTTTTTATAAGATTTTCTAGTCCCCTCGTATGAATGACAGTCTGGGGCATGATTAGTGATATATACCGGTTTATATATGTGTACCGTAGAGAGAGAGAGAAAAAAAAAGGTAAATAGACAGATATAGACAAATAATCTTTAATACTGGGTGCAGAATTAACCTCACAGTCATTAATAATTTTCAGAGTCAAGAAATATTGCCGCCTGTTGGATGGAAGGATTGAGGTTTTTTTTTTTTTTTATGTATATACGTATTTACGGAGGATCATGACTGTCGATATTTTTGGAAAGAAATATATGTACGGATATAATTCTTTCGTGGAATCATTTGGAGGGGATGGAGAGTGAGAGACTAACTAGGAGATTGTGTGTGAATGAGATGGAGGGGGAGGGGAGAGGGAGGGTGAGACTGAGGACGAGAAGGAGGGATGAAGTGGAGAGGTATATGGAAGAGAGGGGGATGTGAATCGAGGATGGAGAGACTAACGAGGAGAGAGTATGTGTGTGATGTGGAGGGGAAAGAGGGAGGGGGAGACGGAGGATGAGATGGAGGAATGAAGAGGTATGTGAGAGAGGGGATGTGAGTTGGGGGGAGGACTGCATAATGGCAAAGGACAGGGCGACATGGAGACGATTTGCTTGTGGCCACCTCTTACGGGATTAAGGCATCGGGCTATAGATAGGTAGAAGGACAAATATTTTTTTTCTTGGAGCAGATTAGTCACAAAGTCAATATTATTTTATGGAAGATGAGAAGTTTAGCGATATTGCAGTGATTACAATTTATTTATTTATTTACTTATTTATTTATTTATTTATAATTTTAGAGCTTTCCTATTTGTATATTTTCCCCAGTGGAGATTAATTTCATAGCCTGCCGTGTAAAAAAATGGAAATGTATGATTAAAAATAATGTTGTGTGTAATATTTGATGTGCTTATGTTGATCGTGGAAATTATCTGGTTTACACTAGTATAGTATATTTGGTGCAAAATTCATCTTAAAAAATATTATATAAATTGAGAGAGAGAGAGAGAGAGAGAGAGAGAGAGAGAGAGAGAGAGAGAGAGTTTAATCGCCCGAGAGTGAGCCATAGGAACACAAGAGTGATTAACATGGTACCGGAAAGCACCGTCATCTGTATGGGGCTGGAACCCACCTCGCCACTGCAGGTCTAGAAGATGTGTGGCCCTCACGTAATTATGACTTTTTTAATTTAGATCCCCACACTCCGACCTGTTGCAGTGTGGGTGCTCTGCGGTACTATGATAATCAACCAGCCCTTAATATTAACGATCCAAGGAAAAATACAATGAGGTGGTTGGCCATGTGGCGAGGATGGAGAGTGAGAGACTAACTAGGAGAGTATGTGACAAGAGTGATTGGCCATGTGGCGAGGATGGAGAGTGAGAGACTAACTAGGGGAGTGTATGTGACAGCTATGACTGAGGGGAGCATGTGGAGTTACATGGAGAGACAGACTGACAGATGAGGAAGTGAAGGCACGTTGTGGTGTGGATGTATCATGTTATCAAGCAGTCGAAGCGGTTTGTCGGATCTCTAGTTTTGTACACGTTCTGAACCTGATACTGAATTCTGCACAAAAAAAATAAAAAAAATTGTGCGTTGTGCTGTGTCGGGAGAATTTTGGAAAGGAAGACCATGAAACTTATATATAAATGAGGAAGGCCAGGTGTTAAAATTATCATGTCCACGAATAATGGCATTTTTAATCGTGTGCATAAAAACAGCTGATAGGAGGGTAAAACAAATTGAAGCTGATAATAGGTTTTAAAAATGAAGTTAGATTTTACTTGCTACATTATGGAGGAAAAATGGGCCCATTAATTTCGTTAAAGACAGACACGTAGCGTACCTGTGTCTTACGCTATTGTTGTAAGATGAATATAACCGCCTAATTATAGCAAGGATTAAAAAAAGGCAGAGAAGTGGACATCCTACCAAAATGGGGTATGGAAATGAATGTGTCAACTCACTTGTTTTCGCTAGGTTTCCTTTTCTCTACGCCACTCTATCCTCTTCTCTATTCTTCCACTTCTCCTCAGTCCTGTTCTTTGCTTTCTCCTCCAGCCAGCTTTCTCTGCTTCCCTTCGTTCTTCCGAAAATCGCGATGTGTAACAGTAAAGTAGCGGAGGGGTTGGAGAGAGCGGGTGGCGGTGGTGGTTTGTCTTGGTGTGCGCGGGAGTGTTCGGCTCGGCTTGGAGACTTGGGCGCGAATCAAGGGAGGTCCGATGGTGCCGTGTTTATATATGAGTGACGAGAGCGGAGTGGGTGGAGTGGGGGAGGGAGAGAGTGGGAGAGGGGAAGGTATGGGGTAGAGAGGGAGAGTAGAGGATGGAAGTGGGAGAGTGAGAGGGAATAAGGGAGGGAGGGAAGGAGGGAGAGGGGTAGTAAAGTGAATGAGTGAGGTAGTGGGAGGCTGAGTGGAGGGAGGAAGAAAGGGATGGAGGGGTAGGAAATGGGGGAGGGAGGGAGGGAGAGAGAGGGGTAGTAGAGTGTATGGATGAAGTGGAAGAAGTGGGTGGAGAGAGAGGGTTGGAGGAAGGAAAAGAGGGAAGGAAGGGGAGAAGAGGTAGGGCGTGGGAAGGGGAGAGGAAAGAAGATGGGGTAGGGGGGGAGAGCAAAGTAATGGGAGGGAGACAGGAGAGTAGTTGAAAGTATAGGAAAAGGTGATATTAGGAGAGAGAGAGAGAGAGAGAGAGAGAGAGAGAGAGAGAGAGAGAGATGGGGGGGACACTGAGAGGAAAGCAAGAGGAGGGGAAGAGGAAGGGAAGTGGGGGGAGGGAGAAAGAATGTGAAGGAGGGAGAGAGTGATGGGAAGGGAAGGAGGGAGGGAAGTAGAGAGAGTAGAGGGGAGGAAAATGAAGAGGAAAAGAGTGGAGAGAGAGAAAGTGGGGAGGGAAGAGGGGGAGGGAGGGAGGGAAAAGGGATAGCGTGGGACGAGTAAGAATGGAGAGAGAGAGAGAGAGAGAGAGAGAGAGAGAGAGAGAGAGAGAGGACTAATACTCTTTTTCTCCACCCATTTGTCTTCTTCTCCTCCTCTTAATTTTCTTCAGTCTTCATTGCTTTATTTTTTATTTACATTATTAGTACCTCCCTCCCTCCCTTTTCCGTCTCTTCCCTTCGCTCTTTCACCCTACCTACCTACCTACCTACCTACCTACCTACCTACCTACCTACCCATCCACCCACCCACCCACCCACCCACCCACCAACCTACCTACCTACCTACCTACCTACCTACCTACCTCCTCCCATCACACCTCCCTTCCTCAGTATCTTCCTACACACCTGCCTACCTACCTGCCTACCTACTCACATACGTGCTTCCATACCCTCTCCCCTCCCTCCCTCTCTCCCTCCATTCTTCCCTACTCGCCAACCTACACACATTTCTCTCTCTCTCTCTCTCTCTCTCTCATGTTTATTTTACTCTTATCTACGAGGGAAGAAAATGAGAGAGAGAGAGAGAGAGAGAGAGAGAGAGGGGGGTAGTGCTGTATCATCTACCCCATCTAGGGTTAGAATTTCGTCTACTCCCTCCACATAGAGAGAGAGAGAGAGAGAGAGAGAGAGAGAGAGTAGGTGCATAGTCATCTACCCCAATCTACCAGGGTAATTATATCGTCTGGCAGTCACTGAATCATCTACCATCTACCTCTTCATTATACCTCACTTGTTCGATACCTCTCTCTCTCTCTCTCTCTCTCTCTCTCTCTCTCTCCCCCTAGCACTGCATATCTATCTGTCTATCTTTCGATCTGTTTCCATCTATCTGTCTATTTTTGGACTGTGTGCTCAGAAACCTACTTAACACCTCTTCCATGGCGATTTATTTTGCCTATTTCGTTTTCAAATTAACATTTATATCTGTTTATATACCTACTCAGTTACAATAAATATTAATTCCACCTTAATAATATCCTCTTTAATATTTGTGTGTATCTTAATGAGAGAGAGAGAGAGAGAGAGAGAGAGAGAGAGAGAGAGAGAGAGAGAGAGAGAGAGAGAGTGTGAGTGAGTGAGTGAGTGAGGAAGAATTTTAATGACGGGAATTTGTGTGTGTGTGTGTGTGTGTGTGTGTGTGTGTGTGTGTGTGTGTGTGTGTGTGTGTGTGTTGACAGAGAGAGAGAGAGAGAAAGCGCAATAGATAAATGAGAGTGATAGACAAATATTATCTCACTCTACAGTATATCAGTCCCTAAGCGACGCATTTCTGGGTACTTTTTCTTTTTTTGAGAGTTAAGGCCTGAGCGGATATTTTTTTGCCAATGCTGGCGATGTACGAACGGATAAGGGGGGAGAGAGAGAGAGAGAGAGAGAGAGAAAGTGTGTGTGTGTGTGTGTGTGTGTGTGTGTGTGTGTGTGTGTGTGTGTGTGTGTGTGTGTGTGTGAAGGAAAGTGGGTGTTGGAATCATTCTCTCTCTCTCTCTCTCTCTCTCTCTCTCCCTCTCTCTCTCTCTCTCTCTCTCTCTCTCTCTCTGTATATATATATATATATATATATATATATATATATATATATATATATATCCCATTGGATTCCAGAGCTGCTGGGGGAGGCGCTGTTCCGAGAGGGTCCTAAGCGTATCCCCCTCCGCCTACCGGCTCATAGTTGCGAAGCTCATAGGTCCCTACCCGGGGGTTCCCTACTTTCCTAAGTTTTGAAAATTCCCAGTTCTGTCCAATACTGTGGACTCTGGGCTCCAATGGGATATATATATATATATATATATATATATATATATATATATATATATATATATATATATATATATATATATATATATATATATATCTTCAGTCTGTATCCATTAATCTATCTGTATATTCATCTATATCTGTGTCAGTGTTTGTCTACTTACATCTGTCTGTCTATCTATCTGTATATCTATTTATCTGTCTGTCTGCCTGTCTGTTTTTATATCTATCTATTTATCTATCTATATCTGTCTGTCTATCTCTAAATGTCTATCTGTCTGTATGTCTGATTATCTACCTACAGTATCTGTGTATGTCTGTCTGTCTGTTTTTTTATCAGTCTATATATATCTGTTTGTCTGTCAGTCTGTCTGTCCATCTATTTTTCTGTGTCTGTTTGTCCATCTATCTATCTGTCTTTATCTGTGTATCTATCTATCTGTTTGTCTATCTGTCTACTGTATTTATCTGTCTATCTGTATATCTATATGTATTTATCTGTCTATCTATATGTCCGTGTCTATCAGTCTGTCTATCTGTCAGTTTATCTATCTATCTATCTGTCTGTGTAGGGCTATCTTTTCCGCATAACTTAGTCTGATTCATCCACTCCCCTCCATTCCTTTCCAATCCACTCTCTCCTCCTCACTTCTCTCAATGATATGCCTCCATTCTCTCTCTCTCTCTCTCTCTCTCTCTCTCTCTCTCTCTCTCTCTCTCTCTCTCTCTCTCTCTCGGTTCGCAGTTTCCACATCAAGAACAACAATAATATCACTTAAAAAAATTAAAATTAGCATTTATAGTAATGATAATAATAATAAAAATAATAATAATAATAATAATAATAATAATAATAATAATAATAACAATAATAATAATAATGTAGTAGTAGTAGTTGTTGTTGTATTAGTAGTAGTAGTAGTAGTAGTAGCAGTACAAGTGGTAGTAGCAGTAATAGTAGTATCGTAGTAGTAGTAGTAGTAGTAGTAGTAGCAGTACCAGTACAAGTGGTAGTAGCAGTAATAGTAGTATCGTAGTAGTAGTAGTAGTAGCAGCAGCAGCAGCAGCAGCAGTAGTAGTGGTAACGATAATAATAATAATAATAATAATATGAATATGAATATGAATAATAATATTGATGATAATAATAATAATAATAATAATAATAATAATAATAATAATAACAACAACAACAACAACAACAACAACAACAACAATAACAACAACAACAACAACAGCAATAATAGTCACCATCCAAACACGTCTTCCTATTATACACAAGAAGGGAGAATAAATGTATAGCACACAGCCGCTTCGTCCACCGTCCCTCCCTAATTTATCATTAATATTGTGTTTTCATTAACGTAGACACACTTAATTTTCTGGAATTTATGTGTTTTTAAGATGTTGGGCGTAATTTATATAGTTTTTTTATTTTGTTTATTTATTTATTTATTTAAGGTATTGTTTGTTTATACGTGAATGGTTTACTGATTTTACGTTCTTCCTTCCTTCCTTCTTTACGTCTTTCTTTCCTTCCATCCCTCTTTGCTTCCCTTTTTCCATCCCTCCATCCTTCCTTCCATCCTTCCTTACTGAGTTTTCATAGTTTACTCATAACAAAGCCTGGTGCTGGAGAGTGACGCCTTCACGTGGTGGCACTGATATAACCACGGGGGGGGGTGCAACTGCCTGGCTATTCACACGTCCTCTACCTACCGTACTTCCCTGTCTCCCGAAAGATGGATGGTGGACGAGGACAACATAAGCCTGCAGTCCACTGGGTTCACGTGTCAGATGAACCAGTAACAACAATAACTACAACAACAACAACAGCAACACGTAGAGAGAAATGTGAACCTCCAAAATAGAAAGTAAATAAATAAAACAGAAGGCCTCGATGATTGATGACTATTTTATTTTGGGGATGTGACTGATTCTGTTTATTTCGCGCCATTGATTGCATAGATATTTTTGTAACTTGACTGATTCTGTTGATTTCGGATTTTGGTTACGTGGATTTTTTTTTTATTGACTCTTTTGCTTGTTTCATAGACCTTTTTATTCCTGACCTAGTGCCTCTTCTGCTGTGAACTTGAAAGCCATTGTTGTAGGTGGTGGTTGCGGCGTGACATGGTTTATTATCCTGACGCCATCTTGCCCGCGGGTGATTCGCGCTGTGCGTTGGCCTCTGACTGCCGCGGCCTTTGTGCTTCACTGGCGGTACATTTAGAACTCATTTACGTGCTGGTGTGTAGATGTGAACCCAATCATATGAAGAGTAATCTTGTTAAAGGTGAACAAATGAAGGAAGTTTTATATCAGGGAAAAATATCAACATTAGAACGACGCCAAAGGCGACCCTTCTGTCGACTGGTTGGTTTCTTTGTGTACGAGTATACTGTACTACCCCAGGCCGTCTTATCGATCAGACCCACCAACAACAGGTAAGCAACAGCCTCTGCAGTGCCATCCCATGCAGTGAACCGATGTTCCCATGCGGCTGACATTAGTGTGGAGGTTTGGTTCATGAGTGGTCGTCGTATTTGCATCTCCACTCAGTTAGCAGGCGCACCACAGCAGGCTTCACGTCACCCCGTTACTTGGGTATAAGGTTTCCACCCAGTGTTGTAAATGGTTTCCTCAATTATATATAACTATTTGGTATGTCATCCAGAGTTGAGCCACCCAAAGTGGGAAGAAGAGAAAATAGTGACAGGAAGGATGGGGGAAATAGGAAGAGGGGAGGAAAATCACAGTAAAGGAGTGATAGACATGAAGGAAGACGTAGGCAGCACTACCTCAGTTGAGTGGATGATGGACGGCCCCGCCTGCCATCTTGTACAGTCTTGTGTGTCATACATAATCGTACAGACTTACATACGATACCTAGCCTATTTGCGGTCGAAAGCGGCACACACAGGTCAGTCAGAAGTCATCGATCAGCGGTCAAAATTTATGTCTCGTAAAAACTTAATTGGATCAAAATTCTTAACATCCATCACGTGAGGGGATGGTAAGAAGGGAATCCTTTTTAGTATAGATCCACCAACAAACGTCAAGGTCAGGGTCAGGGTCAAGGTTCTGCTGTGAATTGCAGCTCTTTGCGTGACCCCTGTAGTTGTTGATGTGTTTATGTGAAGTTGATAAAGTGAGAGCGTTTGAGTTGACTGTGTGTGTGTGTGTGTGTGTGTGTGTGTGTGTGTGTGTGTGTGTGTGTGAGAGAGAGAGAGAGAGAGAGAGAGAGAGGGGCTGAGAGAGAGAGAAAGAGAGAAAGAACGAAAGAGAGAAACCCAAATCCTGTGTGTGTGTGTGTGTGTGTGTGTGTGTGTGTGTGTGTGTGTGTGTGTGTGTGTGTGTGTGTGTGTGTGTGTGTGTGTGTGTGTGTGCGTGTGTGTGTGTGTGTGTGTTACTGCGTATGATCGATTTAGCATGTACGTGTGTGTGCATATGTGCGTGCGTGACGGTATGTTATTTATGAGTGCATATTTGAGAGGATAAAAGTGTGTGTGTGTGTGTGTGTGTGTGTGTGTGTGTGTGTGTGTATACGTCATTGACCGAGTGAGGGTGTGGGTGGAGAATGAATGAGGAGGGTAATGTGTGCTATATGAGTGTGTGTGTGTGTGTGTGTGTGTGTGTGTGTGTGTGTGTGTGTGTGTGTGTGTGTGTAAAGTAAAGACGCATTAGGAGATATGACTATTTACAAAGTTGATTTTTAGTCCCTTTTTATTCTCTCTCTCTCTCTCTCTCTCTCTCTCTCTCTCTCTCTCTATCTATCTATCTATCTATCTATCTAGCTATCTCTCTCTCTCTCTCAGCGTCCATCTTATTATTTTTAGTTTTCAGAAAATATGAAAAAAAAAAAAAAAAAGGATTTTGATGGATTTTTTGTCACGTCATTAATAATTATTTTTATTTATTTATTTATTTTGTTGAGAATAGGAGTTGGATTGGTGATGATGATGATGATGATGATGATGATGATGATGATGAGGTTGACGGTGGCAGTGATGGTGGTGGTGGTGGTGATGATGATGATGATGATGATGATGATGGTAGCTGTGATGGTGGTGGTGGTGGTGGTGGTGATGATGATGATGATGATGATGGTGATGATGATGATGATGACGATGATGATAGTGGTGGCGGTGATGGTGGTGGTGGTGGTGATGATGATGATGATGATGATGATGATGATGGTGGTGGTGGCGGTGATCGTGGTGATGATGTTGACGGTGGCGGTAATGGTGATGATGATGAAAATTGTAATGTGATGAAATAAGTGAATAAGTACATGAATATATGTAGGTAAATAAAATAAACCTGAAATAAATAAATAAATGAATCACCATCCACTCACTCGGTGTAGTGCTGCTCTTGGGTGTCTGCCCTTTCCTCTCTTCCATCCATCTTTCCTTTCATCCTCTTCTGTCCTTCTTCCCTTCATTCTTTCCTCATCCTTCTGCCTGTGGGTGACTCTACACTGAGTGACAAGCCAAATGGTTTCCTGCACACCAGGAAACCATTTACTACGCTGGGTGGTAACCATATAACCAGATTTTGGCGCCTGGTGGTTTAGTAATTACGGCGCTCCAATCGGACTGAGCCGGTGAAGGTTTATACCCAAGGGGTGGTTATCCTAAATGCCACTCAGGGATGAGTGAGGCTGGTCACTTTCATCTTTAATGTCAGAACCAACTTGCCTAGCCCCGGGCTGCTGCGCTTCACATGGGGCAACGTAGGATTGGATGATAAGTGAGATGAATAAATGAAAACTGGATGGCTTCTATTTCAAAATTTGAGCTGATCCAAAACTTATAAACAAAGGGCGTTGAAGGATTATAAACATTTCATCATATTTCAGGTGAGAAATTCAGGTCTTATTAATAATCCAGTAATTCAGAAAAAGAAAAATCGCCATCTCAAAAAAAGAAAATCCACCAACTCAAAGGAAAATCCACCAACGAAAAAAAAATCCAACTCAAAAGAAAATTTGCTGACGCAAAAAAGGTCTAATAACTAAAAAAATAAAAAATAAAAAAGATCCACCTAAAAAAATCCGCCAACTCAAAAAAATACACGTACTCAAAATATCCGCCAACTCAAACTATATCCATCTACTCAAAAAAATCCGCCAACTCAAAAAAAATCCACATACTTCAAAATATCCGCCAACTCGAAATAAATCCATCTACACAAAAAAAATCCGCCAACTCAAAAAAAGCTAACTAAAAAAAAATCCACCTACTAATAAAATATCAACAACTCAAACAAAAAAAGATAATTCACCAGCTCAAAAAAGAGTACACCAGCTTTTAAAAATCCGCCAGCTCAAAAAAAAGAAAGAAATCCACCAACTAAAAAAAATCCACGAACTCAAAAAGCAATCCACCTACCGTACTAAGAAAAAAAAATCACCAATTAAGAGAAAATCCACCAACCCAAAATCCAAAAACAAAAAAAGCACCAACTCAAAATCCCCCCAAAAAAAGAAAAAATCCACGAACTCAAAATCTTCCCCCAAAAAAGAAAATCCACCAACTCAAAATCCAAAAAAAAAAAAAAAGATAATTCACTAACTCAAAAAAAAAGAAAATATACCAACTGAAAATCCACACACGAAAAAAACAAAATTCAAAATCCACAGAAAAATCCACCAACTCAAAATCCACATATAATTCCAACTCAGATTCCACAAAAATATCCATCCCTCCATCCATCATCCAATCCTGTGTTGCCCCATGAGGAGCGTAAGAGCCTGGGGCTAGGCAAGTTGGTCCTGACATTTAAGATGAGAGTGAAGCCAACACAGAATCCAAAAAAGAAAATCGACCAACTCAAAATCCACACAAAATCCTCTAACTCAAAATAAAAAATAAAATAAAAATCCACCAACTCAAAAAAAAAAAAAAAAAATCGAGCAACTCAAAATTCAAAAAAAAAAAAAAGATGGAGGGGGGAGAGGGAGGAAAGGGGCAATTTAGAGCATAGATAATGACGGCCGGCCATATTCTCTTCCCCATTAAAAAAAAAGAAAAGGAAAAAAATATATATGGGAGTCAGGGGGAGGGTAATTTTTGGCGTGCGGACTGTGAAATGAAAACTGCAAACAGAAGTAGGTGGTCTGTGTGATTGAGGGGACATCATTGGGGTGAGGGGACATCATGGGACATCATTGGGGTGAGGGGACATCATGGGACATCATTGGGGTTAGGGGACATGCATGGGACATCACTGGGGTGAGGGGACACCATGGGACATCATTGTGGTGAGGGAACATCATGGGACATCATTGTGGTGAGGGGACATCATGGGACATCGTTGGGGTGAGGGGACATCATGGGACATCATTGTGGTGAGGGGACATCATGGGACATCATTGTGGTGAGGGACATCATGGGACATCATTGTGGTGAGGGACATCACTGGGGTGAGGGACATCATGGGACATCATTGTGGTGAGGGGACATCATTGGGGTGAGGGACATCGTTGTGGTGAGGGACATCATTGTGGTGAGGGACATCATTGGGGTGAGGGACATCATTGTGGTGAGGGACATCATTGGGGTGAGGGACATCATTGGGGTGAGGGGACATCATGGGACATCATTGGGGTGAGGGGACATTATGAGACATCATTGGTGTGAGAGGACATCATTGGGGTGAGGGACATCATTGTGGTGAGGGACATCATTGGGGTGAGGGACATCATTGGGGTTAGGGGACATCATGGGACATCATTGGGGTGAGGGGATATCATGAGACATCATTGGTGTGAGACGACTTCATGGGACATCATTGGGGTGAGGAGACATCACTGGGATGAGGGACATCATTGGGGTGAGGAGACATCACTGGGATGAGGGACATCACTGGGATGAGGGGACATCATTGGGATGAGGGGACATCATTAGGATGAGGGGACATCATTGGGATGAGGGGACATCATTGGGGTGAGGGACATCATTGGGGTGAGAGGACATCATGGGACATCATTGGGGTGAGGGGACATCATTAGGATGAGGGACATCATTGGGATGAGGGGACATCATTGGGGTGAGGGACATCACTGGGGTGAGAGGACATCATGGGACATCATTGGGGTGAGGGACATCATTGGAGTGAGAGGACATCATGGGACATCACTGGGGTGAGGGGACATCATTAGGATGAGGAGACATCATTGGGATGAGGGGACATCATTGGGGTGAGGGACATCATTGGGGTGAGAGGACATCATGGGACATCATTGGGGTGAGGGGCATCATTGGGGTGAGGGACATCATTGGGGTGAGGGACATCATTGGAGTTGATGGGGGTCGCTGTGTACCTCTTGTTGTCATCAGGCGTGTCGGAAATCTCTCTCTCTCTCTCTCTCTCTCTCTCTCTCTCCAAGGATATGGATTTATATTCATTCAGTATGTGTGTGTGTGTGTGTGTGTGTGTGTGTGTGTGTGTGTGTGTGTGTGTGTGTGTGTGTGTTGAACCCGTCACGAGAGTGCAGCCAGCAGAAGCGCTTGTTATAACCACCACCACCACAACCACCACCAGTGCACCACACCACACCACACCACACCATAACTGCCCCCTCCCCCACCACCATCACAACTACATTATATTACACCACACCACACCACACCACACCACATCACACCTACCCCCTCCCCACCACCACCACAACAACACCTACCACCACCACCACCACCACCACCACCACCACACCACACCACACCACAATTACCTCCTCCCCTACCACCATCACAACTACACCACACCACAACTATCCCCTCCCCCACCACCACACCACACCACAATTACCCCCTCCCCTACCATCACCACAACTACCACCCAGCTTCCTCCATCAGTCAAATTGCCTATCCCCATACAGTGTAAAGATCCCCACTTCTACAATTGACCCGACCCTTGGGAAGCTTGTAGAGAGTTGACTTTATTCGCCAGGGAGGTCGAGTAGCACTTCTTTGTGACTAGTTTTTGTGACCTTATTTGCCAGGGAGGTCGAGTCTTCCTGGCACTTCTTCGTGACTGTTTTTTTTTAGATTCTCTTCCATTGTATTTCTATTATTAGTTTCTCTACTCCTACCTGTCCCTCACCTTCACATGTCACTATTTCGGCGCTCATGCCCACCGTCTGTATCTACCTCATTCTGCAGTGAGGTGTATTGTTGGGTCTTGTGGGGGAGTATTTAAGCTTGTTTTGTACGAAATTCGGATATTCTCTCTCTCTCTCTCTCTCTCTCTCTCTCTCTCTCTCTCTCTCTCTCTCTCTCTCTCTCGTTTTATCCTATTATCCATCTACTCCCTGTTTTACCTTTTTCCCTCTCTCTACCATCTTTTCTTTCCCTCCTTCCTTCTTCCCACCACTCTTCTTCCCCTTTTTCCGTCCCACTCCACCTTCCTCTCCCTCTTTCCTTCCTTTTTCCCTCCCTCCTTCCCTCCGCCCCCTCCTCCTTCACCTAACACCTGCATTTGACATTTTACCTCGTGGCTTTAAGGAAATCACATCCTCTCACTTCATCCTCCTCCGTCTACTTTTCTTCCCTCTATCCATCCATCCTATCGTCTCTTTCTCTCTCCTTTTTATTCCCCCTTCCCTTCTTTCTCCCCTGTTTTTCCTTCTTCCCTCCTCCTCCCTCCCTCGCCACCCCTACACCTGCACCTGACATATCCCGTGCTGACTTAAGGTAATTACGCATCACTTCTACCTTCACCTTCACCCTTATTTCTCACCATCATTTCCTACCCCTGTACCTTTCATCTACGTCTACTGTTATATATATATATATATATATATATATATATATATATATATATATATATATATATATACTTTCATACTTAACCAGGCAGCGTTATGCATTATTGAAAATTGTATATACCATATTATTATTATTATTATTATTATTATAATTATTATTATTATTTATCCTGCTCCTCCTCCCTCGTCTTTTTCCTTTTGCTTCGGTTTTCAATATTTTAATTCTTACAGGCCAATATCGTCTTTCCGTCAGCCAGAAATAAATTTAAATACACTTGTCCGAGTGAAGGCTTAACGTGACTGCTGAAAATAATTGTAGGGAGGTACGAATATTGCACTCCCCAGCCTTGTGTGTTGCAGGGGACGGCACTGTGTACGTGTGTGTGGGGGGGGAGAGAGATTTGGGTGTGCATGGAATTAGTGATGAACCATGAGAGAGAGAGAGAGAGAGAGAGAGAGAGAGAGAGAGAGAGAGAGAGAGAGAGAGAGAGGAAACAGTCGGACAGCAGAGAAAGAAGACAAGATAGAGTAGATAGATAAACGGATGGATAGAGAAATAGATAGGTAGGTAGGCAAGTAGGTAGACAGGAACTGAGTAAAGGATACATAGATAGATAGATAGACAGGTAGGTAGGTAGACAGGCAGATAAAGGTACGTAAATAGATAGATAGATAGATAAATGGATAGACAGACAGATGGATGGATGGATAGAGCGGTTGATGCCCCGTTCATTGCAGTAAAGGTGCGGCGTTAAAAGGGTTAAGAACGTTGGCTGTCCCCGGGAAGTGAGATATGGGGCAGAGTGTGTTAGAGAGAGAGAGAGAGAGAGAGAGAGAGAGACAGAGACAGAGACAGAGAGACAGAGAAGGGGGAATGACAGGGAAGGTGGGTAGTGAAGGAAGGTTGAGAGAGAGAGAGAGAGAGAGAGAGAGAGAGAGAAAGAGAGAGAGAAGGGGGAATGACAGGGAAGGTGGGTAGTGAAGGAAGGTTGAGAGAGAGAGAGAGAGAGAGAGAGAGAAGGGGGAATGACAGGGAAGGTAGTGAAGGAAGGTTCAGAGAGAGAGAGAGAGAAGGGGGGGGGAGATGGGGGGAATGACAGGGAAGGTAGGTAGTGAAAGAAGGTTGAGAGAGAGAGAGAGAGAGAGAGAGAGAGAGAGAGAGAGAGAGAGAGAGAGAGAGAACGGAAGCCAGTCCTATCTCAGTCGATATTAACTCTAAAATCCTTCAAGCGTTAACCACATCACACATTTAATATTCCATCAAAAATTATATATATGTGAGGTGGTACGAAATAGCACAGCACTAGAAGCTCACTGGCTTGCTCAGTCCGCTGGTGTGGGTGCGGGTGTGACGGGAGGAGATGAATAAATAATGCAGGACAGAAATTGCACATGTTGAGCGACCCTTCCCGCAACACAAAAAATCGGCGTAAGGAGGAGAAAGGAGCGATATTTTTTACCGTTACTGTCTTATTTACCGTTAGTACCCGTTATTTTTTTCGGAACTTCTTTATTTTAATCTCTGTCCGCCATCTTTAATACCAAATTACTTATCTTCCTTGTCATATCCGTACCTTCACTCTAAATAAAGGTTTTTCGAGGGATCTTTTGAATAATTAACACATTTTCAGAATCTAAAAAGGGTAATTTCCTTCGCCTCCCCGAAGAGTTATGGAAAATGGTTGTCCCTTTACGTCATACCAGATAATATTCAGTATACTTTCTTTTTCTTAGAGCAATTTATTATACACTCTTTTCACCTTAACTTGGCTTAGATTTTCGTCCTTTTGCGGCCGAGTTCACGTTGAATGAATGTTTTTAAAGTACGTCAGTTATAATTTTTAGATATTTCGGTGTTTTTATCTTTATTTCATATTGATGAGGAAAAGACCTGTTCCCTGAGCGATTGGTAGGAGGATAAATTGACCGTGAGGCGTGAGATTTGTAATTACTGGCTATTATCACAGTTATTAAGGGTAATTGGTATATATATATATATATATATATTTATATATATATATATATATATATATATATTTCTCTCGGTTAATTCGTAGCTATAGGGTTAAATTTTCTCTCTCTCTCTCTCACCAAGGCTAATTATATTCGCTCACGACGTCAGACAAGGCAGGTAGTTCCAGGCAAGGCAAGAGACCTGTGTATATTTGATGAGTACCAGAGCACTTCCCTGTATGCTGCGTGACTGAGAGCTCTATTTACGTCAACTTAAGTCCCTTCCTAGCACTTCTTCGTTACTAATTTGCGTCTGTGTCCGAAACATCACTTTATCAACCTTATTTATGTAATCAATTCCAGTAAAGAAAAAATGTAAATAGGATAAAAGTATGGGGCGTGACTTGTGGAGGGCGTCATTGGTTACCGATTTATGGCGTCTGGGTATATTCAGTAACGCTTGTGGTTCTGCGGTCACGTCCAAAGTTCGATTGCACAACCACAGATGTGAAGTAGAATACACAATAGATGACATGAGGTTAACACAGAATAGGGATAGCGAAAAGGAGAACACACACACACACACACACACTCTCTCTCTCAAATTAAAGGATCACAATAAACCACACATAAACACATACCAATATATTCAACAGCAGCTGAGAACTACACGATAAGTAGCATCTTCGTACTGTATAATGCAGCAGAACCACATTGATAAATAAATAATAAATAAATATCGCATAACTACTTTTACTAATGTACCAAACTATTATCCCTCTGAGCCTGGGGGAGTCCTATCTTTTTCCTGCCATCCCCTGACGATTTTATTCAGCTAGGGAGAGACATTTTGAACTGGAGGGGTTAGATGTGGGATTAACACCAGAGAGAGAGAGAGAGAGAGAGAGAGAGAGAGAGAGTCACCAAAATGCATTAGTTTTAAGGCCTTTACTAACCCCATGACTAAAAGAGCTCTGCCCTAACTGAATACAACCACCTTATAATAGCAAGAATTAACCTGACAGACATCGTCAGGTAGCAGGGGGTTAATTATTCTCACTGAAATAACAACTGCAGTGTCAAGCAGTCAAAATATCACACATACATATTGCTTCAACAGAAGCCTCGGTATACTGTCTGAATTTTATGATACCAATTGACCCTAGGAGGTGCTACAGTTCTTTCCCACTAACCTGGCCCAAATTTTCATCCTTTTGCAGCTATTTTCACGAAGCTAATTGGTGGAAGAATAAAATGCTGTGGCTCTATATGCTTTCCTTAAAACACTTTCGTGACTAGCATCATGCTCTAGTGTCAGTCTGGTACTACAGCTCAGCATTTAAAATGGAGAGGTGGCAGTTGTAGCCAAGTTAGAGTACGGTAAAAGGAGTTTATATACCATGAAATATGGATACAGGCTTGATAACTTATCTTTTTACCCTAACATGGCCTTGATTTTCACTCTGTCGTATCTTATTTCATGTAGCTCAGTAAAAAAAAAAAAAAAAAAAAAAAAAAAAGCCCTCCATCCTTTCCATTGCACTTCCTTGTAACTACTATCATATTCTAGTGCTAATCTTCTGTTATACAAGATGGAGAGATGGCAGTTTTAGGCCAGGTTAAAATAAAAAGATAGCCACACAACCATCACTCTCAGACAGGAAACATTCAGCCACAAGTACATAGAGTGAGAGTCCAAGATGGAATTCTTATTTTGTTACATGTCATATTACTGTACACCTCTCAATTTTTTGTTTTTTTTGTTTACAACAGTTTCTTGTAACTGTTTGGAAGTAATCAGCTGGTTTTGGCACTTGGTTTAGCTTTCAGTCTGTAGAAAACATCAGCTGTACCATGGCCAAACTCAGCATGGGGATTCCTTTAAGAGGCAGCATGGCATTATTTGATTTGACTGATTGAATTTGCACAAGGTAAACTGGCAATCAAGACTGTATTGTCAGCATATCGCTGATCATTTCACCCATTTCAGTGTGATAATACCTTTTTTAGTTTCTTGATTACTGCCAAAACAATTTTCATTCAGCTTAGGGAGGATTGATTGAAATTAAGGAGTTAGATAATATCCTCAGTAACTACCTCAAAATAATGCCTTAATTACTGCACTCCAACATTTTATTTCCCTTTCCTAGTGAAAAATTAACACCTTCAGCATGAGTACTTTTTTTTTTTTTTCCCCCAAGAACAAGCAGATGATATATGCATAGGAGAGATCCTTTGGTCTGATGGGTACAGAAACAAAATCTCCATTACCATTTTCAGCCCAAGGACATCTTTTATTTATTCTGAAGCAGCAGCCATGATGGACGTAGCATTACATAAGACAACTTCTGATTACACCTTCACATGACAGAAAGCTGATATGTACCTGGTTGTAAGCCAAGTTGTGATTATGTAAATCCAATTTGATGCAGAGGTTAAAATTAGGGTTGTTGTCCAAGAAGAGTCATGTTACCTTTAATAATAGACTTAATCGATTAATTCAGCTTCTGATGTTGAGACTTACAACTGCATTAACAACCAGGCAGATATTATGTTCTTACAAGTTCAGGATTATTTTACCTCAGCATTAAAACTTTACTTGTTTCAACGAATTTATGATTCATCAAGCTGTTTATTTCTTTTTTTTAATTACTTAATCAGCATTATATATATATAAAATGCTCTGTACTTTGGTTTTGTACACGAAGTTTACATAAGATTTGTAGAAAGGACTGCACTTCTTTGTAAATTCAACTTCCATTTGAATGTAATAGGGTTCTAATGGAACAGCAAATATTTATCAAGCAACAGGTCTAACTACTGTACATATATATATATTGATGAATAAATGAATGAAATAATACTGTATCAGTGGTTATGCTTTTGTAACAAACAGTAATAATTAGCAAGGCTGTTGTCTCAAAATATTATCATATTGTAGGTGTCATGCATTTCAGTACATTCATGCCTCCCTTACCAATAGGACTGTTCATTAATGAACACAAATATTAGGCATATAATTCTGCCTCTCTGAATTACAGTGCTGTTAAAGCACAAGCTATGTTATCGCTGACTGGAAAAATGTGTCACAAACTCAGAATCATTAAACCAAAATACAATATCATTAACCAATAACAGATACCTACTGTGTCGTATCTCTGTCATCTTTCATCATCATCGCACCCCTAATTGCTTGTACACACAGGGTGGGTTTAATTCTATAATATACATGTACTATTAATGAAACAGTTTTCTGTTACAATATATGACTATGTGGGATGCAGAGATATTAATGAAATACTGAGTTCCTGAATATTTACAATAAGTTCACTCATATGGAAGTAGAACCTGACCATTGAATGACGAGGTACTTTCGAGGTTATGCGCTGTAGTGAGCTTTACTGAACACTTGCCGACATTAGTAGTACATGTGGCACAAGTAACAGTGGAGAATGGCTGTAAGGTTGAAAGAAGAATGTAGATGGACCCCATACAAAGTTAGTCATGCCTGTGTAAGCATAACAACCGTCATGTATGGATATGACTGAAGACTTGCAAAAATGAATGAAGAGTATCCACCATGTTTTTTTTGCCAATCATGCCTAATGATATGGGAAAGATTACAGTCACAGTCAGGCTAACCACAGCAGTCATGACGAGTGAGTGAGATACTCAGGAGTTTTGGTGGGAATTTACTAAGCTGTGTAATGGATACCCAGCACTGTTGAAAGTTGCAGTATACATAATGTTTTGTGAGGACATGTGGTATCATCTTATGACAAAGACTTGGTACTACATTCCATGCCATCGTGTGAAAATGGAATTGTTGGCAGGTAGTGAGACAAGAAAAGAGCCATTATTGTAGAAGCCAAGCATGTTTGTATTGACTGTAGCAGGAAACTTTGAAGTGCAGTTGTTAGAATAACAGCCTGAGCTGTGAGTTGCACTTCCTTATAAACACAGTTGTAGTTGTGGTTTGTTCCATGGGTTAAATGTGGTGGTGTGGATCTGTGGGATTACACTGAGGGATATAATGTGCAGATTAAGAGGATGTTTTGGCACTGAAAGTGTTGGTGATGAGAGTGGTTAGGCTGAGATGTTTTGGACATGTGTAAAGAATGTGTAAGAGTAACTGGGTGAAGTGCTGTCACAACCTGAATGTGGAGGGACAGCTCCAGCTGGCAGACCAAGGAGAACATAGGAAGTAGACTCAAGAGGGAGTCTCTGGATTACAGAACTTTTAACTGGAATGCTGACAAAAATGGCTAACCCTTGCTGACATAGAAAACTGCTCCACAAACCTGTACATACATTTTGCATGAACTGTGGGAGTAGCTGCAGACGGGATGACTATACAGTGACAGATGTTATGAAGCGGCAGTGGCTGCATACCTAAGTGTAACATAAGTGATAGGAAGCCCACTCATGAAGCCAGTTTTTAAATCAGCTGAGAACAAATGTTTGCTGTTCTCATTACCCACAACCAAAGCAGCCATACACAACATACATGGAGAGTATTTATTACATTAGACACTGGGATTCCTCACATTTACCTATTATTCAATCCTACAAAATGAACATTAGGTAGAGAATTCCATATAATTCTTTGTTTTTTCCATGATACAGTAATCACAAAATTTCTTTATCTTTTCACTTTGTTTATTGTAGTAACTTAACTGTACCGTACCTTGATCAGCACAAACCCCTTAAGTCTGATACATTATCATTTATCTCTTGCTGCCTCTTAATGATTTTATTCTATTTAGGGGATTTTCTGAACTAGAGAGGTAAGATATAGCCTTCATTAACCCTTGCACTATGAGATGTCCCATAAACTGAATAAAACTGTCAGGAGGTAGGAAGAATAAAATGTTACCAGGCTGATGGACGTTAATCCTTTCATTCAGATGGTCTCTCACATTAATCATGATGCCACTAGATTATTTTCTTCAGGTTTATAACTGAAAGGTTGATTTAAGCTTCAGCTTAGGAAAGGGTTTCTACTGAAAGGATTACAAAGTGTCCAATAATCCTTTAAGTCTGATAACGCTATTTTGTTTACTCCTGCTGCTTCCATACATCTTTTTATTCAGCTTATGCAGTGAATTTGATAATGAATGGGTTAACAGAACACCATCACGTCACATTGTTGACCCTCCTCGTTAAGGTTTGCTTAAAGGTATTGTAGTTCTGTGTGTTCATGGCTGTCAGTAGAATGTTTCTCTTTTGTTTCTTCTTACTACCATCAGATGATATTTTTCAGTTTGCGTATTGCCTTTGGTAGTGAAGGAGTCAGATGACCTTCAAACTATGCTGCTGTTCGTCTTGTCATCGGCGCTGAAGAGGGATGCCTTTCTGTGATGGCACTGATGCACCTGAACAGAGGACCTGCCTGGATGCACCCATGTCCCTTGATTCTCTTCCACCATCCAAATGGAGACTGGTGGACTGCACTGTTAATTTCCTGCGATCCACTGGGTTCACGTTCAGATGAGCCTGGGGGTTGCAACTAGTAAGTTGTCATTCATGACTATCAGTATCATAACATTTATATATTTTAATCTTGTTAAAGTCTCACCAATCTAAAACCAAGGTTTGGGTGGAGTCCAGCCGGGGATTTCCCGGTGTACAGCATTGCCTTGTTTCCTATACTATGATTGGCTAGTGGCTGACCTGACACCGTTAGAGCTCGCCACTCACATCTCGCCACCTGGCCTGACATGACTTCACCCACTTGTGTGTGTGTGTTTGTGTAAAGACAAACTAATTTTAGTTATAAATATAACCAAAATAATGAATTTAAAAATCACTTTCTCTCTCTCTCATATAATTTATGATTCCTAGTATGGGCCTGGATGTTGCCGCTTGTGAGTGTTTTAACTTATTTATTTCTAATAAGAAAATAGCGTATGTTCTACTGATTCCTTCAAATTATATTATAAACGTAATGGTTACATTACTTACCCAACTTAGAACTACCATGAAAGTCGGTAAAAGTAACTACATTTTTTTCAGCACCACTGTAAAATATGTATGCCACGTTTCTTTATTGATGTACAAGAGCCATATGCATTACAAGTTTACCTTCCTTTGATATGCTAGAATACTTACGTTTATATTGTATTAGTATGTGTGTACCTATCTGTGATGCCTATTACATATATAACAGAATCTACTCATCGCTCGTTTAGGAAGTATGGCATGGCTGCACCCAGCACCAGACCCCACCCAAACCTTGGTTTAGATTGGTGAGACTTTACCTCCAGACACATTCTTCCAGCTATACAGTGTTTAACTTGACCCAGATTTTCATCTTTTGCAGGCTATTTCATGTAGCTCAGTGGCAGAAAAAAAGGCATTACTGCGGCTCTACATCTATTCCACAGCTCTTCTTCATGACTATTATCATATTCTAATGTTAAACTAGTGTTATAGCTCAGCATTCGTGGTGGAGTGATGGCAGTTCTAGGCAAAGTTAGAGATGCATGGATACAATGCATTGTCTTGGGTAGCTGAAGCATTAATAACCATCTATGTTAACCCTTTCAAAACTGACAACATTTTTCTTTATTCACCCCTGCCACCAGATACAATATAATTTAGCTTATGAAATGCCACTGGTAGTCAAAAGGTTAGCAGACCACCTTGACGCCTTGCTGCTGTTCCTCCTCATTACGGTTGTTGTCCTCGAGGTAGTTCTCCGTCTTCATGTCTAAGAGGCCAAGTGCTTCATCCTGCTCATGGGTTCTGACATACTCTTCACAGGTCATGTTGGGATCGGGGTCAGGCGCATACAGGTTTTGCACATAGCTGTTGCCTGCTGGGTCATCCAGGGTCAGGGTCACATAGTGTTCCCCAGCAATAACCTGAAACATAAATATACCACATAAGACACAGTACATAAGAAGTGGCTGGTTACCATCATCCCTGCTTGGACTTGACAATGTAACTGTGGCTGAATGTTTCCTGGCTTAGTGTTGACTGTTAACAACTTTACAGTCACACTTCACTCTCATGACGGTACTTCCGAGGGCCAATGGAGGAAAAAAAAAATATATGGATTGAGTTGGTTCATTCCTTCACTACAAGAGTTCTCCCAATACCTGAATAAAAACATCAGAAGACAATGTTACAAGGAGACTGCTATTACCTCATCAAGCTTGTCACATATTGAGTCAAGTACGGCTTTGCGGTGGCCCTCGGCAGAATCACCAGCCAGGAAGGGGTTGTTAGACAAGTCATCTTTCACATCCCGAAGCAGACCCTCCAGTGTGGTGAACCTGTGGGAAAAAAAAAAAAAAATCATCAACTTGAACCCAACTTCTAACATCACTGTCATCATCCTCATCACTATCTTGCATCACTGTCATTGCCATCACCTCACATCAGTCATCATTATCAGCCTCTCATCACTGTCATCAACATTGTAATGGCCTCCTTGCACACACCGACATGGGCAAGCAGCTTTTCTCTACATGTTCAAGCTGTGTTTTAAGAATCCTGGACAGCAACTGATCAACAGGGCCATGGAACACAACTGTGTCGCTGAAGAACTGGCCTGCCCCCACCCAATACTTATTACATGGGTATAGATGTGAAAGGCTTTGGAAGTGTAGGAGAATAATATGGATCATTCAAGAGAATACCCAGAGAAATGTGTTACACTTTCCTTCAGCAAAGGGAATATGAGTGATGTGACACAAAGATAGTGATCAAAAGAGCTCACAACTGGAGGGATGTACACTCACTTTCCACCAATGAGTCCTCCACCAACAGTAAGGTCAAGTTCAGGAATCAGGAGGTCACATGTGTCAGACTTGAGGACATCACGTGTGAGGTCAGAGGGGTCAGTAAGAGTAAGGGTGATCCTACGGCCTTTCTCGCCAATCCCGGCACCGCTCTTCACCTCATTGGTACGGTGGCCACAATTGTCACAATGCAGTGCCATGATGATTACTTCCTGACAAAAGAAAGATGGCTTAGGGTCATATTCTTAGAGACATACAAGATTTCTTAACACAAGCCTAACCACCAGCTTTTTTTTTTTTTTTTTTTTTTTTTTTTTTAATGTACTTCACATGGTCAGCTCATCAATTCGCAAGTTAACCACATCAATCCGATAACTCTCCCTCCCTCACTCCTTTGTCTCACCTTAAAGTAGGGTATCTGGACGACTTTCATGTTGGTGGTAGTGGGTCGGCTGCAGCGGTCACACAGCGTCGAGAACACCAGCACCTCATCTTTTACATTCTCCTCCTTCTCACTGCTTTTTCTAGTGCCATCCTCTTGTGCAGCTTCTGGGCATTCATTTTTCTGGTTTTCAATCTCCTCTCTGACTTTATTATCAATTTCACTTTCACACTCCTCTCTATCGTTATTCTTCTCCGCATCATCAATCACCCTCCCATTGTCCTCATTCCCTTCCTCCTGTGCCAACCCCAGAGCCGAGTTTTGCTCTAGGGTTCTTTGATAATACTTCTGTGTTAGTTGCGGATCCTGCTTAGGTGCCAGAGGATTTTCAACAAAGCTGTTTCCCGATGGGTCATCAACCTAGGAGCAGAGAGTAAAATTTATACCTGTATTAGTATTCACACAACCATACTGTACAGTACATATATGAAAATGGTGACATGCTTCCTCTTCATCCTTATACTGAGGCTGGCCATTATATTCTATGGACTGGAAGCTAAACTACCTTATAATTATCCACCTGAATTTATATCAACATTTACATCATCATCCTAACCTCTTTTTACCCACCTAAGGATGGCATAAGGTAAGGTCCAGAAAGTACGGGGAGAGAGAGAGAGCACAAGAGAGGGAGCATGGTCAATGGCATGGGTCACAAACTGACTCACTAACCACTAAAGCCCCCAGAATTATTGCTCTTCCTCACAGGTCTATATACTGTACTGGTAACTAATATGTGCAGAATAAGGAAAAACACTTATAAAATTACTGTTATTGTTATGTTGAATCATACTGTCACACTAGACACTTACAGCACTTCACAAATAATTACTGCATAATAAAATTTTTATGAACCAATTATTTCATCACATGACCATAGAATGAGAAATATACTGCAGTGTTATAAAGTATATCCTTGTTTTCAAAACTGAGTGGATCCAACACCTTTCATGAACCATTCCAATTCAACTTATCATAGGCCATCTCAAAATCACTTGATGCATGTTGCACTTATGGATTAGTGGAAATTCATGAAGGATATATTTTTTTTAAAGAGAGGAGAGGAGAGGAGGAGGGGGGGAGGGGGGGGAGGGAGGGAGGGAGAGAGAGAGAGAGAGAGAGAGAGAGAAATGTACGTACGATGAGCGTGAAGGGTTGGTCGAGTGTGATGAATGAAGTGAGGCGGTCTATGAAGTCATATATCTGCCGGGCCACCTCAGGCTGCTCACAAAGCCTCGCCTCCTGATCTCGGCTCAAACCTTCCTTTGTCTGGGTCAGCAGCCCCTCCACTGTCGTCACCTCTGAACCAACAATTTTTTTTTTTTTTTTTTTTTTTTTAACCCAGTATTCATACAGTACCAGTAATATGGTATAATTTTTCATACTTCTACTGTATTTACTTATTTTTCTGTAATCAGACTCAACATCAAAACTCACCGCCCTTCTCCATGGTTGCAGGAATCTCCAGCTCCAAATCTGGCACTGTGACTGTGGCATGTTCCGACCTCACCACCTGGCGTGTAAGGTCAGTAGTCTGCTTCACTTCCAACTGGTACCGCACTCCACGCTCCCCCACTGCGCCAGTCTGGCACCCGGAGTTTCGATTGCCACAGTGCTCGCACTCAAAGGAGGTAAGGATGACTTCTTTGTAATGGGGGATGCGGGTCATGAGCAAGCGGGTGGTGCCCTGGCGAATGAGAGGTTTGTTGGACGTGTAGTTAGGGCACATTTACTCAAATCTGACTGAGATTCCAAACCCTTTTCAGCTCAGTTGATGGTCAGTTTGGTTAGACTGGAATGTTGACTAACTAGTAACTATGGAAGACTCATTCCTACTTCAAACTGTCTCTGAATTTCATGCAGCCATAACAAATTAGGCCTATTCAAGATTGTGGGAGTGGTCCAGTTGTCAGGGATGAACAGACTAAGTACAGTATAGTTTAGTTTAATTTACATTCAGAGACCACTGACCATGACGTCATAAGTAACTTGATCCTTTCACCTGATGACAGCTCTTAAAATGTCATAATCCTGAGCCATTCCCCTACTCATCATTATAATTTATTACATTATAACTCAATTTCTTCCTAGGAAGTAGGATGAGTAGGACCTAAAAATTGAATCTGAAAGCATAAAATATGCCATATAGTACTACAGACATCCCTTATTCTGCAGAGACATGACTAGCAAATATACCAGTTATATGGAGGCATCAAATCATATCTATCCACTAGTTTTACTGAAAATTTCAGTATGCAGTAAAAATCACCATCTGAAGGTTCAAAGCACCCACATGATGCAGTCACATGGTTCCCACCATATTGTGACTGATCTGTAATTCCTTACTGCTTTCATTTCTTTGTGTGGTTGCCTGACTTATCATCTTCCATCCAGTAAGGTATTGTGACCCATAGTTTATTCTTGCAACCAGGCGATGTTATTCAGTTTATGGGAGACCTCTCTACGTGACGGGGTTAATGAAGGTTATGTCTAACCCCTCCAGTTTAGAAACTCTGTCCTGATATGAATACAGTCATCTGGAAGGAGCATGAATAAATAGAAAATACACATACATCATTAGATTGAAGGTTAAACAGGATTCTAGTACAAACAAATGTAGTTCAGTAAGCAGCACATCTCTTTCTATGTGATGTGTGTACAGTACATACATGCCTATATGTGCACATGCACATACCATATTTTGGCAGGCCATACAGAGACTGGGCACTTCAGTTACATGTGGGTCGTCACTCTCAGATGCCAGGTCCACGTAGATGGGTTGCACATCCTCCCCCATGCTTGATGACTGAGGCTTACACACTACTGTAACAGCAAATTATAATACAACTGTTAATTACACTGTACCTCTGGAATCGCTGTGCAACACCTAGAATGACATTTCTCACACCTGTTGCGAGAGTTTCATATAAAGTATTTTATTTTAAACACCTTTACCAGAAGCTGCATACAAAATGTAGCTAATAGCAGTCATAATCATCAGTATGATATTAATTCATCAACACAACTTTCATTAACTGAGGAAAATACAGTATACTGAAAAAATCAGGAAGTTTAATGTTCATAATGAATTAAAAGGTGATTTTTGGGGGCACTACATTCATGGATTTACCCATTATTATTAGGTGGTGTGTAAATAATTCACTGAAAGATGAAACTCTTACTTTATACATTTTTGTCAAAGATCAGTAATAACAGATCTAACTTAACATAACCTGTCTAGGTACTGAGGTCAAAGTGGCATCGTGTGTGGGATTCAAACATAAACAAATATCCTTAGGGAAATAAGTTGCATGTAAAGTTTATAGAATTAGTAATTTTATTAGATAAATACATTGCATAGTATTGTTTAAAAGCTATGAAATCAGTGCATACACTCTCCCCAAAAAATTTCTTGTAGGCTATGTGTTCATATGTGTGGCTAGAATTTTGTTAGAAAGCCATTTGGTTGCTGAATAGTCTACCTGTAGACATTACAGAATGTACTGTATAATTTTTCTCTTACACTCCAGTAATTTCCACGGAAGTTTTGTGTCAGAAACCAATTACATCATGATGAGACATGGGCAAATTCATGACATTAACTTTTCACCATCAGTAATGATGAGGTATCTGTGATTTTATCCCAGGTTAGGTCCATAAGATATGGGTTTGAATTTTGACAGTTAATTTAGCTTGGTTTTGGTTTGGATGGTTACTGTTCAACTTCTGAACCTACAAAATGCCCAGGTTAAATCAGCTTTAATGTTACATATCTTGCATACAGTACATGTAATATAAGGGGGATGGGTAAACATACACTTTATTTGGGGCAGTAGAAGGACCTTACATGTATTGTACTGACTATTTTCAGGGTGATAAAGTACCTTTTCCTCCTGAAAACTTTGCAACTGTTTTTATCATGTTCCTAACACTGTACCTACAGTTGTTTACAGTGTAATGGAAGAATCTTACTCAACATACTCAAAAGTGGATTTCGTTTCCCAAGGTCCCAACTGGATGTTAGATTAGGTTAGGTTAGGTTAGATTGAATAATTGGGTACAGCTAGGCTAGGTTGGGTAGGTTTAATTAGAAACTTAGGTTAGGACAGTTCTTTCCACCCTTTCTGCCATTATATTTGAAAAATCAAACAAACTGACACAGTGGTACATAGCTAAAAACAACGGGGGAAAGAAATTTCACATTAAACGTTTAATTACCACCCCAAAAATAATCTGAAAAATATAAAAGACTATCAGGAGAGGGAAACAACTTGGTAAGGTGCTTCTGCTGCCTCAAATACGGCGTATGCTTAGCGAGAGATGTCATTCAAAGTCTATCTATCTATTGCCAGACGCCATAATCCCATACGGGGTGGCCATTTGACTCTGAGTTATTTGTTTTACAGGGAGGGGCACTAACCCTCCACCCACCCACTTGACACGTAGGGAGCACGTATGGTTTGGTTATATGGTTACCACCAAGCGTTGTAAATGGTTTCTTGGCCTACAGGAAACCATTTGGCTTGTCACTCAATATAAAGCCACCTGTAACGGAAAGAAAAGCAATAAGTAGTGACAGGAAAGATGGGAGAAATAGGAAGAGAGGAGGGCAGGCACAGAAAAAGAATGATAAAGGTTAAGGAAGAAGTAGGCAGCACTACATCAAGTGAGTGGATGATGGTCGCCACCACTAAGTCATGCATGATAAAACACTACCACAGAAAAGAATAGAAGTATATAAAACTGGTGAAACCTTGCCTTAACTAAAAAATCGAAGTGGTTGTTGTCCTTGTTTAATAATCACCTCGGCTGCTTGCCTATCAGCCTTTTGCACGCCTTCCGAACAAGCAGAATACGTAAAAAGACTTTTTTAGATCGATTTACAACCTTGAACTTGGTCAGTGGAAGGTTTAAATACTCGTTTGTGCAGTGAAATCACAAACGTCTTACTGTACATCAGCTGCCCCACACGTGCCAAAACAATAACATCGTTGGGTTGCCAAATCCAGGAATTGCCAATAGCGCTAAACATGTGCTAAAAATGTTTTAATACTAAAAATCTACAGAAAAATCGCTGAAAACACAAAATCTACAGAATATCGCAAAGATTGTTATAAATATATTAGTATATCACTGACAGATGTCATGCTAGTAGACGGTAAAAATTGTCGCTATATAGAAGTGACTATTTAGATTTAGTTGAAAAACGCTGAATTGGCAACATTCTCTGAGCATCGACTAGATTATTCTGGATAAATCGGGACGGCCGGTTCGTTTTTTCAAGTTATTTCGGATTGGTGGCTTCTTTTAGGTAGCCGGGTTGTAATAGGTCTCTTCAAGTTTATGCATGACAAAAAAATATGATTAAAGATAAGAAAAGTCGGTGAAAAGTATGTGGAGAAGCAAGAAAGTATGTAGATGAAGTAGGGAAAATAGACAGAGATGATGCAACAGCGTAACTGCATGTTGATAACAACGTACAGTAGAAAGAATACACGAGAAAGAATAAGGAACCTTCATGCGTGGATTGGAAATACATTAATGAGGAAGAAAACACCACCTGACTGGGGTAAAAATAATTTTGTTGTTTTTAATGCATCTAAGACTCAGTTCTTACACCTATCAACCTGTCAAAATCTTCCACAGGTATACCCACTAATGTTTAATAATATTCAGCTTAATCCTGCATCATCCTTGAACATGCTTGGGGTTTCATTTACTCGGGACTTATCTTGGAAAGATCATATTACATCTCTTGTAAAATCTGCTTCCAAGGGATTTGGTGTGCTAAGCCGACTCCGTTCTTTCTTTACCCCTGCACAATTATTGACTATACAGGGGTTTTATCCGCCCCTGTGTGGAGTACAACTCTCATGTGTGGGGAGGCTCCCCACATACAGCTCTTCTCAATAGGGTGGAGTCAAAGGCTTTTCGTCTCATTAACTCTCCTCCTCTTACTGACTCCCTTCAACCTCTGTCTCTTCACCACACTGTTGCATCTTTATCTCTTTTCTATCGCTACTTTATTGGTCACTGCTCCTCTGAACTGTCTGCATGCATTCCTCCACCTCTACGACGGGCGCGTTGCACCTGTCTAGCAGCAAACTCTCATCCCTTTTCTGTCCAACTCTCTAATGCAAGAGTTAACCGTTACTCCTAGTCCTTCATTTATGCAACAGGTCAACTCTGGAACTGTCTCCCTCTGTCTGTATTTCCTGCTGCCTATGATCTCCAGTCTTTCAAACGCAGCGTGTCCAGGCATCTCGAAATGAATGGATCTTGAACTTGGCTTTCTCTTGTATTTTGTTTTTCTCTTGGAGGGAACTGTTATTGCGGGCTCATGGCCTTTGGTTCCTTCTTCCTCACATTAAAAAAAAACTTTTGTTGTATTAGCACTCTGTACCTTTTACGACAATAAATATTTCAATTCAATTCATTTTGCATTAGACTGTGCAAGAGTAGGGTGATTGCATGCTGAAGAAAATAACATACTCCGGAAGGGTAAGCGAGAAAAAATGAATGGGAAGCCTCTTTGGATTCATGACAGTACGAAAAGTGTACGTATTTTATTTATTTATGAAATACCCACCCCAACGGGAGACCACGGAAGGGGTGTCGTAACACCCATCTCATGGAGGAGCCACGGACGGGGTGGCGCAACACGCACCCCAGGGGGAGACCACAGGAAGGTGCATAGGGCACACGAAGGGCCCACTCAAGACGGACCTATGTCCCCACTACCTCTTCCCCTCAACGGAGCCAGGCTCAAGAACACTGCCCCGGCAGACTGCTTGCCAGCCGGGCAAGCACTCACCAGGATCGGGGTGGGACTTGTAGAGATACAGTCCTAGGTAACACCGCGACAACAGCCACTGTCCATGTCGGGGAAGATTCAGCCACCATACGCTCTCCAGCTACTATCCCTGTATAGGATCGCAGTGATGGCCACCATCCTCATTCGGAAAGGGACGGCCACCAAACACCCTTCACCTGCAGCCAGTCCTGGGAACAGCACCGCAGTGACAGCCACTGTCTGCACTGGGGGGAGATCGGCCACCGTACGTCTCCCTGCTGTGACCTCAGAGAAGGGCAGAACCGCGGCGACGGCCACTGTCCGCTCCAGGGAAGGATCGGCCACCATCCGTCCTTCTTCTGCCACCTCTTCAGGGAGCAGGACTGCAGTGACGGCCACTGTCTGTGCTGGGGAAGGGTTGGCCACTGTACACCCTTCACCTGCTCTCCCAGGGGCATGTAGAACTGCAGCGAAGGCCGCTGTCCGCGCCGGGGAGGGATCAGCCACCATACATCCCTCGTCTGCTGTCCCTGTGACTTCCCTCACGGAGGACATCCCTTGCCTGCCTCACCACCCACCTAGGGGCCGAGCGGGACACCCTTCTCTTTCTTCCCACAGAGGCAGTTCCCAGGCGGAGTTGTAGCTGGAGATCTGGCGAGGCCCTGTGGTGAGTCTGGGGATCTGTGCCCTGCAGCCATTGCCTTGGCGATGCCCCTCCCTGTCGGCCTCCAGGAGGAAGGGACGCTGCAGGCAGCCCCTGACGGTGACTCGACCTGAGTGAGACTCGAGCCCCCAGTCACCCAGGGGTGCCCCCAGGACCCCAGGGCATGACCTCCCCAGCTCCATCGGCAAGCAGTCCTCCTCCAGGAGTGGGCATAGACAAGCGCGCCTGCTCGCTCTGTTCGGCCCAGTCACGAGGGCTGCCTTCCCCACCAAGGCCTCACTAGGGGAGGGCCTCTCTTCACGCCGCCCAGCAACCCACTCTGGGCGTCCCAGTCCTTCCTGGCAGTGGTCCCGTGCCTCCTGCGGGAGGACACACCTGATGAGATTCCTCCCACGCCCGGACGACACCTGTGAGCACCCTAAGTCCACAGCAGCCCGAACCAGAATCCACCTGTCTTACTGTGATTCTTAACTGTACAGTGTGTAATATTAAAATTGTATTCAGTCTTGAGCTGTAACTAAGGCAATAGACGTGTAAGGTTGGTTGACCCGAGTTTTTATGTCTTGTTGCTCTGGTTGCATGCTCAAGACCCGGTCTCGAAGGGAGCGCCAGCTCAGTAGCTCGTGTTCAGAGAACAAGAAATTGACCCATGAACACGTAGCATAATAATTTAGTTATGTATTTATTTATGTTTACTACTTCCAGACGATTTATTCAACATATCAGAATCTCTTGTGAATCTCATGTTTTGAAGACTGTATCTAACTCCTCCAGTTCGAAAAGTCTTTAAGCTAAATAAAGTGATCTGTAAGTAGGCCTATTGTGAATGTAATAAAGGCAGTCATTTTTTGCGTAACACTTTTTGAGTGTAAAACTGTAAATCTTTCATTAACGACTCAACCGTCTTACAGTACTTTATTTTTGTCATAATTTTAAGTGTTACCTAAGATATGTTATCTCTCATATCCGGTAAAGCAGAATATTTTACGCTAAATACAGGGTGTCCCGGGAGTTCGGTCGAAAACTTTGGGAAACGATAGATGATGGAATTCTAAGAACAAAAATTTTATATGAACGTGTGTCCAAATCTCAACCGTTACGGAGCTATAATTGCTGATGACCTTGTGGGTGAATTATAAAGGAGACTATTTTCGCTCATTGCATAGAATTCCCTCATATATTAATTCCCAAAGTTTTGGGCTTAACTCCCGGGACACCCTGTATTTTTGCGTTGTGTAAAGTGAGCCGTATATTCATAAAGTTTCATAGCAATTTTCCCTTAGTGGTTTATTTTGCCTGTTATACCTCGATATATTCTTTTGTGTGAATAATATTTACTGCGTCGGTGTTGAGACAATTTAAATACAATACCATAAATTATTATGAAGATGTACTGTGCTTCTATATATGTAAACTCTTTCGCCTTTGTCAATTAATGTGTACCTGTCCTTCTTGCCGGGAGTTTTCTCTCACTCAGCCTGTCCCAGAGAAAGATGTCCATTTCCAGCCCTCTAACTATTGCCCAATGGCTTTAACAACCTGTATTTCTAAAGTTATTTTTGAATCTGTTCGGAACAAAAAATAATAATAATAATTAAAGCATCTTTCCTTTCCTGCTGTAACCTTTCCTGTCGTCAGTATGGGTTTCGCCAGGGACGCTCCACTGGCGATCTTCACACCTTCCATTCAGACTCCTGGTCATCCTCCTTCCGGGACTTTGACGAAAACTTTGCCATTGCACTTGACATCTCAAAGGCTTTCGATCGAGTCTGGCATAAATCTTTAATTTCTAAACTGTCCTCTTAGGGGTTCTATCCTTCTATCTGTGTCTTCATCATTAGCTTCCTTTCTGTTCGTTCTATAACTGCTGTTGTAGATGGCCACCATTCTTCTCCTAGAGCTATCAGTAGTGGTGTTCCTCAGGGCTCTGTCCTACTACCAACTCTCTTCCATTTATTCATCAGTGGCCTTTTAAGCTGTACATCTAACCCTATACATTCATACACTGATAATTCCACGCTTCATCATTCCATTCGCTTCTCGCAGCGTCCATCTCAGCAGTTACTTCAATAAACAAGAGCTGAGGCTATGGCACACCAAATGTCTGCCTTGGTTCATATCTCTGATTGGGGTAAAAGTAATGTTATTATTGATGTATCAAAAACTCAGTTCCCAATCTTTCTACCCGTCAAAATCATCCACAGGAGTATCCTCCAATTTTTTACAATATCCACCTCAATCCTGCTTCCTGCATCATCTTTAAACATACTACTGGTTTTTATTCCCTCGGGATTTATCTTGGAAAGCATCTTTCCTATCACAACCTTCTTTCTGATCGTCAGCATGGGTTCCGTCAGGGATGCTACACTGGCGATCTTCTCACATACCTTTCAGGCCCCTAGTCATCCTCCTTTCGGGACTTTGGCGAAAGCTTTGCCATTGCACTTGACATCTCAATGGCTTTCAATCGAGTCTCATAAATCTTTAATTTTCAAACTGCCCTCTTACGGTTTCTATCCTTCTATCCGTGCCTCCATCTATAGCTTCCTTCCTGGTCGTTCTATAGCCGCTGTTGTAGACGGCCATCGTTCTTCTCCTAGATCTATCAACAGTGGTGTTCCTCAGGGCTCTGTCCTATCTCCAACTCTCATCCTTTTATTTATCAATGACCTTCTAAGCTGTACATCTAACCCTATCCACTCATAGGCTGATGACTCCACCCTTCACCTCTCCATTCGATTCCCACAACGTCCATCTCAGCAGTTACTTCAACAGGCAAGGGATGAGGCTATGGCACACCTAATGTCTGACTTGGCTCGTATCTCTGACTGGGGTAAAAATAATCTTGTTGTTTTTAATGCATCAGAGACTCAGTTCTTGCACCTATCAACCGGACAAAATTTTCCACAGGAGTACCCACTAATGTTTAATAATATCCAGCTCAATCCTGCATCATCCTTGAACATGCTTGGGGTTTCATTCAATCGGAACTTATCTTGGAAAGATCATATTACATCTCTTGTAAAATCTGCTTCCAAGAGATTGGGTGTGCCGACTCTGTACCTTCTTTACCCCTGCACAGTTGTTGACTTTATACACGGGATTTATTCGCCCCTGTGTAGAGCAGAACTCTCATGTGTGGGGGGCTCCCCACATACAGCTCTTCTCAGTAGGGTGGAGTCAAAGGCTTTTCGTCTTATTAAATCTCCTCCTCTTACAGGCTCCCTTCATCCTCTGTCTCTTAGCCGCACTGTTGCGTCTTTATCTATTTTCTGTCGCTATTTCAATGGTCACTGCTCCTCTGAACTGTCTGCTTACATCCCTCCACCTCTACGTCAGGTGCGTAGCACCCGTCTAGCAAGAAACTCTCATCCTTTTATCTGTCCAGCACTCAAATGCAAGAGTTAACCGTTACTCCCAGTCCTTCATTTATGCAGCAGGTCAGCTCTGGAACTGTCTCCCTCTGTCTGTATTTCATACTTCCTATGATCTCCAGTCTTTCAAATGCAGTGTGCTCAGGCATCTCGAAATTAACGGATCTTGAATCTGGCTCTCTTTTGTAATGATTTTGTTTTTTTCATGGAAGGAACGGTTTCCTGGCTCCTGGACTTTGGTTCCTTCTTTCTTGCATAAAAAAAAAAAAAAAAAAATCTTGTAAAATCTGTATCCAACACATTAGGTGTGCTGAGCCGACTCTGTGCCTTCTTTACACCTGCACAGTTGTTGACTTTATACACGGGTTTTCGCCCCTGTGTAGAGTACAACTCTCATTTGTTGGGAGGCTCCAAACATACAGCTCTTCTCAACGTGGTGGAGTCAAAGGCATTTCGTCTCGTTAACTCTCCTCCTCTTACTGTCTCCATTCAACCTCTGTCTCTTCGCCACACTGTTGCATTTTTAACTCTTTTCTGTCTCTACTTTAATGGTCACTGTCTCCCTGAACTGTCTGCTTGTATCCCTTCACCACTACAGTGGGCGCATAGCATCCGTCTAGAAGCAAACTGTCATCCTTTTTCTGTTCAACTCTCTAATACAAGAGTTATCCATTATTCCCAGTCCTTTATGTATACAGCAGGTCAACTTTGGAACTGCCTTCCTTTGTCTGTATCTCCTACTGCCTTTGGCCTCCAGTCGTTTAAACGCAGTGTGTCCGGACGTCTCGGAATGAACAGAACATGAATTTAGCTCCCAGTTATTTTATTTTTTCTTTGAACAGTCTTGCTGGCTTTGACCTTTGGTTCCATCTTCCTAGCATAAAAGAAAAAAAAATTGCTTAGGGAGGGCTGTTATGATTGCCAAGGCGAATACTTTGCAGCCTGTAATCTTTTGTACCCCCTGAGGTAAACACACATTATGGGGCGTAAAAATTTATTGTTTTTAAAACTATGGCATTAAGATGATAATTACAGGTAAGAGAAGGTTAAATAAGCAGATATTTTCCTATATGTTATTTTTGAAAAGTTGTGTCGATATTAAAAAAGAGTAAATTATATGTGAAAGTAAACCGTCTCTAAATCTTAACATCTCTGGTATTTGAATCCAGTTTACTTCAGACTTTTTTTTTTCTTTTTTTTTGCCTGGAGTGAGTTATAGGAGCCTCAGTGTTAATACTTTTACTCATATACTCTGTCCACTTTAAATTGGCGTAAAATTTTCTTTAAATTGGCCAAAAATTTTCTTCACTTTAAAATGACCAAAAATTGTCTTCTCTCCACTTTATACGTTGACAAAATTGTCTTCTCTCCACTTTAGAAATTGACCTAAAATTGCCTGCTTTAAACTGGCCTAAAATCGCCTTCTCACCACTTTAAAAACTGGCCTAAAATCGCCTTCTCCTCACTTTAAAAACTGGCCTAAAATTGCCTTCTCTCCATCTTGAATGCTAAGCCATGGCAAGAGACTAACACTGGAATACGGTGCTGGTCACGAAGAAGTGCTGTGGGAAAGAACTAGAGCTGCAGTAGATTAACAGTAGACAAACTTTTTATCTCTACCCCTTCCCTTATCAGTCTACCCTTGTGACGTCATAAGATGTAGGTAAGAAGCGATAACCCTTTCACTACAATGACATGTTATCTTGCTATTCCCGTCTTTTTCATCCGACGGGACTGGACCACACACCCACCACTCCCTAGCACCTTTTCCTTATTTTTTTTTTTTTCCACCCTACGGGACTATATGGCCCACCCACCCACCACACCCTAGCATTTCTTTCTTAGCTATTTATTTTACAAACTACTCATTATTTGTTTCTTCACCCGACGAGACTGGATCCCCCCCTCCACCACTCCCTAGCACCTCTTCCTTAGCGATTTATTTTCCAAACTACCCAGTAATATCCTCTTTTATTATATATATATATATATATATATATATATATATATAGATAGATATATATATATATATATATATATATATATATATATATATATATATATATATATATATATATATATATATATATATATATATATTTTAATGTCTACATAGATGGCATGAATAACACAAAATAATATAGTAACGGAGCACAGAAATAAACCGGTAAGGAAGAGATGTTATGCAAGAATACAGCAACGCAACAGATTCAGAAATAAGCCGGTAAGAAAGAGGTGTTAGTAAGAATCCAGCAACGCAACAGAATCAGAAATAAACCGGTAAAGAAGAAGTGTTAAGCAATCTTCCTAACCACACGAGAATACAGTACACCCCTAAGTGTTGGTTGTGTGAAATTGGATGCGTCTCCTTGGTTACTGGACAGATTTACTGCACTCTGGTCTGCTGAACTGAAAAGGGAGTTAGGGATCTTTGCCAAGTGAGAATGAACGCGGTATAGACGATTTCCTTCAGCCCTAACACCTCTTCCTTTGCAATTTATTTTTGGATATGGCCGAGTAACTTTTTTTACGTTATTTATGCAGAGGATGGCGCTATTAGAAGGTAGGGAGTTTCCACAGTCCGAGAGTGTTAATATCTCTCACCTCTATTTTTTTTTTTTTTTTACCTGGTTGACACGATAAGATAAGGGAGTTTGTCTGGGACTGTGGAGAATACGTAACATCTCAGACTTAGCGATTTGTTCTACCCATTACATCACGTTATCATCCTCATCAGCATTACTGATACAAATTGTGTCTATAAAACCACATTAAAAACGTAATGAAAGAAAATAAGGCGTAATATGCAAATTAAATCGCCAACTAAAGGGTGCAGCGAACCTCCATTACCCCTGAGTGCAATTTAACCCTTTCAATCCGGTTGTTTTTTTTTTTTCATTTTTCTTTTTCTTACTATCTTCAGACGAATGTATTCAGTTTTGGAGAGACCTTTCGAACTGAAGGGGTTAAATACAGCCTCCATTCACTGTCCCACTACTTTATATCCTCCTCAAGTTGAAGGAAATCGTCTGGAGATGCCAAAATCGACTAGAGATAGAAAGAAAAGGGCGAAAAAAAGAGAGATAGAAAGAAAAGGGCGAAAAAAATATATATATAAATTGGGAGGTACGGGACCAGCCACGCCTCCCAAATCAGCCAATCAGCGCGCGTGTTTTCTAGGTCCCGCCAGATCTCAGCCAATCAGGGACCAGCTCTCATATCCTACCTAGAGGTGACTTTGAAATATTGATGTCCGATTCTTGGCCTTCTTCTAGCAACATTTTTCCCCTTTTTCCAATAGATATGATTATGTTGCATTCACTGTAAGATTTTAAATTTTTTGTTTTCGTGTTGCGAGAAGATGGAAGGCAAAGAAGTCGTGTTGTTGATGTAACCATATATTTCGATTTTCTTAACATATACCCCGTTTAGGGACTGATAAAGTAATGTAATCCAATCAGGATATTGCAGTGAAATAAACAAAGTAGCGTTATGTGCGACGTCGTAAAGAACAGCGCCAAAATCAATAACTTTCTGGAATATTGCCTGTCTGCAAACCGGATGAGAAAGGCAGGTGATACTGCGTGTGTATGTGGGTCATTAGCTGAGAATGCACATAATTGTTTACTTGATCTTTTATTTTTTCGCTGAGATGTTTTGGGTCTTAGATATCATGTTTCCTATCGCCATATCTGAAGTTTTATCAGATTTCTTTCCGACATATCAAATATGGATGAGTTGGAGAATTCGGTGTGTTTTTGGTGTTTGTCAAGAGCTGGATTTTGTTGCCGGATTTTCGTGTTTACAGAATCGACATATTGCCTTAGAACATCTTAGACAAAAAGCACAAATCGTCTGATAAACAAAACTTATCAGAGGAAGCGATTTAGCGATGTGTATCTCGGAGAAGGTGGTGGTTGGCTGGTTGGTGATGTTTGTGGTAGCCTACGAAATAATGCAAAACGTGTCACTAATAAGACGATATAGATAACACACGAGAGAAGGTTAAGGTGTGATATATGCCGGGTAAATCGCTTAGGGAGTGGTGTTACGGCATCTTTGGCATACTGAATGATGCAAACTGTGATAATATTCAGACGACATAGATAACACACGAGATGAGGTTAAGGTGTGATATATGCCAGATAAATCGCTTTGGAAGTGGTGTTACGGCATTTCCCTAAGCCGCCAAGAACACAAGGTACATTATAAGCGTACGTGCCAGCCGAAACGAACGCTATCGACCGTCAGCCTTCAGTATTCCGTCCTCCCTCCTCGTCCTCAGTATTCCTCTTGTGCTCCTCGCAACCCTACGCTCCCTCAACTAAATCAGGTATGGAGATTCAAAGCCCTTTTATAAACAAATTAAAACCGTATTTGCTGAGTTCGTGAGTGGAAATGTGGCTTTGTTCTCGTGAGGTGTGGATGCCTGGCCGTTGACGCAAGCGGCTGTTCGTTTGCTTTTGGATTTTTGTCCCTTGAAGACCATCTATGGACATTCTGTTGAAGCCCATTTATAGACGAATTAAAACCGTATTAGCGTAATGTATGAGTGGAAATTTGGCTTTGTTTTCGTAAGGAGTGGATGCCTGGCCGTTGACGCAAGCTGATATTCGTTTGCTTTTGAATTTTTTTTCCTCCCTCGGTAGGTTGGAAAGTCAGATACAAATAACGGATGTTTATTGACGAATTTGAACTTTTTTTTTTTTTTTTTTAGTGGTTTATGGACGGAAACTTGGCTTATGAGGCTTCTGGATATTTACCTGTACCTACGCCAAGGAGGTAAGGTGTTTGCCCTCGTTGGTTTGTTTGTCTGTTAGCAGGATTACTCAAAAAGTTATGAACAGATTTTGCTTAAAATTTTTTGGGGGGTAGGGTATAAGAAACAATCCGTTAGATTTTGGTTGTGATCCGGATTATCATCCTGATCCAGGAATTTTTTGTTCGTTCACACGATATCTCCAAAAATTCTGAATTAATTAAAATGAGATTTTGTGGAAGGGTGGTCCATGGGCCAAGGAAGAATTGGTTAAATTTTGAGGCGGATTCGGATGCGGATCCTGTAACGGCATTGGCGGAGGTATGCGCTTATTGACTGCATTCTTTTTGTTTTTCTTATGGGCAAAGACGCAAACAGATGCACGTTTACTTTTGAAATATGTTTCTTCGGTGGGCAGGTGAGTCAGCATATGTTTGCGTGTACGTAATGTAGGTTGTGCATTACGTACACGCAAATGTGTGCGTGTGTGTGTGTGTGTGTGTGTGTGTGTGTGTGTGTGTGTGTGTGTGTGTGTGTGTGTGTGTGTGTGCGTGCGCGCGCGCGCGCACGTGCGTGCGTGCGTTTAATACTTTCTCCTTGGTCATTACGTTACTTGCCTGTGGAGATGGATTTGGGTGACTTTTGTTTTCTTTACTTCTTCATTTATAAAGTCGGATATTCATTGGCTTTGAACAGTGGGTATGCAGTGTGAAGGGGGGGGGATCCTCCCCGGCCTCCCTTCCCATTTCAACTTGCGATTGATATAATATGTGCTCATTGCACTGCGTTTGCCCCTCCCCCCATCCCGGCGAGGGCTTGAACCCACCTTCCCTCCCCTTCCTTTGTGAAGACCTGGATACGCCACTGGAGGTAACGCAAACAGTTTCATTTAAGCGATTTGTCCAGATAAAAAGAGAAAAGTCGATATCAATTTTTGCAACCTTTTTTTTTTTTTTTTACGTGATTTGTGTTGATAGTACGAAAATTAGTTATTTTTTTTTACGCGGTTTGTGCAGGAAACACGAAAAACATCGCTGTAAATTTTTTCTCAACCCTTTTTTTTTTTTTAAGCAGTTTTTCCAGATAGCACGATAAATACCAATGTCTAATTTTTTCAACCTTTTTTTTTTTTACGCGATTTCCAGGTAATACGAAAAATTATCAATGTCAGTTTTTTCCCGACTTCCTATAGGCCAATTTCGCAAGTGGCCAAAAAAGAAAAAAAGAAAGAAAGAAAGAAAGAAAGAAAGAAATCCCATCTCTTGGAATAAATTAATAAAATCGTGGATGTTGATGAAAGTGAAGAAAAAAATAGCTCGAGATTGAATTATAAATGTGCTTAGTTTATTCCTCCCTTCACCTTGAATTGAACCAGTGAATAAACGGGTCTGCCTTGACAGTGAAAAAGAAAATGAATGACGCGATTGCATGAGTGAAAAATGTATAACACACACACACACACACACACACACACACACACACACACACACACCATCCACCCAGCTATTCACCCCCCTACACACACACACACACACCATATAGGTATGAATAGATAGCTAGGCAGATAGATAAACAGAAAGATACAGTTAGGTAGGTAGATAGATTGATATATAGATACCGCACTATAGATAGGTAGTTAAATTGATATAGATAGATAAAGATAAATAGATAGACATATAGATAAATAGATCTAGAATTCTCACGCTCATGAAAGGGGTAAGCTATCGGGCATCAGTCTCCTTGGTTACTAGTCAAAACAGTCCTGGATTCTTGACTCTCTTCTTGGTTAGGGATTTTGATCATGCTAAACAAACGCGTTTCTGTCTTTCTTATCAGTCCTTCCCTTATCAGTAATTTCCTCTGTGGTCTTTTGTTACGTGAAATTTTGTTGGGTAGATTTAGCACTTCCTCTGATAATATAGATAGATAAAGTTAGACACTTACATATACATACATACATGCATACATACATACATAAAGATGGATGGATAGATAAAATAGATAGACAGATAAATAAAACAATCGCATTTCCTCTGGTAACCAATTCCTTTATATACTTCCCTTCTCAGATGTACTATCTACAACGTTCTTTCTGTCTGTCTCTCTCTCTCTCTCTCTCATTCTTTCTTTCTTTGGCTTTCTTTCTCCGTTCATCCTTCGTTGCGCACGTGGTATTTCACTTCACCTCGTCCGCCGCTCCAGTGTTGCATCTTCGGTTAGTTTCCGGTGCTTGTCAGTGTTGCCAACGCCGCTGTTTTCCCGCCAAAGTGGGCTAGTTTTGGAGATTGTGCCGAGCCGAAAAATACGATGCTGTTTTCTCTCTCTCTCTCTCTCTCTCTCTCTCTCTCTCTCTCTCTCTCTCTCTCAATGATAGACTTCCTTTTTTCTATCATTTTCTTATACACGTTGCCTGTAAGTAAAATTAGTCTCTGTCTGTCTGTCTCTGATAGACTTCCTCTTTTCTATCACTATTATACACGGTGTCTGTAAGTAAAGTTAGTCTCTCTCTCTCTCTCTCTCTCTCTCTCTCTCTCTCTCTCAGATTTCCTCTTTTCTGTCACTTTCTTATACACGCTACCTA
>NC_136974.1:31521495-31528995 GCF_032717465.1 Coenobita brevimanus
AATATGGTTACAGTTAAGCATACAGTTAGCCAGTTATTGAGACATGTACAATGTACCCATGCTTACAAAGACACTACAATAAATAGTTATCGTGAAGCTTCCTTGTTGTGGCTACGCAGTAAGCAAATAGATAACTAGTTATCATTATTTTTATTATTATTATTAATATTATTATTATTATTGATCATGGTGATAATGATAGTAGCAGAAGTGGTAGTAGTAGTAATGGTAGTAGTAGTAGCAGCAATAGTAGTAGTAGTAGTAGCCCCAGGTTCTTCTGAAACATGAACCAAGTGGACTGTAGGCTGAAGTTGCCCATGTCTAGCAGTCCACCATCCACCTTTTACGGGGATGGGGAAGGAGTTGAGGGACGTTTATATAACCGGACAGTGGAGCCGCTGGGTTATATCGTTGCCACCACGTGAAGGCGTCCCTCTCCTTCACGGGAGGAGAAACAGAAAACAAAAATAAGAAGAGGGAAAAGAAGAAGAAATGCATAACTGAAGAAGAAGGGGTAGACCAAGATGGAAAGTAGGGTGATAGTGAGAATTGGAAAATCCTGAAGAGGGGAGCTGATAGTAGGCAGGAAATGGAGAGAGAGAGAGAGGGAGAGAGAGAGATTTATTATATTCCTTACAACGTTCAGAGACACTAGGAAAACTTTGAGAGAGAGGGAGGGGGGGGACAGGATGTGAGGGAAACGTCGAAATATTTTTATTCAGAAGTATTGTTGGAAAATTTATACTGAGAGAGAGAGAGAGAGAGATCAGCAGGATGTATTTAAGACAGTTGGGAAATATTTATGTAACCCCAAAACATTCCCATCAACACACACATACACACACACACACACATACACACACGATTCAGTCAGTCAGTCAGTGCGTTCGGCGAGAGTGAGTTTTCGGGTCAGTATTTTTAAGGCTAGTAATAATTAGTTCCCTAACACCTCTTCCTTTGTGATTTATTTTTAGGTATAGCTGGTTAATATCCTTTTGTGCGATATTTATGCTGAGTATGGCGATATTTGAAGGATTAATATGACACAGAAGAGGACAGTATGTGGTGTAATAGGCTAGATAAATCGCTTAGAAGAAGGTGTTAGTAGTTAACCCATGCAACTTGAGAAGTGTGACTGTGACGATGATGGTGGTGGTGGTGATGGTGTTGGTAGGGATGATGGTGGTGATGATGGTGGTGGTAGTGATGATGATGATGATAATAATATTAATAATAATGATAATAATAATAATGCGGATGATGGCGACGATGATGATGATGACAGCAGTAATAATAATAATAATAATAATAATAATAACAATAATAAAGAAGAGAATACGAAGAAGGATGATATGGAGATGATAAAGAAAAACGGTGATGATGATGATGATGAAGATGAAGAAAAATGATGATTAAGAAGATGAAGAAAAAGGATGATGATGATGGTGGTGATAATGATGACCTTGGGGTTTTCAGATACGCATTATATTTTCTAACTCCTACCCTTTTTTACCCCAGGATGACGACGGACATTCAGCACATCAGGGAGGAGGAGGAGGAGGATAGGTGAGTACGAGAGTTAATTCCTATACTCCTATCACTCTTACTTGACCTAAAACTGCCATCTCTCCATCTTGAATGTTGAGTTGTAACAAGAAAATAGCTCTAGAATAGGGTGCTAGTCACGAAGAAGTGTTTCGATGATTACCTACTCTTTTCACGTCAACGTGGCCTAAAATTGACATCACTCCATCTTGAATGCTGAGTTGTAACAAGAGATCAGCGCTAGATTATGATGCTAGTCACGAAGAAGTGCAGTGGAAAGGATATAAAACTCAAGTAATGTCTTCCTGCCACTGAGCTGCGTAAAAGGATGAAATTCTGGGCCAAGTTAAGGTGAAAACTATATTTATTGTTAAGATATAGATGAATGAAGCAGAATGTCAAGGTGAAATAGAGTAAATCGGGAAGCGATAAGCGTTGCGAAAATTCCTTTGGCATTATATAATGTAACCTTGGAATGTGAGCGTGTGTGTGTGTGTGTGTGGAGATTGAATCTGAAGCTGCAGACTCATTGCCCTTTCGGAGATCACACACACACACACACACACATTAAGGAAACCCATTGCACAAAGAACTTCCCCAGAATCCATACAAAACGTTCCTACAACAGAAAAAACAACGTTGGTGATGGAACGTTGCTGCGAAAGATGAGGAAAGAAAGAAGTAGATAGATAGATAGATATATGCATACATATACATACATTATATATATATATATATATATATATATATATATAGATTATATATATATATATATATATATATATATATATATATATATATATACACACACACACATTTATTTATATTTATATATTTATATATACATATACATACATACGAGTACATAGACAGGCAGACAAACAGACAGACTGATAGATAAGTTTATAGTTATATGGATAGGTGGATAAATAGATAAACCCTTTCATGACAAGAGATTACAATAGCAGTAGTAGTAGTAGTAGTAAAAGTAGTAGTAGTTGTTGTTTTTGTAATAATAATAATAATAATAATAATAATAAAGATAATAATATTAATAAAAATAATAACTAAAGGGCCATTCAGTGGAGCGCATCTCTCCGACAGGGGCGACGTAATTTCCAAACCACTCTTCATAATGGGCTAGGGTTTCTCATCATTGATTAGGGTTTCGCAAAAAAAGTGTTTTCCTGACCCAGAATCTGTAGTACGATCCGGATCGTCCCAAAAGCTAATCGACTGTTCCCAAGGACAGTGGTTTCCAATGTTTTCTAATTCTGCCCCCCCCCCACTAAATGACACGTTCCCTGCGCCTCCCTTCCTCAAATACTGTATTTTACTGGCATAGTTGGCACATGTCAATAAATATCATAGATTCTTAATCTTTGAAATTGTTTATATATTCAGATAACAAGATTTCTTATTCATATCTGAAATATTTTCTCCATATTTAGCAATTACTGAATTCCATCCTAATTCATAGTATTCAAATATAATTACCCTCTTTATCAAGCCTTCGCGCCCCCCCAGGCAGCCCTTCGTGCCCCTCTAGGGGGGCGCGCCCCATAGGTTGGAAACCACTGCCCTAGGACATGGGCTATCTACCCACCAAATTTGGTCCAAATCTCTCTTTTCGTTTTTGAGTAATCCTGCTAACAAACAAACAAACAGGGATGAAAACACTCTACGTGTCAGAGAGAATAATAGTTGTAGCAGTATTTATGACGGTAGGTGAAGTATGCTGGTAGTAGTGGATGTTGTGGTGGTAGTGGTAGCTGTGGTAGTAATGGTAGTAAATGCAGTTTGGCGGTAGTAGTCCTGTGATGAGGTGGTAGTGATGGTAATGGTAGGTGAAGTGGAGGTTGTGGTAGTGTTATAGTGGTAGTGATGGTGATGGTGGTAGTAGTAGTAGTAAATGTAGTGGTAGCGACTGGTACGAGTAGATGTAGTGGTAGATTCAGTGTTGTGGTAGATGTAGTGGTATACAAAATGTAGTAGATGTAGTGGTAGTGGTAGATTCAGTGTTGTGTAGTGTTAGATATAATGTATTAGTAGATGCAGTGGTAGTGGTAGATTCAGTGTCGTGGTAGATGTAGTGGTAGATGCAGTGTTGTACATGTAGTGGTTGATGCAGTGGTAAATGTAGTGGTAGATGCAGTGTTGTAGATCTAGTGGTAGATGCAGTGGTACATGTAGTGGTAGATGCAGTTGTAGATGTAGTGGTAGATGCAGTGTTTTAGATGTAGTGGTAGATGCAGTGTTGTGGTAGTGTAGGTTGTGTAATCAGGTTCCCAAGGTCACATCAGTTTCTTACCCTTGTCTTTAACTGTTTCTTCTAGGCCACCTGAGAGAGAGAGAGAGAGAGAGAGAGAGAGAAATTAATGTAAATGTTAAGATGACTGGTATCTACTGTATGAGAGAGAGAGAGAGAGAGAGAGAGAGAGAGAGAGAAATTAATGTAAATGGGAAGATGATGGGTATCTGCTGTATGTGTGAGAAAGAGAGAGAGAGAGAGAGAGAGAGAGAGAGATGCTATTAACTTTTTCTCCCTATCCATTAATCCCTTCAACCCACCTATTTTTTTTTTTTAATTGAGGCTAACACAAAGCGCCATTATCCATCCGGCGAGAGAGAGAGAGAGAGAGAGAAAGAGAGAGAAGGGGGGGCGAAGTTTGTTGTATGAGGTGTGTGTCTGTGTGTTTGGAGAGATCTATATGTTTTGTATATGAGGTATATATATATATATATATATATATATATATATATATATATATATATATATATATATATATATATGTATGTAAGTATTTGTTTTTGTGTATGTATGTATTTATGTTAGTGGTAGGTGGTGGCGACCATCATCCACTCACTTGATGTAGTGTTGCCTGCTTCTTCCTTAGCCTTTATCATTCTCTTTCTGTGCCCGCCCTCCTCTCTTCCTATTTCTCCCGTCTTTCCAGTCACTTCTTATTGCATTTCATTCCTTTGCAAGTGGTTTTACATTGAGTGACAAGCCAGATGGTTTCCTGTAAGCCAAGAAACCATTTACAACGTTGGGTGGTAACCATATAACCAAACCATACGTGCTCCCTACGTGTCAGCAAGTGGGTTGGTGGAGGGTTAGTGCCCCTTCCCGTAAAACAAATAACTCAAAGTCAAATGGCCACCCCTTACAGGATTATGGCGTCTGAAAATACAGTATTTAGATAGATAGATGTATTTATGTATATATGCTTGTGTATGTAAGTGTTTGTGTGTGTAATTATGTATGTTTATGTCTGTATTTATGTATGTGTTTCTCTGTGTATGTATATATGTATGTGTGTATGTATGTCTTTATGTTTGTATATATATATATATATATATATATATATATATATATATATATATATATATATATATACATATATATATATATATATATATATATGTACAGGATGTATGTATTTGTGTATGTATGCATGTGTTTATGAATGTATGTATGTATGTATGTGTGTATGTATGCAGTTATGTACACCCACCTGCTGTGACCTTTAAACCTTACGTCACACTGAGCCAGACTGGTTAAAAACTAAGTTGTTAAGGTAACGTCCACACATGTGCTGGAACATGTGTTGACAACACAGCTGGCAACATGTTTGGATACATGTATGCAGCAGTATTTGGACAGATGTATACAAACATGTTACAGTCCAGCTTCAAACCTGCGGCAGCAGAGGTGATGGGATAAGCGTGCCCGTACAAGGCAGCTGAGACTTCATGATGTTACTAACATGATTTGGACGCTACTGTTTCCAGCATGTTTGCATTTTGTTCGTTGTTGTATTGTTTATACGTTGCCAACAATTGTTCCAGCACACGTGTGGACGCGCACTAATGACGCGCAGCGCGCGCGTGTGCGTGCGTGCGTGTGTGTGTGTGTGTGTGTGTGTGTGTGTGTGTGTGTGTGTGTGTGTGTGTGTGTGTGTGTGTGTGTGTGGATAGACACAGACACGCATAGATAGATAGGTAGCTAGAGGAATAAGTAGGCAGGAAATATATAGATGAACAGACACCAAGAATAATAGAAAGAGATAGCCAGATAGATAGTTAAATAAGCAAATAGATAAATATATGTAGATTGATAGATAGACACTACATCTACCCCTGTTATCAGATTCCTCCACTATTCTCAATACTGTAGGTAGATAGATGGAGAGAGAGAGAGAGAGAGAGAGAGAGAGAGAGAATTGTAAACACATGTATTTCTTATCCAATGATTCTGCTTTCTCTCTCTCTCTCTCTCTCTCTCTCTCTCTCTCTCTCTCTCTCAGCCACTAATCTACCGTCCAGAAAAACTCACCTGATATTTAAACTACGTCTTCTCCGGCATCACTGTTCGTACCCAAACCTTATCTGTGTGTGTGTGTGTGTGTGTGTGTGTGTGTGTGTCAGAAGGATTAAATTACTTGACCTTGAGATCGGCTTCCTACCCTCCGAGAAGAGAGAGAGAGAGAGAGAGAATAGTGGTCAGTGAGTGCAAGAATGATGGCGTTGTTTCTGTGTATGCATGCATGCTTGTGTGTGTGTGTGTGTGTGTGTGTGTGTGTGTGTGTGTGTGTGTGTGCGTGTGTGTTCGCTCATGTGTAAGTGGTTGTATTTCGTACAGTGTGTAGTACAGACCCCCATGTGTTGTGTGTATGCATATGTATGTATATATTTCCTTGTATGTGTATATGCATGTACACATTGCCAGTACGTATATTTGTATGTGTGCGTGAATGTGTATATGTATATGTATCCAAGTATTTGATATGTAGACATAGGTGTCTTCGGTATGGGTGTATGTGCTTGATATATATGTGTGTGTGTGTGTGTGTGTGTGTGTGTGTGTGTGTGTGTGTGTGTGTGTGTGTGCAGATTAGCTCTTGAACAGTTATGGGCTACGTCATAATATCAAGTAAAAAGTCATGAGCTACAAGTATCACACACACACACACACACACACACACACACACACACACACACACACTCAAGGAATCCCCACCCTTAGAACTCCCTCTGCGATTAGACTTCCCCTCACCTTCCTCCTTTCCCCTCAGAATTCCCCTCGGGTCATAACGTCTCTCTCCCCCACCCCCCTCTCTTTTTCTCCTCCCCTCATCCCCCTTCCCCTCTCTTCCTCTCCCTCCCCCTTCCTCCCCCCTCCCCTAACCCTGTCTCTCACCTTACCCTCACCTCTCTTCCCTCATTCTCGCCCCTTTCCTCTCCCCCTCCCCTCTCCCACTACCCTCTCCCGGAGAATTCCCCTCACCCTCTTAGAATTCCCTCATCAACCCCCTCTTTCCCCATTTTTCCTCTCTCTCTCTCTCTCTCTCTCTCTCTCTCTCTCTCTCTCTCTCCAGAATTTCCCCTCATCTCCCTCTTCTCCCTACCTCTTCTCTTAGAATTCCCACCTCTCCTCCCCTTCCACTTGCCTCCCTCTTCTCTTCCCTTCCTCTCTCCTCCCCTCCCCTCTCCTCTCTCCTTATCTCTTCCCTCCCTCCAGAATTCCCCTCTCACCCCCAGGCTCATCTGTAACCTGAACTTAGTGGACTGCAGGCTGAGAGCTAAAATTCCCCAGTAACTCGTCCCTCCTTTCATTCCGCCCTCCTCACTGAGTCATGCAGATGTGTAGAGGTGAAAAATATACCCAAAGGCTCTCGTCATCCGGGTTAGGCAAAAAAAGTGTGTGTGTGTGTGTGTGTGTGTGTGTGTGTGTGTGTGTGTTCGAGTATGTATGTATGTATGTGTAAGTATGTATGTGTACTCTCGTTTTGGGTCATTTTTTTGTGTAATTGCTTCAAATTATGGATTCTTATCGTGCGCTATAATACCTTTGGGAACAACGCAGTTCACTTTCCTGATTCGGGTTAACACACACACACACACACGCACGCACACACACCTAATACACTTTTACCTATCACTCACTTTACG
>NC_136974.1:31531495-31791495 GCF_032717465.1 Coenobita brevimanus
CATGATTTAGTGATAATCTATTGTTACTGCTCAGTATTCAAAATGAGGGAAGACAGTTTTAAACCAAATTAGAGTAAAAAGAGTAAAGTAAGTTGATTAAGAGAACCCCAAAGGAAAGAGAGAGAGAGAGAGAGAGAGAGATTCCGTCCCAGGAGTGAGGATCGGCGTGACATAAACCCAAACAACCCTTTACTGATGACCGTACCCATACCTACACTGTCCTCAAGCACTTTATTTATCTACACTGTCACAGGACCGGAGCCAAGTTATCTCATCCTGCCGAATTATCTCATCAGCTTATTTATCTCCTCGGCCGACAACGCACACGTGAGCTATGACTTTCCCTCGCCCTTTCTTGAGAATTTATGGACATTCTCTCTCTCTCTCTCTCTGCTAGAAACATTTTATCTTTTTTTTTTTTTTTAAGGGGTGATAATTGCGTTGATATTATTCGTGTTTACCGCTACAGTTTTGCTCAAGGCTTTTATTTTTACTATTTATTTATTTATATATTCGTCTTTGGTGTCATACCTCAGTAATTCGTTGATGGTGTGCGGTTTATTGGTTTCTTGATAACTGAGCGGTTATTTTTTATGCAGAAAGGATAGCTCTAGATTCTGAGGTCGGAATATGAAAACCGAAACGATAATAATATTAGAAAGAACAAACTGAACGTTAGGTAATATGTATTCATTTCTAGATGCCTATTTTTGAAAGACTGGAAATCGCAGCATATATATATATATATATATATATATATATATATATATATATATATATATATATATATATGTGTGTGTGTGTGTGTGTGTGTGTGTGTGTATCAATGTTATGTATACTTGTACACATGAATATTGGCATGTCCTGCGAAACGACAGAGATAGGGGATGGGGAAGGATGTGAGACAGGTGTGTAGAAACTTTTTTATACTTCACAACGTAGGAACACTGAGAGAGAGAGTTACGTGGAGGTGAACGGGTCACATTTCGCAGGAGGCGGAGAGGTGGTCGGTACAGGTTTCGTCCCCTCTCATATTACGGCATGGTTACGTAATTTACCGAGATTATTCAGTTTTGTCCTTAGTTACTGACTATATTAAAAAATCGTGATGAAGGGGTTAAAGAAACAAAATACAGTAGAATAATACAGCATTGAGGAATTATAGATGGTTCTTTGTGGTTTGTTGATACTGTTATTGTTGTGGCGTCTATGATACGTGAATCCATTGGACTGCAGGCTTGAGTTCCCTTTCTGTAGCCCACCATCCTCCTTTCCCGGGGGGAGGGGGGGAGGAAGTAGCTGAGGGACGTGTTTGTTTTCATTTATTGTTTATTTACTTTTACCAGGCAGTTGATCCGCCTGGTTATGCTGATGCCACCACGTGAAGGCGGTCCTCTAAAGCGTCTTGCGTTTTTACCCAGCCAGATATTCGCAGTTTATATAAAATGTCATTATATATTTTCCCCTCACAAATTTATATATATGACATGAATTTTGAGCATCTACAAGCATTACTAAAGTATATGGAGAACAGTATGGGTTTCGGTTTCATCTTTACCAATATTTCATTACGAATAGGATGAAGAGCTAGAGACTAACGAGGAGAGTATATGAGCGGAGAGGGGAGAGGGAGGGGGGGACCGAGGATGAGATGGAGGGATGGAGTGGAGAGGTATGTGAGAGAGGGGGTGTGAGCTGGGGGTGGGGGGAGCGAAATGGCAGGAGGGAGACATGGAGGTGATTTGTTTGTGGCCACCCTTTGCGGGATAAAGGCGTCTGGCTATAGAGAGGCAGACATCATTCATTATCATCCATCTCATTAACGTTATTCATAGGTTAAGGTAGTTTTCGGATACAAAGAAAACATAGAAAGTATTGTGGGTTTTGTATCCCGTATTGTGGTTACAGATGAGTAATATTCTGATGCATAAAGAAACTCGTCAGCATACCTCTCATTCTCAGTACGGTTAGAGCAATAATCAGGTACATGTAAAATGCTGCTTTTCATTTTTGAGGAATACAGTTAAAGCAATATTCAGATACATAGAAAATAGTATAGTTTACATATTCCTTATTTTGGTTACAGTTGGAGTAATATTCGAATACAGAGGTAAGTACTGTACTGCATTCTACAAATCTCGTAATTTTAATAGCAGTAGTCGGGTACATAAAAGACGTTATAGTTTATGTACCCTATGTTACAGTTAAAGCAATAATCGGATACATAAAAAGTACTACAGGCTCCATAACCCTTCATTTTTAAAGTAATATTCGGATACATAAATGATACTGTATTCTATCCCTTATTTTAGGTAGAGTTACAGCAATGAACGGACCTTGAAACTGGCTCTGTTATCTTTTTCTTTTTTTCTTGGAAGGAAAAATCTTGCGGACTCCTGGCCTTTGGATCCTTCTTTCTTCCATTAAAAAAAAAAAAAAAAAAATGAAGCTACAACACTCAGCAATCCCTTATTTTTGGGCATGATTAGGGCAGTATTGTGGGAAATGGAAAGTGCGCCACCGATACGTAATCTTATCAGCCTGTGATGTAGCCGAGATGGTAAAGTGGTGATATAACAGCAAGCGTGACGAAGTGTTTGTTGCCGAGCGCGGGAATCTAATCTAAGGCAGTTGGGTTCATTTACGTCATTTATTTATTTGGTTGTGTTTAATTAGTTATCAGATTATTTATTTATATGTATTTATTTATGTATGTATTTATTTATTTATTAAGCGGTGGAGTAGGAGAGATGCTGAGGTGGAAGATGGAATGCTTTTTAATTTGATATGATTTGATATTTGTTGTTTTATTGCTATGCTCGGGAGTATAGAAGTAACAATTCATTCCTAGTTTGATCTGATTGATTTGAAATATTTATTGTTGTAAAGGTATACAGAGCATTTGTACAACAAACGAAGGTGGTGGTCCTAGGCTTATTTTATTTATTTACTTATGTAGGAGTACCTGAAATCTTAGTGCGCCAAGGATAGGCCTACTAATGGAGTTTTTTTCTGACTGCAGGAGAGTATTAAAAAAAAGAAAAAGAAAAAGAAACATTACTTTTGGAACGTCATTTACTGATTGATGTACTGTATTTGTTTTATTTTTTATTCAATTTCTTATTCATTATCAAGGTCAGGGGTAGGGAAGATGTCGAAGTAGGGCAGTGACATAGCATTGAAGGGAGTGTGTTGATGTGTGCGTGCATTTTAACCCAATACCCTTGAGTCAGGCACACCCGTCTCCACCCACCCAACCCTGTCATGAAAAACCCAACTCGACAGAATGAATAAATAAATAATAGAAGAAATGCACCGACATGGCCGATTTTTCCACACACGGAGAGAGAGAGAGGGAGGGGGGTGCATAACATCTGCATCACGCCTTTGATTGGCCGGTGCTACTTGGGAGATCAGAGAGGATGACACGATAAGAAACAGCAACAACAACAACAGCCTGAAGAACCTAACAACAAGTGCACAAAATTAGCAAGTCATAAACATAGCGCTCAAACCTGTGAGTGGATGGCGATGAGCAGATTAGATGGAAGGCTATTATAACAACAATAACAACACCTTCAACGTAACATCAAGTGAACAAGATCATCTACAGTAAAAAAAAATAATAATAATAAATAAATAAATAGCTCAAACCTGTGAGTGGATGGTGATGATCAGAGTATAAGGAAGAGCATGATGATAATGACACTAAAAATAAGAACATGCTATCAAAGTGCGTCAGGTTAAGTATCACCCCTTCGTATAAAGTCATAAGCCAGTGATTGCGGTCAGGTATTCTTTCAGTCAAATTCAAACGTGATCAATAGGAAGGTTTGTTTTTATCTGTTTTATTTACTTGGATTAGATTTTTTATTATTTATTATGAGTAAGTTTGTATGTTCTTTTCAATAATTATAGTAGTTGTAGTTTGAATTTTCTCCCTCTCTGTATTTCAGTTTCCTCCCTTTATAAATTTGAACTTTCTCCTATTCTACATTTGAATTTTCTCCCTTTTTAGAACTGAATTCTCTCCTTTTCTAGATTTGAGGTGCCTCCCTTTTTATATTTGAATTATTTCCCCTTTTAGATTTGAATTTTCTCCCTTTTTAAAATTGAATTTGCACCCTTTTTATATTTGAATTTTCTCCCTTTTTAGATTCGAATTTTCTCCCTTTCTTATATATGAATTTTCTCTCGTTTTATATTTGAATTTTCTATCTTTGAATATTACACACGCTTTGACATCTATGGTTCAGCATTTTTTTTTTTCGTTTGCGAATATTAAAAGATCCGCCTGTTTCGTCCTGCCAGTGAAATTTCTGGTTATGCAGCTCGTTTTAGGCAGGTCGTTCCCTTAGGCCTATGGTGGAGAAAGAGAAAGGGAAGGGGGGAAGAGTAAAGGCCCTGAGAATCATGGTTGTCAACTTCCTTAGCCTTGGTTTGGTTGATAGGCTGAGAAAAAAAGCGAGCGAGCGAGCGAGGGAGAGAGAGAGAGAGAGAGAGAGAAATGGGTGGCTGATTAGTTAGATCGGTGAATGTACGAAAAGGTAGTAAACTTTTTTCACCTACGAACATTTCTAAAGTGGTCTTTCTTTCACCAGCCAAGTTTCCGGCTATCTCAGTAAAGCTACGTAACTCCTACATTGATAGAACATGGCACCCAACTTTCATATATATATATTTATCTCGTCTGCATTCTATATTTATTAATTCATTTCCTGCTACAAACTTTTTTCATTATTTAATTTTTCTTTCCAAGTCGGTGTCTGGATATCTCAGTGAGGCTCCGCGTTACTGAAATGGTCTCCTCCTCCTCCTCAATCGGAGAAATGAAACACGAAGTCCAAGTTTCACATTTACGAGTACATATATTACTTTTCTTTTATCATCTAAGGCGACAAATATATCTAAAACTCTCCTGTTGTGCTTTACCAGGTTTCCAGACAATTCAGTGAAGCTCCGAAACCCTCACATTGCGGAAATGGACCAGGACATCCTCTACCACCTTGCCCTGGGCTCCGGTTCGCATGACCTGCAGGAGATGTTCAGCGATGTGCGGTTCGTGTGTATGGGAGGCACGCCCAAGAGGATGGAGGGCTTCGCCAACTTCATCATGGACGACATTGGCTATAAGCTGCCCGCCGGTGCTCAGCTGCTTGATATCTCCTTCCAGAGCTATCGCTACTCCATGTATAAGGTGGGATTGCATATACGTGTACTCGTTTCACTTTAACTTTACCTAAATCTGCCATCTCTCCATCTTGAAAGCATTAACACTAGAATATTACAGTAATCACGACAATGAGAATGGAAAGATATTGAGTCATATTAATGTATTTTTTTGTCATTGAAGTACATGAAAGAAATTGCCAAAGAACGAAAATCTGGGCCAAGCAGGTGCTGTTGCCATTACTACACGTGTATCACTATTCCACATATAATATAGAATTGCTACCCAAGTACTTTAGATACATTCGGGGACAAAAGTTCGCCTAATTGGTGATATTAACATGTATTCTACCACTAGTTTTTCTCTACTGGGTAATATTTCAGAGTGAGGCTTGGAATGTTTCTCTGTCCATAGATGGATGACACGTCCTAAGTGTGAGGTGGACAAAGGGGAAGACTAGGCAGACTTTTATCCCTGACTGTGCACTTGGCAGAAAATAAGTAAATAAATAAAAATATATATAAAATAATCTACACAAGGATATTATGGCTTTTGTCACATCGGTATGGTTAGACAGTGGCAAATGGAGGGGGCCAAGATGAAGCCAAGCCCATTCCTGGTGTGGGGGTGGGAGGAGGGGGGACCAGCCACATTCTCCACATATTAAAGCATCCAAAATCTCAAGTAGAGGAGCCAGTAGGGGACTAAAGATCAGGCCAGTAGCTACGCCCCAGTGATTAGACTCGTATCCTTTGTGAAATGCGTCCATAAACAACTCCGTAATAGATGTGCAAAACACCACGATTTCTTCCCCATCAGGTTGGCCCCGTCCTGTGCTTCTCTCACGGCATGGGCATTCCCTCGGTGGGCATCCTTCTGCACGAGGTGATCAAACTTATGTACCACGCCCGCTGCAAGGACCCCATCTTCTTCCGTCTGGGCACCTGTGGGGGCATCGGCATAGAGGGAGGCAATCTGGTTATATCTGAGAGTGCCGTGGATGGACTTATGCAGCCCTTCTTGGAGCTGGTGAGATAACTAGATAAGAAGGTAGAGAGATGGTTGATAGATGGATGGATGGATGGAGAGAGAGGGGGGGCGGTATGGTAGAACAGGAAGACAGGAAGGAGTATCAAGATTGGTTGTTGAGAGAGAGAAAGAGAGAGGAGGGTGGAGGGAATGCATATATACATATATACAGATGAATAGAGAAGGGTGGGGTTGTCTTTTGCAGCTATTCTTATAACTGGTGAGAGAGAGGGGGGGGGAGGGGAACTATCAATACTTCCTTTATTTTTCTCTGCAGATAATAATAATGATAATAATAAGAGGACTTGTTTCCTTTATTTTTACCCAAGCAAATTCTCCATAGAATTATTTTTCCTTTTCCCTGGTGGTAGTAGTAGTAGTGGTGGTGGTGGTGGTGGTGGTGGTACAGGTAGTCGTAGTAGTAGCAGCAATAGTGGTAGCAGAAGTAATAATGATAATAATAATCATCATCATCATCATTCTCCATCTCTCCCTTTCAGCCAGTGTTGGGTAAGATGCAGCGTCGTCCCGCCATCTTGGACAAGCAGCTGGCCCACGAACTGCAGGGCCTCAGGCAAGACTCTGACCCCTTCTCTGTCACTGTGGGAAAGACCATGTGCACCTACGATTTCTATGAAGGTTAGTGTGTGTGTGTGTGTGTGTGTGTGTGTGTGTGTGTGTGTTCTTACCTAATTGTTCTTACCTAATTGTATCTTTACTGGAATGAGTCAAGCTCGTATTGTCCCGTGTCTTAGGCCATATTTATCGTACATATCCTTAAATTTGTGAATTGTTTTGGCACACACTATTTCATTCGGTAGTGCATTCCGTTGATCAATTGCTCTGTTTGGGAAACTGAATTTCCTTACGGTACGTCTTTATCACCTCTCTTCTTATGCAGTTTTTTGCAGTGTCCTCTTGCTGATGCTTCTCCATATGTTAAGTAATCATTTATGTCTATTTTCTCCTTTCCTGATATGCACTTATAAAGCATTATCATGTCACCTCTTTTCCTTCTCTCCTGTAGTGTTGGTAGATTCAGTTTATTTAGTCTTTCTTCGTAGCTTAGGTCCCTTAAGCTTGGTATCCATCTTGTAGCGGCCCTTTGAACTTTTTCAATCTTGTCTATATGCTTTTTGAGATGAGGACTCCAGACTATTGATGCATATTCCAGGGTTGGTCTAATGAATGATGTTATTATCCTTCTTAGCATGTCTTCATTTATGTATGTGAATGCTATTCTCATATTTGCAAGCAGTGTATACATGTTCCGTACCTTCTCGCTGATGTGGTCAGCCGGAGATAGTCTGTTATTGATAATCACACCTAGGTCTTTCTCTCTTTCTGATGTGTATAGGGTTTTATTTTCTAACTTATAATCCCAATCAGGTCTTTTTCCACTTTTACCAAACTTGATTACATGACACTTGTCCACATTGAATTCCATTTGCCATGTACTACTCCATTCATGAAGTTTATTTAATTCTTCTTGTAGCTCCCTACAAGAGTCTGTGCTAGTAATTCTCCTTTGTATTTTTGCATCATCTGCAAACATATTCAGATAGCTCTCATTTCCAGTGTTACTGTTTATATCATTTATGTACACTAGAAACATGATTGGTGCCAGCACCGAACCCTGTGGTACTCCACTAGTCACTTCTTTCCATGATGAGTAGTTTCCTCTTAGTACTGTCCTCATTTCTCTTTTTATGAGAAAGTCTTGCATCCAACAAAACAGTTTGCCTCGAATTCCTCCTTGATGGTACAGCTTCAATAAAAGTCTTTGGTGTGGTACTGTGTCAAAAGCTTTCTTGAAATCTAAATAGATACTGTCCACCCATCCTTCCCTTTCCTGTATTGTGTTTGTTACTCTGTCATAGTTGCTCAACAGATTAGTAACACATGATTTTCCTTTTCTGAAACCAAACTGTCTTTCTGTTATCATACTGTGTTCTTCTAGATGATTTACCCAAGCTTTTCTTATAAGTTTTTCTAATACCTTGCTTACAACACTGGTCAGTGATACTGGTCGGTAGTTGAGAGGATTTTGTCTATTTCCTTTCTTGAATAAGGGGACTATATTTGCTTTTTTCCAAATATCAGGTAGTTTCCCTTGACTCAAGGATTTCTTGAAAATTAAAAATAATGGTTTACTTAACTCATTTGCACATTCTCGTAACACCCAACATGAAATTTCATCAGGACCACTTGCTTTTCCTCTGTCTAATCTACTTAACTCCTCTTGTATTACTTTTTCTGCTATTTGTATATCTGGTAGTATGTGTGGACATGCGTGTTCCACATATTCCCTCTCAAAATTTTTTTCTTCTGTAAAAACTAATTGGAAATTCTTATTTAGTGCTTCACAAATATCTTTCTCTTGTGTATAAGTGATTCCCTCGTCCGTGATGGATTGAATTATATCTTTTACTTTGGTTTTGCTTCTGATATAGCTGTAAAACAGCTTTGGTTGATCACTACTTTTATTTATTATATCCTCCTCAAACTGTTTTTGGGCTTCCCTCCTTATTCTTGTATAGTCGTTTCTTGCCTGTTTGTAATTATTATACGCCCTTTCACTATTGTGTCTTCTGTATCTATTCCACAACAAATCTCTTCTTTCTTTTGATTTTTTACATTCTGTATTGAACCATTTCTGTATTTTCTTATCTGCTTCTTTGTGCTGTGGGATGTACTTCTGGACTCCTATTTCATAAAATTCACAAAAATTTTTATATACAGCATTTAAATCTTGTCCTCTAAGCTCATTTTCCCAATCAACTTCTAAGAAATACTTCTTTAGGTCTTGATAATTTCCCTTTTTATAGTTTAGGCTCTTTTTGTAACTGTCATTGCTGTTTACTATGTCATATGCTATCCAGAAGTTATAATTTAGTACTGCATGATCGCTTTTGCCGAGTGGAGGGTGATATATTAAACTGTCAATGTCATTTTCTTGCCTAGTAAATATTAGATCTAGCACTGAAGGTACATCAAGGCCTCTTTTTCTAGTGGTTTCCCTCACACGTTGCGTTAAGAAAAACTCTTGTACGAGATCCAGGAGCTTTTGGTCCCAACAGCTTTCTTGGCTATTTATATCTAGAGTATTCCAATTTATATTTGTATTGAAATCCCCAGTTAGTATAATTCTTTCCGATTTCTTTTCCATTTTATGTAGCAAGGATCTTATACTCTGAATTGTACTCTCTGCCAGGTCCTCATATTCGTCTCTTTCCCATGTGTTTGATCTGGGTGGCATATACAAATTGGCTACAATTACTTTACCTTCAGATGTGTCGATCTCTACTGCAATCAGTTCTACTTGTGATGGTATATCTAGGTTTATTTCCTTGACTTTTAGATTTTTCTTAGTTAATATTATAATTCCTCCTCCTTTTTTTAAATTTCTGTCTCTTCTCCATATATTGTATTCCTCTAAGTTTAGTATGTCATTGGATATCCTTGGTGTTAATTTTGTCTCAGTTAGGCATATTATTTGTGGTTCATTTTCTCTGACATAATCATTCATCTCTAGTAATTTAGATACCATTCCATCCACATTTGAGTACATCAACTTTATCATCTTGCTTATATATTTGTCATGACATGGTTCTACTAACTTCCTCCTTTTTCTTCCATCCTGTTTGTGTACCACTTTCGTACCTGCAATCCTATTACTTTGTAAAAAAATTTCTTCTTGTCCTCTTCTGATTTTCCCTCATTTTTTGTTTTTGCTTCCTCCCTTTTCTCTTTCAGTAATTCCAGTTCCTCTTGTGTTAGACATCTTTTTATCCATACATTTTTGAACTCCTCTTTTTCCATAAGATTCTTTGCATTTTTTAGTATCTCTTCCACAGTGTTTACACTCTGGAAAGTCACCTTTAGAGGTCTGGTCTTGCTTTTCTCGTATTTCCCTAACCTTTTGTGTTCCTCTATGTCTTTACTACAGATTTCCTCTGATACTTCTTTCAGTAAGCTCATTACATTTGCCATCTCCTTTTTGTCTCTAGTGATTTTGTTTTTAATTTCTTCCTCTTCTATACCAGTGATTACTATTGATTTATTTATTTCTACTGAATCTCTGACTAACTTTGGATTGTTTTGGATTATTCTTTTCACTTCCTTTTTAATGTTTTTTTCCTCCACCCTTGTTTCTAAGTCTTTCTTTACTTTCACCATTTCAGCATACGTGATTTCTACATCATTTTTGTAGCTTTGCACAGCTTCATTCACCTGTGTTATCTTCTCCTCAATATCACTGCTCTGGTCCATAAGACTGCTTGCTTGTCTAATTGTCTCTGTGTCAATTTTTAACTCTTCCATAACACTCTCGTGATTAACTACTGTACTTCCCATTTCACTCACTTTCTTCCTAAGGGTATTCAACTCCACTGTTAGTTCACTGATGGTTGTGTCTTTCTTATTGGCCTCCCTTCCCAGTTTTTCTATCTCTTCCCTTTGCAAGTGCATTTGCTTCTTTATTTCATCAATTTCATTTTTGAAAGCCATTTCTAGTTTGTGTACACGTTCAACCAGTCTATTGTGAGTCTCCACTTCAACTAGTTCTTGGTAGAAATCATCATTTTGCTTTTTACTTTTATCCCTTTTCTTTTCCAAATTTATTTTACTGAAGTATGGATCCATTTTGTAATACTAAATGAACAGAGTGTGTACTTACAAAGCATGCACGCTTTCCCCGTCTTGCTGTAGTATAAACAAACCCAGCTGACTCAACGCATCGTGTTTTTTTTTTTTTTTTTTTCAACCAGTCTTATTTAAATTTATTATTTCTTTTCCTTTTAATAATGAAAAATCGTTTAGTCTAACCTGGTACAGAGCTTGACTCATTCAAAGATACTTATTTAGGTAATGCCTCTGGCCGTGTTGAGCTGGTATGGAGCGCCGGTACAGACGTCCACCTCCGACGACGCCGTGTGTATGTGTGTGTGTGTGGTGTTGCATGTACACCAGTGATTTCTGTTAATTTGTGTGTGTGTGTGTGTGTGTGTGTGTGTGTGTGTGTGTGCGCGGTATTACATATGCACATATAATTTGTTAATGTGTGTGTGTGTGTGTGCGCGTGCGTGCGCTCGCGCTGTATTACATATGCACTTATAATTTTTTAGTGTGTGTGTGTGTAGTATTAGTACTACTGATGGTATGCGCACATTATCTGCAGTTTTTTTTTCCTACAGTAGCCCATGTGCACCTATAATTCTACGAATAAAATTGTGTACACACGTGAAGGTTATTGCTCACATGAGATTACGAATGTTTGAAAATATTTATCTTTTTTCCACACTGCTTGGTATACAACGTCATTTTTCTGTTGCATTTCCTCGAATTGTGTGGGGGGGTGGGGGTTCCTGTGTGTGTGTGTGTGTGTGTGTGTGTGTGTGATGCTTATTTACACTGCCTTATTTCGAGCACTGTACCCCGTTTATTCTAACTTGGCCTAAGATTGTCATCTCACCATCTTTAATGCTGAGTTGTAACAATATATTAGCACTAGAATATGATGCTAGTTACGAAGAAGTGCCATGGAAAGGATGTTAGCCATAGCATTGTCTTATTCTGCCACTGAGCTACGCGATATAAGCCGCAATAGGACGGAAATCTAGGCCAAGTTAAGGTGAAGAGCGTATAGTAGTGAAAAATAACACTGGGATCAATGACCGTCTCTCGCTTTACCGCTAGATACCTGTGCGATGTGTGAAGGACAGTTGATTACGTTTGCATAATAGAGGTCACAGAGAACAGATATGTACATGAGAAACGTGTCATATTTGTTTATTAGGACCAGATATAACAGAGAAGTATGTACATTATCAGTACATCTTGTCATACATGCTTTATAGGTCACGCGGGAGAATCACAAATACATCTCTCTCTTAATTCCGCCCCAGCTGCCCAAAAGGAGGTCGACGAGAGCATAAGCATAAATTAATAATCCATGTGTTTACCCTCAAAATCAAGAAAAGTGAAACACGGTCACTTCGGAGTTCGGATGGTGCGTGCGAAGTCTATATTTCAGTAAATAGACTTTGGGTGCGTGGTTTGCCGGAGTGAAAAGATAAAACCATAAATAATTCTGTAAATTGCCGTAATACAAATATAAACTAATGTGATACCATGGATTTATTCAGTGAATGTTTGTGTAGTGTGAGCGTTATTATACTGCCTTCACTGTAACATGCCCTAGATTTTCTTACGATTGCAGCTTATTTTACATAGCTCAGTAACTGAAAAAGACAGTCTTTCCATGGCACTTCGAGATTATACCCTTTTCTCCTTAACTTGGTCCATTTTTTCGACCTTTTGCAGGTTTTTTCACATAGCTCAATTGCTGAAAAAATCAATACTGTGGCATTGCATCCTCTCCATAGCACTACTTGGGGCTAGCACAGTATTCTAGTGTTAATCTTTTGTTACAAGTCAGCATTCAAGATGGAGAGATGACAATTTTAAGCCAAGTTAGAGTAAAAAGAGTATAGTGACCTCATTTCTAAGGCTTAGTAAGTATATTTATTTTTACTTTTCCCTGTACCTCACCAGATCATGGCTGGCTGGGGTATTGTGCAGCTACACAGATTTTTTTTTTTTTTTTTTTTTTTTTTGAACTACCATGACCCATTTTCCTATCTTTTGGAGGGGAAAAAAAGATAAGGCTGATGAAGATGACGGTGGTGGTGGTGATGAGTGATGATGATGATGATTATGATAATGATAACAAAGACAACAATGGTGGTTGTGGTGATGATGATGATAATAAGAATAATGATAATAATAATAATGACACCTGACAATATCCCTCTCGCAGGTCAAGGCCGACTGGATGGTGCATTCTGCGATTACACAGAGAAAGACAAACTTGCTTTTCTAAACAAGATCCACCAGGAGGCCAACGTTGTTAACATGGAGATGGAGTCCCTCTGTTTTGCCGCCCTCTGCCACCATGCTGGCATCAGGGGCGCCGTCATCTGCGTCACATTGCTGAATAGGCTCAAGGGAGACCAGGTGAGGGAGAGAATTTGTTAATGGGGGTTATGGTATGGTGAAAGAAAGTGTAGGTGTGAGAAAATAGGTTGTTTTCTAAGAGCTTTGGATATTTGGAAACACTGTTTCATCATTATCATCAGCATCACATCATCATCACCTTCATCATCATAATCATCATCATCATCATAATCATCATCCAGACCTTATTTCCCTCCCAAAGTGGGGTGAGGTAGGATGCAGAGCCAGAAAAAAAAATATCGATAGTTGGAGATATTAACCAAAGTTTTCACAAACTGAATGAGCCACACTCCCATTCATTCACCATTCACGCCCCTGGAATCCTGACTCCATCTGAAAGGTCAAAAAACATTCTGGATGTAGCACAATACTCAACTATCAGACAGAGCAATTTATTCTGCACATTACATCTCAATCCTCTTTTAAGGAATTGATGCAAACTGTCGGTATTCAAACAGTATGAGTGATGGAGAGAGAGAGAGAGTGAATGTATGCTTGTGTGGGGGGGAGGCTAATATGGAACCAGCAGCTGCATTTAGACAGTCAGTATAAACTCCCCCACTCTCTTTGCAGGTCTCAACACCCAAGGAGCTCTTGAACAAGTGGCAGGAGTACCCGCAGATTCTGGTGGCTCGGTACATCAAGAAGCACATGGGCCTTCCCCTCAACAAGCCCCAACGCAGCGGACAGCAGGTAGCCAAGTCCAAGCATGCTCAGATGGTTAGGCAGGAGTCTGCTAGCTTTGAGTGAGGCAGAGGTCAGGGAGAGTTAAGGGAAGAGGGGATGGGAGAGGGAGTAGTTGGAATAGAGGCAGGATAGGAAGAAATGAGGATGTTTAGAAGTGGAACTGAGGGAAGTTGAAGCTTACAAAAATGAGAAGACATAAGCTAAGGAGAGGAGAGGGGGTACGTGAAGTAGAGATAGGATTCAAAGAAAAGAGGATGCTGTGTTAAGAAGTGGAATTAAACATAAACCAGGTAACATACAAGAGAGGATAGGAGAGGGATAAGAGAGGACTGAGGTGCAGTAAGGCATGAGTGGAGGAGAAGAGGTTACTTAAAAAACTGGATTAAATGGAGCTTTGGCAAGACAACAAGAAGAGATCAGAAGAGGGATTCAGTAGAGTAGAGGCAGATCAGAGTAGGAGATGATGCTTGAAAGTGAGATTTGGCTGAACTGACACAATTGAGAGGTAGGATGGAGGAAAAGGATTACAGTGTGAAGTGGGCATGTCAGTTTAGCTAGTGCGTGGAAATAGGAAAATATACTCTACCCTGTTTGGTCATTAGGAAGCAGGAGATAGGTAAGTACAAATGAAAAGGCAGATGAAAGGAAGAAGTAAAGTAATCAATTGGTGCTGGTAAGATATAATTCTGTTTATGTGCTTAGTTAGTGAGAACAAAAGGGGAAATAAACTGCACAAGCTCATTTCTGCACCAAGAAAAGCAAGTTATGAGCACAGGAAATAAGAAATAGATGAAGAAAGGAAAGAGAACTCAGTTGGTGGTGGTAAGATGTGTGTACAATAAGGGATAGATAAAGAGAGGAAGCGGAGAAGAAATTGATGATTTCTGGTAAGATATGTGTGTGTGTAATGGATGAAGAGAGGAAGTGAAGAAAGTAATGATTTTTGCTAAGCTATATATGTGTGTCAATCAATTTATGGATGGAAATGGGGATATAGCCAGTGCACTAGCTTGCAGTTGCACCAGGAAGTAAATGACAGATGTGTAGGAGTTGTTCTTGGTGTTATTAGCTTGCACACATAATATATTTTTCCAGGAATTGCATAGGAAATGAGTAGGCAGTGATAAGGTTGTTGATTTGAATGTAACAGTAGCATTATATAGCTATTACATGTGTAGAAAATGAGAGTTTAGCAAAGTATTTTTTTTAGTTTATGAAAATAGAAAAAAAGTATATAACAACTCAAGGATATTATTATTATTACACTGTACTTTGTTTTCCAACAAGGTGAAACAAGGATTTTTTATTCCTTGTGTGAGAAGATGGGTGGAACAGAAGTAGCAGCAATGTTTTGGATATTATATGTGCAGAAGAAAATGGTGTAACGGAAGTATATTTTGTAGTTATTTTATGAGTAGAAGAGAAGGGATCAACCAAGTATTTTTTAGTTATTACAGTGTTTGCGTAGAAGGGAATGGCCTGTTACAAGTGAAAGGAATCAGATCTTGAGAATGTTTAGTACAGTGATTGCTTTATGCCACTTCATTACAGTGATATGTTTTATGCCTTACTCTCGCTTACGCCAGATGTTTTAGCTCGGTTTAGGAGGGACTTTTTGAACTGGGGAGGTTAGGTTCAGATTTCATTAACCTCATCAGCATGAGGTATTTCAAATGTTAGATAAAATTGTTAATGGAATATCTGTTTGTAACCCCTCCAGTTGAAAAAATATCCCTTAAACTGAATGGAGTTTACAAGTATTAGGAGTTGCAAATCCTGGCTCATCTGAATGTGAACTGAGTATATTGCGGGATGAAGATGCCCTTTTCCTGCAGTCTACCATCCTCTTTTGGGGGAATGGTGAGAGGATTGACGGGTGTTCGGATGGTTGAGGTATCTCTTTCCTTCAGTATGATAAGTGTTTTATTATGCTATGGCCACGTGACCTTACTCAGCTTAGGGGAGATCAGTCATATTCAAGGGGTTGTTGAAAACTGTATACAATCCCCCAGTGCAAAAATCTCTCTTAAGCTGAATAAAATTGTCAAGATGTCTGTCTATAGAGTAACCAGATGCCTTATTACCAGAGAGGATGGCCATAAACAATTCACCTCCATGTCATCCTCTCTTGCCATATCAAGTTGCCGTCTTCGACACACACACACGCCTTTTCATATATATCTTGCAAACCCATCCATCCATCCTGTTCTAAGTCTCCCCCCCCCCTTCTCCTTCCCTGATCCACTTCACTCACATACACACTCCTAGTCAGTCTTTCATATATTAGTCAGTCACATACACTCTTAGCCAATCTTTCATACACTCCTGGTCAGTCTCTCATATACACTTCAAGTCAGTTTCACACACTCCTGATCAGTCTGTCATATACACTCTTAGTCAGTCCCTCATTCTTCAATTCTCTCCACTTGCCCAACCATCTCAGAGTACAGTACTTCCAATGCGAGAATAACATAGGACACTATCATACTGAAAGAGTTAGCATGCGATAGTACTGGGTTTGATATTGGATCTCTTTAATTACTTATTGTGCACAGAGTGTTATAGCTTTATTATTATTTACCTTGCCAGTACAGCGATGTCTTACATAGTATAATCTTCTTGCTATCAGACAGCTTTTATTCAGCTTAGGTGAGGCTTTTTAAACTGCCAGGCATCAGTATAGCCTTCGTTAACCTCCCTGATCCATAGATGGGGAAGGAAGAGGTTAGGATGATGATGGATAATGATGATAAGGATTATGATAATTATTATTAATCTTCACACTACAAATGGACTCACCAAAGTTACATGTAATCTGTCTATCTGTCTGTTGCCAGACGCCTTAATCCTGTAAGGGGTGGCCATAAAGAGATTGCTTCCATGTTGGTGAATATTAAAAAGAGATGTCACAAAATTAATGAGGCTTCTGCTTTTGCTTCATGTTTTATTATTGTTACTACTGTATTTGTAATGATAGTTGCAACTCACGATACATATATCAGCCAAAGAAAAAGCTTGTTGTTCATGTATTTACTTAGCATAGATGTACAGAAATTGCTTAAAATGTCACCGGTATATTGTATTCAACAGACTTAAGTACCTCTACTGATTCTGAATACAAGTTCCTTAGTTTTCTATGTGTTTAACAATTGAGTTAAGCACTGTTGTTGGTCAAGTTGATTTACAGCAAGACATGACAGAACTACTCAGTGACAAATGGCATATCTGTTGGAATAATTACCACACTGGAAAGACTCGTCCTCAGTGATATTGAGTAAAGCTTAGTTAGCCTATGACATAGCAGTATTATTACTGCAGTTCAAACCAAATACTATTAAATAATGACCAGAGCTTTTATTGCGTACCACAGAACACGTCACAAACAAGTTCAAATAAGAAATAATTTGGGTCAGTTAATTTCCAGGCATTTGCAGATATACGACAGGCCATCTGATATGTCGATAAAACTTCCTTCAGAACACATTATATTTTACGGGTGACTGATGCAAATACTATACTGTACTGTATAATGTACCTTGTCATATCAGTTACCCTGCCCTGTGCTCTTAAAATGGCCTGTGAATTAACTAAGCCAACTTCATTATTTATAACCATCAAGTGCCACATTAGTTACATGGTTTAGTTAGTCAGGGTGCCAAACCATAATATTAACTGACCCATTGACAGTGTCTCGTATATGCTCTCCTCCAGTGTGGAGTTTTAATACAGTATGCAGAGCCTTTGAAATTATTTCCCTCTGTACAGGCACTAAGGTGTAAGAAAATTACCAAAGGGGTATATCATTAAGTCAGCACTGTTATCAAACTTTAGGTATATCTGCCAGTGCCAGATAAGTGTCAGGACATTGAAGGGTAAAAATGGATTGAAGAATTTGAACACTCACTTAAGACAGTTATACAGACAACAACCCACAGAACTGTTAGCTGACCAGACCAGTTACACAGAAGTACTTTTTTAACTAAGCTGAAAGCCATAAACCTTCTACTTTGCTGCTGACAAGTTAGAATAAAAGTTGATTGTATTATCTTGCAGTTACTCTACAATATGAATTATAGTATTACATTACTATAATGCAGAACACTAACATGACCTTGGTTGTCCAGTTTAATGCAGATTTCTAGTAAAGCAAAAACAGGTTACATCCAGTCATATATTAATGTATTAAGGGTGTACAGATTAGATGCATAGACAACTGAAGTGGCCCTCTCAAGCAGCCACAGGTCTTTTATCAGCGTCATTTTTATAGATGAGATGATAGTAGAATGGTTTTATCATCCTTTCTTATTTATAGCTTCGATACGGTAGATGCTTATAAAACACACAATCTATGCATATGCACTTGGTCATTCCTTTTCAACTTAAGCTTTGGATAGGCACCTATAAAACCCCAAATCTTCATATACTACAGGGTCATGGCTTTTTAACCCGTCACGTCCCGAGCTGTTTCGCACCTCCGACACCCCCCAATCCCAAGTGTTTTTTTTTTTTTTTTTTTTTTTTTTTTTTTTGTTGCTAAAACCTCCGCTTTTGGTGAGAAACATTTAAAATTCATAGAGAAATCGCTCGCCTGAGGTTTAAAATACTCGATCCAAGTAGCAGTACCTCCTTACCTTACTGGGTTTTCTAACAGGCTGGCACCAAAGAAAACGAGTTCTGTGGGAGGGTAACTATTTCACATCACTCATAAATGGTATTTATTTATTTACTTGGTACGATTTTATATGTAGTACGAGAGTATATTGGTTTTCAAACAGTAATATAGGCATTATAAGCATTGTTTCACTCACTAACTCATCACCATACCTGACCTTTTTTTGCCACATTACCTGATCATCATTTCTGACTGTTTCTTCCTCTAATGCTATGTAAACTTTGTCCTCCACATTCTCATCGATTGGGGAATCACTCTGGCCCTGAATGTCTTTATTGGCCAGGTCACTGGTAACAGGTGAATTGCCGAGACAATAGCGTGCGGGGGGGGGGAGGTTATGTGGTGTAAGGCACTGTCCCTGCTTGGCATCTTGTAGAGGAATAGAGGAAGGTGTCCCGTGTATACGTACGAAAAATCACGCGCGAAAATTGAAAATTGTGCAAATTATGAACTTGGAATTGCACGACGTACCAGTATGTCGACGGGACTGGCAAGTGCAAAATGTTGCAACGTACCCATACGTCGACGGGACACCTTGGGTTAACTGAAAGTACGGATACAGACAGTACATTATCCAGGTAGGCAGATAAGTATCTTCCCAAAATTTAAATACATCACAAAAAGACAAACCCTATGAGAAAGATATTGGCTCAGTGAAGACTTTGGTTAGATTTTGTTAACTTTACATTATCTTCAGGAAAAAAAAAAAAAATGGCTGATACTTGATTCCCAAACTAAAACACTGAATCAACACATACCATCTACAGGTGATTAGTAAGCTCTCACGGATCATAATATACAAAAAATCCCACCACTGTCTCCTCAGAGTTACACTGTCAACACAATTTTGGGTACCCTGACTAGCTAACCTTCACCCCAGTGAGGCAAGAATATTCTAATGTTTTGTTGATGGTGTGAAGAGTATATGACTAATAAAACTGTAACTGTAACAGGTTGTCTTTGTGGCCCCTGTCTAATTCATTTTTTGCTAACACTTAACCCCTTAAATCTGATGACACAATTTTCATTTTCATAAGGCCACTCAAGATGATTTTATTCAACTTAAAGGAAAGATATTGTTATGAAGGAGTTTGTCAGTGCAATATCACATCTCTTCAGTTCTATATGTCTCTCCAAAGCTGAATAAAATTAGCTGGTGGTAAACAGAAAATGTCTGAATTGAAGGATTTAGTTTGTGATACAGTAATAAGTATGAAATTCTCCACATTCTAAAATTGTAATGGTTTAAAGATTTTTTTTTTATTTTTTAATATGGCAACCATATCTCATTCCACATTTGGGTTAATAATTTGGACTGTTTTTGCTATTTATGTTTTCAGGTAGTTATCTCTTAACCTTATATTTATTTCAAACATTTTCAGGTTTTGTTTAGCTCCATTGCTTGAAGTGTTCCCTCTTGTTTAGAATTTGTAGCCATGTGCTTTGTGTTAATGTCTGCTTTCCTCTCCTCTTTTCTAGGTTTAAGCAGAAACACAGAAGCAGGGAGATAAAATTACACTTGTGCTTCATCCAAGAGTAACGGTAGCAGTCCCATCACCTTTGTTACTCACCAGCAGTTGCCAAAGTATCCAATAGGGAACGTATTACTAAAACCGATGGCATTATTATTAAAGCTGGGAGCATGGGAAGCTGGACAAGCTCCCAACCTTTTTCCATAATTTCTAAAGTATGTGGTGATGATAGAACACATCCAAGCTTTCTGCATTGTAGCTGACTGCACTCCAAAATATGGCATAGAGGCAGATCTAGCCACTACCATCTTACTGATACATAACTGGCCTTTCCTTTGTCTAGGTTTGTTTACCAGGTTTCTTCTTTGTTGATGCTTGCTTGCATACATATACAGTATCTGTTTTCAGTGCACAAATCAAGTAGCTGTTATCGTACTGAGAAATAACTGCTGATTATATACTGAGAAACTTTAATTCTGTGATCACTCATTTAATCATGCTGATATACAACTGAAGATTGTTTTCATAAGAAATCTTAATTGTGTGATATTGTAATTTGTTTCTGCAGATTAATACCCGGTTTGTATAATTATGTAATGTACACTTATGAGGTATAGTTTCTGCCTGCCGTCTACCACAATGCTCAGGTGGAGTCTAAGTCATAGCCAAGCCTTCCATCATTAACTATACTTTGTTCACTCTATCCTGGCCCAAAGCTGCTATCTCTCCTTCTTGAATCCTGAGCTGTAACAATAGATTAACATTAGAATATGATGCTTGTCAGGAAGAAGTGCTATGGAAATAATGTGGAGCTGCAGTGTTATGTATTCCTGCCACTAAGCTATGTGCAATAAGCTACAAAAGGACAAACACTAGGGCCAGGTCAGTTAAAAGAAGTATACTAACGAAGCTTTACGCCACCTGCTAAACCCCAGACAGTAGGTAGAGTGTTAGTGTGTAGGTGGTAATCTTCTTAAATTCGCAGTCAGTCATGTGACCAGTTCCCTGTCATAACCGAGACATGACTCTGCAGGAAGGCCAAGGTAAGGAAAGCATAGAATCTTAATTTTATAAGAGGCTATTGACTATATTTGCCCGTGAATATGTGATCTGGTTACTGCTTCACACCAGCCAGGGATAGCGGGCAGAGGGTGCCAAAAAATTACCATCTCTGTGTACATACAATCTTCCTCATGAATCTCCTAACTTCCCTCTCCCATTGGAAGTTGATTTGGTCGACTAACACCCTTCCTCCTCGATTCATTGTTCCTTTACATACCTCAGAGTGAGAAAAATAGAATAGAAGGATTCCATATAGCTCAGTAGTGCTGATCTTGGGAATCCACTAAGTTAATAGTGAGAGTGAGAGCAGTAACATTCCATTTAACTGTTGGGCTGCTCTTTTCTTTTCTCTTTTTATTTTTTGTTTTACTTTTTATTTTTTTACCTGATCGGTCTATTATTCCTATTAAGTTTGATGTTAGTTCAGTCCTCGAAGCCTGTGACATACAGTGTATGCTGAAAATATGAATGTGAGGGTTACCCCAAGTCAGTGGATCGCTGCTATGTCGGCTTAACCACATTGAGTTCCACTTCCAGCATTAGAATTTAGTGGTATTCCCAGTCTAATTCAGATGACAGATATCCCCAACACCTAAAAGCTTCAAGTTCAGATTTACTTTGCTGAACTATAAAGTTTAATATCATGCCTAACATCATGCTTATCTGAATACCTAAATATACTAATTCATCACTACAGTACCAGCATAACAGAACTTTTATATTTATTTGTTTATTTTTTATCTCATCCTTTAGAGGAATGGCACTGCTGGAAAATCCATGGAAGTATAGTACCTCTGGTTAAGGTGCTCTTAAGGATATAATTGTAGTACTGTATATAGTTACATCCTTAGGTATGATTGATAGTTCAGTGTGTGATAATAATAGTATCATAATAACAAAAATAACAGATGATAATAATGGAGAACCTTTGGGTAGACTAGTCTTAGTTTTAGCCATTACAGGCTAACCCCCAAAACTATGGTTTTAGGAGGTATAGTACAAGTCAACATTCCTACAGCTGACTGAACTTTGCCCTGGCAAAGATTGGTTATTACAAGGTCCCAAGGCAAGTGATGGAAAGAAGACTTTTTGATCATATCCTGCATGCTTCATTGTTAGTAGCCTATCATTCAGTAAGTCCTCATTGGTTTATTTACTTATATTTTGTTTATTTTACCACAAAGTACACAGTAAATTACAGATTATTTGCATTTTGAAGTTTCAGCAGTTTGCCTCAGTTTAATTTTATGTAAATGTTGTGATGCTTTTAAACGAATCCTTAATAGTATATAATGAGGACTTAGTGTGTCAGTTACCCCCTCCATTAATCATGATATATTCATATACCTCTTCTCATCTCCTTTCTCCCTTTTTTTAAAAACTTTCATTTAGTTGTAGTTCTTTAAAAAATTAGTAATTATGTTGTCATGCAGCTTGGCATACAGTAGGGCATGTAAGAAATAGTATAGGATACAGTGATATTTCTGGTAAGTAGATAGGAGATTGAATGTTTGTGAAGCACTACATAGTACAGTAATTCCTTGTATGTACTTTTTTTTTTTTTTGTCTTTCTGCAACTAAATCTAATATAAACAAATAATGCAATTAAAGTTCCATTACCAATTGTAAAAGATGATATACCATCTTCTTCCAAATTACAGTCCCATGAAGAAAGTTGTATTATTCTGCAACACATCTCAGACATATAACCAGGACTTGCTGTATAAGTAGCTCATACAAGGCCTTGCAAAAGTAAGGAAGCTGCATTCTTTGATTATTTACCCAGATTAACCTGTATTGAAAAGTGCAAGTAGATAAGTTGCACTGAACCAGCCTTATCCCTGTACAGTACTTGAGTACTAAGTAGATGGTGTAGTGGATTATTGGTGCAGGCAGTTCTCATTTAAATTTGTGTTGCTTACGGTTGTTTCATCCAATAAATCAGTCACCAATTTCATTTTATGTTTGTCTTTATTCAGAGTAATGTATTTGTATGTCAGCCTGTATTTACATAATTATATATTTTTTTATGTTTAACACAACAGTATTGCAGAATCGCATGCTCCTAAAAGTTGCTTCACTTAACTCTTTCAGTCTAGTGACATGTTATTTTGAGTTATTCTTGCTACCTTGAGATGTTTAATTGAGCTTTAGGGAGAGAAATCCGGTTATGAAGGGGTTAACCCCTTCACTATGAGAGTTCTCCTGGAAGATGAATTAAGATCACTTTGTAGTAATATGTGCATTATATTAAAGAACTAAATGGGGATTGATTTTCTCCTCTTCGCTCTGAGAGGTAATTCTCGGGCTAAAGCAGAGTGAGATCAAAGTATGAATGTTAAGAAAGAAGATGTTGTATTTTAAGAATATAAAAAAAAGATGAAGTGAAGGGGTTAGCTGAACTAGAACTGATGGGGCAGTTACTGAGTTGTTAGAAATACTGTACTAGTATAGTACAGTACTAGTCTCAGCATTGTGATTGTAGTTTTGCTGATGTTATTAGTGTAGTGCATCATAAGCTGTATTGTTGATAGTCTATTTTTGTACTGTTTGTATTAATTTAATTTTGATTATAATAAATTCTACAATTGTTTAGTACTTACTTTCTCACTTGTTATTTATTTGTTTTTTCTTTGGGGAGAATAATGACTTCCTGGTAGAGTGAAGTCAATGAGATCAGTTAAGTTATTAAACTCTGAGCAGTGATTTATGTTGTATCTCATTCTATGTATACTTGTACATTTTTTCTGGACCCTACCTCATCTCACCTTGGGATGGGAAAGGAGATCTATATTTTGATAATGTTGAACAGTTTAGAGGATATCAAGTGACTGCATTCCACAATTGAACTTTGGTTAACTCTGGCTTTGTGAATAAGTGGCCAGTCTGTCAGAGAATTAATTGAGAGTACGAGTAAACATAGCAAAGAACGTAATGTGACTGATACACACATCTTGGCAATTTCTTATGATACTAAGGGCAGTATATATGGTAAGGTTTTTTGAACTGACTGCAACAAGAGTTGGAGGAGAAAGGAAGCCCAAATACTGTACTGTCACAGCTCCCAACCTTCCTGTGCCACGGTAAGTAGGTGCTTGTACCACAAATTCTGGGCAGCGGGATCACCACTTTCTGATGCAATCCTATTTACCTGCCTTATGCAACACTCAGGTGAAATGTTATTAATGTTCTTTATCCCTATCCCTAATTGAAATGTAAATGAAATATGAAGAAGGCTTCGTAAAGTAAAATGTACCAGTATTTGACAACTACTGTGGAAGAACGCATAGGTTGGAAAGCAGAGGTTGTTTGATCGCTTTTTAAAGGTGTTTTTTGAAACCTACCTTATCCCACTTCTTAGGTGGGAATATGGGCCAGGATGATGATGGTTCTAAAATAGCCATTACCAATCACTTGAGGTGCAGCAGCTTTACAGCTCCCGTTACACACACACGGGGATGTGAACTTGGGCTGCCTTATCCACTGAATGATATTCCAGATAAGATCACCATCTTAGTGCTCTAGGTTAAAAGCCTTGTGATATGGGAAGCCGACAAGGATGATGATGATGACAAAGATTTGTGTGTGTCTGTGTGTACAGGAAGATTTGAAGTATAGTTTGTAAAATATTTTCATTTTGAATGGATAACTTCACATGGAGGTCATATTAGTAAGAGAGAGAAGTACCAAATATAGTACAGCATAGGACTGTGTCTTGTTTGTTTGTTTTTTTAAGTAACTTTTTATGTACATTATATTTTAAAATTTTAAACTTTTATTTACTAAACCATTTAACTCCTTTAATCCAGGGACATGTTTATAAGTATCATTCAAACTACTGACAGACAACTGCTGTTAATTTACTATCTGCTGGTGATCCCCACTACTGAAAGCATGACAAAGGTGAAGAGTAGCTTCCAGGGGAGTTTATTCTGTTGGATCTCGTAAATTATCATTTCATATGAATGTGATGAAGCAGACTGATAAATTGTGGCTAAAGTTGTATCAAACTTATCTATTATGGCTGTTGTCAGATAGTTTTACTGAGTTTAGGAGATACCTCTCGGGCTGAAGGGGATGATCAGATATTCTCACTGTGTTATGAAGTGTGGAGCTGTAAAGTGTAAGTCTGTAATCTGTGATTTATTCATATAAGTTTGTGATGTAGCTGATAAATTGTTATATAATGAATCTCAGTGTTTGCAGTAGAGTAGCTGTAATGATACTTCCATACATCTTAAGGATTTTGAGGAACTTTGTTGTTTTAAGCTGGTCAGTTATTAGAAGTGGCTCTGATTTTGTCAATTTGTTGTTGATGAGCACACTTGCCAGGTACCTATTAAATGTGTTGTTTTCCTTATTAACTTGTCACTTTTAGTTTGGATTTCAGTATCTTGTACCTAACACCTTCAGTTCGATGACACACTATTGTTCTTGGCATAGCCATACCATATTATTCAGGTTAATAAAGTTCCATTAGTAAGAGAGAGTTTGAGGGCTGTATCAAATGGAATGTACATGCCCCTGTGAATGAGCAACATACTGGAAATACTGTATTTATGTGCATGCTGTGCCTTTGAATGCCTAATATATACACAAGTCTGGTTTTTGAGTTGTAGCTTCCACAATGAATATTAAGCAACAACTCTGTAAAGTTTGTCAGTAATGCAATATTTTGCAAACTTTATATCTGAAAAGTCTTAATGTTTCACACTAGCCTCTTCAGTCCAAGGAGCCTCTTGTAAGTGAACAGAGTCATCTAGTGATAAATAAGTTAGAAAATTAGAGTTTGTACTAAAGGGGTTAAGCTTCTAGTCTCCCGAAACTTACACATTCCTAGTGCTGTCTGTTGTTGTGGCCCCAGGATCATCTGAATGTGAACTTTGTGAACTGCAGTTTGAAGTTGCCTGCCATCCTCCTCCTCTTGGGGAATAAAGAGTTTAGGGTTGTTTACTGTACATAAACAGACAGCTCTTCACTTATAACAGTGCCACCGCATGAAGGTGTCCCTCTCCAGTACTGTACCCTAATACTGTCTTGTACCTGTATATAACTGCAACTAATGAGAGTCTAAGTCAAGGTCTGGCCATAAAACAGTGCGTCATTTGAAGGCAAAATGTATTTCAGGCAATATGTTATTAACTTCAATGATCCACTTTATTAGTTCAGTTTATGGGTAACCAAATTAAACAAGTAAATATTATGTCATATTTTAGGTTTATGTACTACAGGAATTAAGACATACGTGTACTGGGGTATTATATACTGTAGTATTATGTCTTCACCCCTTCACTCTTTATAATGATATTTGACAGTACTAATACTACTCAGGGGCGCATGAGGCTGACTACTGTCACCTTATACATCAAGACTGAGTAGCCCAACCCAGGGCCCTCATGCTCCTGTTTATATGAAGCAAAATGGGAATGATGATGATGATTCTACAACTTCCTTTCAGCATATGGAGTACCTCGTATGTCTGAAATTCCATCACATACTACAGGCAAATTAATAAGCACACAATGTTTAAGTAATGTAGGTCTAAGGAGTTTTGTCTTCCCTAAAATTCTAGCAAAATTTATATGCTGCAGAGATGGAGTTAGTGATAATCTGGTGATATAGATGTTAGAATTATACTATAGCATAGCTCCATTATTACCATATATAGCTAAGTATACAAGTTACAGGTCTTAATATAACAAGGTATAAACAACCACTGGCCTATGTACTGTGTATATTTACAATATATAAGAAGTTTAGTATGGTATTTTATGGCTAAGCTGTCATAGCAGGTCAACAAACTTTTTTATTATCTGTGCAAAAATAATCAAACTACATACAGTACTGTTAGTTATTCAAAGATTTACTGGACAAGATTATTTCACATTTGGAGAGTGGCATGCTGCTGCTAGTTCACTCACTTTCATACACTTGTGTTCCTACTTCATTACATGTGGGAAAAAGTTAGGATGATGATGATGGTTATGGTTGTAGTGCATCAAGTACCGGTGCCATACTGCAATGGATTCATATAGGGAAATTTAGACTTTTCAGTGTACAGTACATTTAAGGAGGTTCACATGTTGAACTGAGATGTTTTCCTGGTGTGTGTGGATGCCTGTTGGTCCAGTTGCTAGAATCCCAGTTGGTGTGATGACCTTCTCTATGTTCATTCTCAAAGAGGTGACTGGAGGCTTTCAATCATGCAATACCACCAGAGGAAGCAGGCTGGTCATCTACCCTTCAATGCACTGGACAACAGCATGTCCCTATAACTCAAAAAGGGGCAAAATGGAACTAGTCATTATTGTTACAATAAGTGAAAATGACGACTGAATGTATTCGGATTAAAACATCATAGTGCTGTAATACATGAAAGTGCCTTAGGCTAAAAATTATAGTTGTTAGTTAAAAACGAGAGTACCAGCATATCATATCACTAAAGTCTGCTTATAGCTTAAACAGTATTTACCGTACCTACTTCCAAGGTTCCAATGAATATATCATACTGTAGTGCCTCAAGGCTGTTCCAGGGTAATACAGACATATTTAGTCTTCAGTGGTATGATTAATCCTTCTTTATATTGTAACTGTTGCTGAGTTTTGTAATGGATTATTAAATATAACTGTCAGTATAAACAAAATGAACGGTAACTTTTTGGTTTATTTACAACAAAAGATCAACAATGTAAAATGCTGAAATAACCGCTACACAAATCTATTCGTAAACCAAGAGAGGGATTGTCTGCTAGGATGTCAGCAAATCCTTTACCAACTCTGATATAACAACCCTATTCAAGAATATTTCACTGTTGGATACTTATGTGCCTTGACAGTTTTTCTAGGAGTTTCCAGTGACCAGCTAAAGTGTTGCACTCCTATTTAAAATTTGCAGCAATGTAGTCAAATGAAAAAAATAGTTAAAGGCTTATGACAGTGACATGGGAAATAGATCTGGGTGATGAAGATGATGGATGGTATGACGATAAGATTTACTTTGCTCACTTTAATCCATGGATTGCGAACCACAGGTCAGACTGGGTAGAGTCCCGTTATGAGCCACAGCTCAGGCTGTGCTGGCCATGCATCACTGCTAACTACTGTATCCCTACTCAAACTTACACATGGCGGTATGCAAAGATGGAGAGAGAGAGAGAGATTATTTTCTTTTCACCAGATGATGCCTGGGATGTTTATCTTCAAGTTTATATTATACAAAAAGATTTTTTTTTTTTTTTTTTCATTACTCCCCTACATAAACTTATGCATGACCCTGCACAAAGATGGAGAGGGAGATTTTTTTTTTTTTTTTTGATGCCATGGATATTTTTCTTCAAGTTTAGGCCTATAATAAACAAAAACTAAAAAAAAAAAAAAAAAAAAATTTCCACACCATGGGGTGGGATAAAAAAAAAAAAAAAGTAACTGCACAATCCACGGGTTAAAACTGGTCAAACCTGGGAAGGGCCATGGTGCTGGTAACAGATTTCATGATCTCCAATTAGTACTGCACCTCTTTCTGTTCTCCCACTTTCTAAACACCATTTAACATCCAGAGAACCTACCTACCTTCTCTCAAACTCATTCCTAGTTTCCAACTGTTAGCATTCTCTCTCATGAATCCCTCTCTACCTTCCCTTGATCTACACTCCCTTCAAAGTCCCTCTCCACACTTGCATTATCTACACTTCATTCACAAAAGTACCTCTCTACCTTCTCACTATCTACACTTGCTTAATGGGCCCTTCTCCACCTTTTCACTGTCTACACTTCCTACAGCTAAGCACCTCTATCTTCTGGCTAAGTAATCTAACATTCTACTTCAGCTCTTCAAAAGCCCTTCTCAATCAAGAACTGTCTGACCTCTGCCACATACTGCCCCTTGATGTGTATCTTCTGGTGAGGCTCATGGGTTCTCATGTTAAGTAGGCGAGTCTTCTTCCGCGGCTCCAGATATTCTTTCAGATCTTCCGCTAGGGCAAAGATATCACCCTCAATCCGATGTAGTGATGTTATGTACCTGTGTGGGGGAGAAGGATATGATGTCAGTAGTTCTCCCACTTATATATTTTATCTCCTTGTTTTTGGAATCTACCTCCCCCCATATTAAAGTACCGTACGAAAGTCAGGATGATGATGAATGACAATGGTTTAGAAAATGATTCCCAACCAAATATAATTTCTCATATTTTCTAGAGTGACAGCAAAGATTTACACACACCCATAGTTACAGAAGTTATCTGCTGTCCAAAAAACATAAGTGCAATTCCAAGCTAGGGTAAGGAAAAGTTTGATTACTTGAATTTCACTAAAACAGGTCTTAAGGATCTTCTGTAAGACTCATTAAAATGTATACAAAAACCTTTGCCTATAAGGTACCATTACACTAGTCCTGAATGAGACTGCCTTAGCATGTATTCAGTATGGATGGTGGGTGTCAGTACTGAAGTGAGGACATGAAGGTGTGTGGCATATAGAACTACTGGGCTTCAGGGAACTGATAACATATCTATGCCCACAGTTGGACACAAGTAATTTACAAGGCTCAAACCCAAGTTGTTACTGATCTCCACACTTAATTTCTAGGACGTGTGCAGATAAACTGTTACTGTAAGACAGACAACTTTCTTCTGATTCATAACTATGGGATTAAAAGCTCAAAAGTTTACTCAGTTCTAAATTTAAGACAACTTCATGATGAATCACAAGGAACTTTACGTGATGAAAATGATAGGGTGGCTACTTCATCAGCGGCTTAGTAATAAAACACTAAGTGAAACAATTTCAAACAAGTACAATTTGTATCTTGGCTATTTTCAGTGATAATGGCATCAATAGATTAAAAGGGAGGTACATTTGAATAAACTCCTGCACAAAGCTGTCACTCACCTATTCAGTATGGGGTTGTGCTTCATAGGGACTGAAAGTTTTGGTTATTCTCAATGACAATGGCATTCGTGAAGAAAAGGAAGACAGCTGTGTGTGTGTGTGAGTAAGGTGGAAGGGGTGGGGGGAAGAGGGAAACTGAGGATGATGGGGATGGATGGAGTGAAGAGGTTTATGAGTTAAGGTGTGTGAGATGAAGAGGAAAGCCAGATGGTGGATGACAAGTGATATGATGGTGATTCATTTGTGGCCATGATTCCTGGGATGAGGGCATTTGAGCAAATAAAGAGATAGATCAATAGATAAGGAGATACAGATAGATATATTGTCACTCACCTATTCAATATGGATGTGTGCTTCATATAGACTGGGAGCAGGTGACTGGGAGCACGATGGACGAAATAGGGATGGTCTCCAGGCTTTGCTGACGGAGCCACCCATCCTGATGGTTTCACGTCGCCTGATTAGCAATGGTAAAAATGTTATCATAACCATGGAGTTATTAGAGGGTAGGGTATATCTAACAGTTTCAGTTCAAGAAGTCTATTTGAATAACTAGTCCAAAGATAACAAGAATAAATAGTATGTTGTTGAATGGAAGGGAAATTAGATTATTAAAAAGGTAAAATTTAATCATACCTGGCTTGGCTTTAGGTCTGGGTATGACAGTGGGGGGAAATAATCTCTCAACATATGCCCATTCTGCTGTCGACACCTCATACTGAAAATACAACATTAATTTCTTAAATTCACCATACGTGTCAAGTGGGGTTGGTGGAGGATTAGTGCCCCTCCCTGTAAAACAATTAACTCTAAGCCCTTGGCCATCCTGTTTGGGATACATGGCATCTGGCAATGAATGAAAAAATGAAAACCATTCTTGCACCTGCTAAATGATGACTAAAAAGATGTGTGCCTCCCTTTAGCTATGAGCAGTGTACAAATATACTCTATGGTGATCCTCCCCTGCATCAGGAACTGTGCTGCAAGCTGTGCCATACCTCCTACAGCACAGGATGTCATTAGTGTGCTTATGAACACATACCACTGGCATTGTCAAACTGATACTATTAATGTTCTCATGGTCAATATAAATGAAATACTGTATTCTAATCCAATAAATGCCTCATAATTTTATTCAACTGAGTATGTCATGGGAGCCTGAGTACCTGTGAATATCCATAAGTACCGGTATAAAACATTAAGTGCATAAGTGCATCCTTAGGTGGGAAGGGAGGTCTGGATGACAACGATGATGGCAATGTTGATAATGATAACCATACTTTGGTTTATAACTAAGGCTGCCTCTATTTGCCTCACCTGTTCCCTGGACTCAGGTATGGTGTGCTGGCCAGCTGGAAGTCTGTCAGTACCAAAACTCTTGTCCACATGACAGGTTGTGTGGAGGGACCGATGTAGGGCAGATGCAGCACCTTTGGTATGGCTATTCAGGACTGCCAGTGCCCCCCGGTGTGTCCTGGAGAGTCGCCCAATGGATACCAGGCAGTTGACTGCCATTGCATACTGTCTTGTACCTCAGTTCCTCCTGTTAATGTAAGTAACAGTCTAAAGATGCTGAAATTTAATACAGTATTGCCTATACTGATGAGTTAAATGTTTAAAGGGAGACAGTGGTTATGGAGACAACAGACCTAAGTTAACTGCCAAAACACTGTACAAACTACATTAATATTTTTACCACAAACAAGTGAGAAAAATATGCCAGAAAACAAACCCTGGGATCCCTATCCACTGTCACAAAAATGCTGATACAGGTAATAAAATGAAATGGCAATGTTCCCCATTACCTTTACCAGAGTTCTTCCTGTAGTCTGGGTTAATGTACAAGGTGTGGTAAGTTGGTAACCTAGAACTGCATATAAACTTAATGATTGTTTGACACGTGGTAACTTTCGGCTTTTTGATTGAGGCTATAGCAAAATCGCCGGACCCCCGGGGGAAGTAGTGTTGTTTTGATCATTAAAACCACTTCGCCAGCATTGCTGATTCGGTTCCAGCAAAGTAGACGATTTATTGAATACTTGAAGTGTGTAATGCTTTTGAATATTACTTTCGTTATGAATTCAACACAACATTAATTTGAAAGGTTACACACGTGACGCAATTTTGATTGAAATGTTGATTATTGCATTGATTGATAAATATTTATTGTTCTAAAAGGTGCATAATGACTGACTGAAATATTTATTGGTGTGACGGTATACATAGTACATATACAAATAAAGAAGGTGAAGTTAAATCCAAAGAAATCATGAATAGTACTGACTGACAGAAGTGTTCAGATACAACAGTTTTCTCTCAGGCTATCTCAGTCTCAGCTGACTGAAATAATCTAATATTAACTAGAATTGAATACTACCAGCATGAGAGGGTTAAACAATGCATATGCGCAAGGCGATCGTCATTCACTGTCTTCCGCCACCCTCGGCCACTTCCACCGAGTCCACCAGCACCAGCCTCCCTTTCTCCCTTCTCCCGTGGACTCAGCTGCTTCTTCCCGTGTAGGGGTAAAGGTGGTCTTGTATCACCGAGTTGCAGCTTCATCCTAGCACTCACAAATATCCAAAATGGCCTCCAACGACGAGCTGGCGTGCGTGTATGCCGCCCTCATCCTTATGGACGACGAGGTACCCATCACGGTAAGAAAATTGAAGTAATGTGTGATGGCGTTGCACCTTGGGATTTGTTTACATGACTGGCACACGTGAGGGTACTAGTGTTAGAGGGGGATCATGCTTCATATATATTGAAATTCATGTGCATTAGCTGTTTACAGTGGGTCTGTTTCAGTAGTGTAATGGGTAAATAATCCAAATTTTGTTTGAATTATAACAGATACTTGGTAGGCAAGGACTTGAGTCGATTATTTCACCCAGTCTTCCTTGGTTGACTTGGAGCACTGCCGACTTTGATTTCCAATGTTACCGTTACAGATTTCTTGATGGGCTAATGCTCATGTGATTGCTCCATACACTAAGTGCATTTACTGTTTTCCGTTAATGACTGATACGAGGCTAGGGAGCTGTCGGCTCATATGGAGGTGCCTCTGGTCAGAGATTCTCTAATGTAGTTTTCATAACGATTTTTTAATGCTTTTATACTAGGATTAGACGACAGCATTTTCTGGGAGATTTCTAAGTATTGATTGTTGTGGCATTGATTCTGTTCTGCTTTGATATTCGATGTTGTGGCTTCAGATGTTTGCAGCTATGACCCGTAGTGTCCATTTGGTGTCCTCTGGGTGCTGGAAGAACTGTGGTAAACTTGTCATTCATATTGCCTTCTTTCATCAGCTGTTGGTAGATGTAGTGTTTTTCCAGTCAGTCTGTGAAACCTCAAGCCTTGCCTCACCAAAGAGATGAGTTTTGTCACTGAACTTCTTTTTTTTTTTTTTTTTTTTTTTTTTTTTTGTGAAACATTTTCAGATTATTTTTATTTTTCTCATATGCATAGGAAGATTCATTATTGGAATCATTGTCATGGTAATGCAACAGATTAGTTGTTCCTGTAGTTATGTTTTCAGTTTTTATGGTATATTCCTACAGTATATCTTTGCATCATCATTCGCAGGCTGAGAAGATCGGCACAATCCTAAAGGCTGCCAACGTCAACGTGGAGCCATACTGGCCAGGCATGTTTGCTAAGGCTGCAGCAGGACTTGACCTGAAGGCGCTGGTTAGCAACGTTGGGTCTGGGGTTGGTGCTGGAGGTGGTGGTGGTGCTCCTGCCGCTGCACCCGCTGCTGCTGCTGCTGCAGGTACTGGGGCAGGGGGATATTAGAGCTGCAGTTTGTGTACTGTTTGAATTTGAAGGGAACGGGTAATTGATAGGGTGTGTGCAGGTGTTACACAATTTTAAGAGGAAAACGTGTGTATATATGAGGGGAACAGGTTAAATCTATCTATCTATCTATTGCCAGATGTCTCAATCCCGTTTGGGGTGGCCACAAACAAATCGCCTCCACGTTGCCCTGTCCCCCGCCATTTCACTGCCCTGCTCCCAACTCACACCCCCCTCTCTCATATACCTCTCCATCCCATCCGCCCATCTCATATGAGCTCCAATACTTGATGTTCTTTTGAAATTAGAACCTTCCTAATTCAAACTTGCAGGAGGGGAAAAATCTGAAACTGGGGTTATTGTCATTAAAGGTCTGACCAATATACAGTATATCAGTTTCGTCTATTAGTTGTCGGATTTGTATGTGTGTGTGGAATTGTATGCTGTGTCCCATTTTTTTCTATAAGGGCAATGGCGTTGCACCTTGGTAAAGAGCATAGGTTTGGAGCGTGTAGCACTTTATGACCAGATGCCCTTCCTGATGTCTTAGTGTCCCTTGGGTGGACTCAAACCTCTGACCCTTCGGCCAGAACGGAGCGCTCTAATACACAGAGCCACAGCCGCCATGGGTTAGAGCACTCCGCTCTGGCCAAGGGGTTGGAGGTTTGACGGCTGTATGCTTAAAGCTAAGGTAGGGTCTTTCCTAATGGCCCTATATCAAAACGGTATGCTAAAAGTTTAAGTAGGAAAAGTCTTCCTCAATTTGTAGGGGTTGTTCCAACATTTTTTAAAGGGGAGGAATGCTTGGCTTTCTCAAACCCTATATTTAATTATTCGTAACAAAGTAACTCTGTATCTCCAGAAGGCATAGAATATTGTAAATAATTTATGTAAAAAATATTTTAACTTGCTAAAAGTGCAATGCAAACATACACTGGAACTGAACTGTCGGTTATTAAAACACGCAGGCTGTAAGTTACCGAGTAGTAGGTCAAACTCGGGCCCGTCTCTGCCCTGGCGGTTACACGCAGTCATTTTTATTTTTTAAAGAGTACTTAACAGTAGGCGAGATCCTAAAATTGACATGTGTAAACCACTTTTATACGTTACCCATGTGATTTAGCTGAATATGGAACAATTAGTCAATGCTGAAGGTAATAATATACATTAATATATACTTATAACGAGAAAAGTACTGTTCTTCGCTCATAGGCCAAACTATGAAGCGTCGTGCCAGCATCGGATCATCTTTCCATTTTAATCTCAGGCACTGCAAACTGTTTTTCATTTTCATATAATACCATTTATAGTTAATCAGGAGCATTCTATTCATAATTCTTGATAATCGTTAAGGAGACATAGGACCACCTTATTTTGCATTTTTTCCTTGCTTTAGCCCTTCATGGAATTCAAGTACTCTCGAATTGTGTTTTCAAGTTAGTGTTTTTTGTTTCTTTTAAATGTGGTAAAAAGTGCTTTAAAAAACGGTGTTTGTTCACGGACAGCCACTATCTTGCCGTGCACGAAGACAGATGGACGCCATCTTAGAGCGCCATATATGATTGAAATTACCCTTGCAGGCCTACTTAAACAAACCTAACTTAAACTTTCGTAACAACCCAACCTTATTTCTCCTAACCTTACCTAACCAATTTTTTGCTAACCTAACCAAACTTATCCTAACCTGTGCGCGAAGACTGACGACCGCCATTTTTCAGCGAAATTGCCCTGTATCAGTGCTTATTTACACAAACCTAAAATAAATTTTCGTAATTCAACCCACCCTTATTTATCCTAACTTGTTTTAAGCCAACCTAACCAAATTTATCCTAACCTAATCTGACCTATCTCGAGCGCTATCATATTTACAACATAAGTATTGATTGAAAAGTCTATTACTGAAATAGTATATAAAGTATACGTACAAATACGTGCTGATATATATAAAAAATGACGGGAAATTATTTTGTTTTAGTGGTGATTGACATGGTCTGGACAAAGAATAGTCACAGCGACTCCCTCGGGAGCATTTCTGATGCACCAAATGGTCACGCATGGGTACCAACGGCCCCCTTTCCCTTAATGTTCTCTTAGCATACCATGTAGAAATTGAGGGCATGCTTGTACTCTCCTTAGTGTGTAAAGTAGGGACCAATGTAGGGCCTCTCCATATGTGTTTAAGCATACGGCCGTGAGTCCACCCAAGGGTTATTGGTAGACATTAAGAAGGGCATCCGGTCATAAAGTGCTACATGCTCCAGTCCTAAGTCCTCTACCCAGGGGCAATGCCTTAGCCCTTATCAAAAAAGGAGGATACAGCATTTAAAAAAAAATATGAGGCTTCAGTTTAATATGTGTACTTTGATACTCAAATAGTGAAGTGTAGTTCTTTTGTACGTTGTTAATGTCCCACAGTATGATGATACATTTTTTGTCCGTGTTTCACATGACTGCAATGATTATGCTTTTGACACTGAGACCTTATGAAGTGTTTTGTAGTAGGTTCCTGCACGCATTTGGCATTAATAGCTACCAATTGTATTTCAGCACCTGCCGCTGAGGCCAAGAAAGAGGAAAAGAAAGAAGAGTCCGAGGAGTCTGATGATGACATGGGCTTCAGTAAGTTTTGTGATGCATTTTCAGATAACGGATTATTGCGTTTTCAGATTAGCGTAGGATTGAATATTATACAGTAAGAGTAGATGGTCAGATAAATGCAAGATGGGACACCCTTTACTTGCATTTTTGTTAGTATGAGATTTGGCTATTAGAGCGATTGTACATGTCGTAATTGTTACTATATACCTTCCAAATGCCTGCAGTTTCCAACATGATGCTATTTTTTCCGTGTTTCACCTGATTTTCAGTGATTATTATTCCCCTTACTGATATGAAGGTAGTAGTTAAATTTAATGCTCTTATCATTGAAGATAACTAACGTGTTGTTTTCTTTCCAGGTTTGTTCGGTTAGACGTTCCAATATTCCTTGACGTAAATAAAACTCGGAATGTTTTTATGTTGTTTTTCCTGGCCTCCTCTCATGCCTTTTTAGAGAAAAGAATGACAGTACTAATTTCATTGCATACAGTGCATCAGTAGACTCAAGGAATATGGTGGAATACTGTTTATTTTTTGAGTGGGGTTGATTGTTGAAATACCTGTTGCTGAAAAAAGTAGCTGTGCATAGTTTGTTCATTCCATTGAACAAAAAAATCAGTTGAAAAATACCACAAGGGTGTCATGCTTAGTGAGCCATTGTAATGAGATTAATCATGTTACAGATGGCAGTGTTGTGTGTGATGGAAGTTGAGCCATTTGATAGGGAAGTCATTCAGACAGAAAAACATTTAGGAGCTGTATTAGTACACTGTGTCTTAATTTGTACTTGTGGTACAGCTCCCCATGTAAGAGATTATTGTGGATTGGCCGTACTTCATTTAGCACTGTATAAAGTAATCCTTAATCTTCCCTGGTTACATTAGTGCCATATGGTCTTTGTTACCTAGTGCTACCTTTTCATTTCATTTCCCTGGTTACATGGACATCTGTAAGATAAAGATTTCTGCAAAATTGTGGAACAAGGACTCCCACAACCAAATTCATCATCAGACCTCTCCCACCCTAGGGCAGGGTGAGGAGTAGCAATGTCAAGATATCCAAAGTTTGCCCAATTCAATGGACCGGGCTTCCTTTCACTCATCATTCAAGCCCTCAAAATCCTGGCTTCATCCATCCATCCATCATCCAATCCTACATTGCCCCATGAGGAGCGTAGGAGCCTGGGGCTAGGAAGTTGGTCCCGACGTTTAAGATGAGAGTGACCAGCCTCGCTCATCCCTGAGTAGCATTACATGAACAATCAACCCCAACCATCCCTTGGATATAAACCTTTACCGCCTCAATCCGATTCAGACTGGCAAAAAAAAAATGTCACGAAATAGTCAAGTGTATTTGAGTTAATATTTTTTATGTATTCAAAATCAAAGACCACAGTATTTTGTGATTATTTACTTGCAAAAAAATGGAGCCACCAAAGACAAACATGTACTGTACTAGATGAGGGATGACTTCGAAATATAAGGGGTGTTCCACTGGATGGTAAAGTTTGCATCACTAAATCCTGTCCATATGCCCTCTTCATCTGTTAGGTAGTCTCCTCTTGGATATTTTAATCCGTTCTTGAACTCCTCCTCCTGACATTGTCACTCCCCATTTTTCTATACATCACACATCATTTTCTGTCCATGCATAACCTCTTACTCCATCCTTACTGCCCATGCATACCTCTTATTCCTATTCCTTGCATACCTCACACCCGTTCCTTGCGTACCTCTCACTCCCGTTCCTTGCATACCTTTCTCCTGTTCCTTGCGTACCTCCCACTCCCTTTCCTTGCATACTTCTCGACCCTCTCTGGTCTTACACTCCATCACTATCCATCCTAGCATGCCTGTCACTCTTCCCTTCTCTCACTGATACATCACTCCACTCTTACACATCATTGTGGTTTCCAGACTTTTTGGCAGTGATGCCCCTTTTCCAGTTCATTTATAAACAATTGTTTTATTCATCCTGTATGTATGGCATCTTTAGAACTAAGAGGAGCATGTGGAGATTACAAATGAAGAAGTGAAGGAGCATTGTGATGTGGCTGTGTTGGAAAGTGTTAGAACCTACAGAGCTGGTATGGCCATGCAGGGACCTGAAGAATAAGAGACATTAGGAGGGTTGGAGTTGGAAGGATGAGGGGGAGATTGGCTGACTTTCAGCTGGGTAAAGACCAAGAGGGCACTTTGTACAAAGGGGCTGAGACATTCCATGGCTGAAGAGGTGAGTTAACCTTGAGTCTGTGACAACCTTTTTAGTTCATTCTTGCTGCTGTCAATTTATTATTTAACTGAGGAATGGCTCACGATGAGTTTATTAATAATGTATCCAACCCCTTTGCATCATCTGTATCCTTTATAAAGGCATAAAATAAGAGTTCAGAAAAAACTTACTGGTTTCATTGGGTTTACTGGACCATATATGTAACCTGGAACAACACCAATCTTTGGTGTTGGGCAACTATACTGGCAGTCCTAATGTCAGGGATGTGTTCCAAAACAAACTTTTCATACTCTAACGTGGGGAAAAGTTTTATCTTAAAGGTTGTAGTGGAAATGAGCATATAGCCCATTCCACTGGGCAAGCTGTCAATTAGTTTCCCCCTTATGTTTATCCATGCTTTTCGGACCTTACCTTACCCAATCCTTGGGTGAGAAAAGGTATGGACGATGATGGTGCTGGTGGTGAATTTTTATATTTTTACTGTGAACATAGCAAGCGAAAAAAATTATCACCATTATGGTCAAAACACTCCCTAACTGGGTTAATAACACTCACAGGGGGGGCTTCATGAATCTTTATTAGTGAGGTTAGGTGTTGGTTATATTCAAACCAGTTGAGCTAGACTAAAGCATTGAACTGAGTATTATTTTGGCCATTTGAAGTTGTTAATTCTGACTTTAGGATACATAATGTCAGTAAATGCTTTGTTCTAACTTTGAAGGGCAACAAAACAGGACCAGAATACAATTATGCATTTTAAAGGTTTTTGGAAGGCTATAGTATGGTTTTTTGCTTGTCCCAAACATGAACGCTGGATAATCCATTAATTTAAAAGCATCAATAATATGGTTGGTTATATTTACTGAGAAGAAAATGCTCCTACCATGCCAGCTAATTACATCAAAACTCACATTAGCCTTTAACTCGTACAGCACAACTTTTATGCAAGGTTTTCACTTCTAGTGTTAAATGAAATCCAAGTACAGTACTGTTATAAGAGGAAGAGGTGTGCAGTTATTGTGTTAGTTACAAATGGCCTAATTTTGTAAAGAAGTCAATCCACTATGTTGTGCAGTAATGAAAATACGAGACAACCCTTTAAAGTTGATGATGTATTTCTGATTCAACTCAAACTACCACCAGATGATTCTATTTGACTTTAGCTGTAAAGAGCTTACTTAAAGCTATAACTAAAACCTTCAATTCAAAAAGGCTCCAAAGCTGAATTAAATAAGCTGGGGTATGGAAGAATAAACCAACAATATATCATCAGAATGGAGAAAATTCCATTAGTTATAACAGCCAAATGGTGTACACAAATGAACATAATCTTGATTACCTTAAATGAACAAAATGTGACTACTTAAAACCACTTGCTGCATTAAACCCTTCGTAATAAACTTTCAACATGTACTTAATGATTTCCACACCAGATGCATGCAAAGCTAGAAAATGCATGGTTAATTCCTATTGTTAGTGACAATCTAAGAGATCTAGTGAAAAAAGAAAGTACCTGTAAACAGCTAAAATGAGTTAGCAGTTATAATGGGTAATTTGTGTAGCATGCCTGGATAATGTCAATAGGTTTAACCCCTTCAATCTTATGATGCATTTTTCATATCAGTCAGGCTACCACCATACAATCTTACAATACTTAATGGAGGTTAATGAAGACTGACTAACACACGCGGTTATTGATGGTTCTATCTAACCTTTCTAATTCAAAGTGATCCTTAACCCCCAAACCCCAATGACACTAAGTAATCCAGGTATTTTATTTAGTTTTGACACCTCCCTCTTTGTGGCAAAATCCATGATTATTTTAAAACCCTCATGTTCAAAAGTTTTCCTAAATTGAAGAAAACTGCACTGAGAATGTAGGGATACAATATAAAACAAGAAATAAGATTCAGGGGATTAAACAGAATAAAATCATCCGGTGGTACCAGAATAAAATGGAAAGTACGTCATCACTTTGAAAAGGTCAGTTAGCAAATGTGATGAGTGAATTTCTAATGATCCTATTCATCATGGTGAAAGTCCAGTACTGTAATTACAAAAAAGGCCCTGAAATTCCTAGCAACTTATTACACCCATTATGCATAGTGATGGAAAAGCAGCATCTCCTTTGCAGAATCAGAACTATGACTTAAGCATTGCACCTTCCATCCTTTGCCTAAACCTTATGATAACTTACTATATTCCAGTCATTTCCTCATAAAAATATCAAACTCTAGCTTCAATTTGCATATGTACTCAAGTTCATAACTATGCAACTATTTTGCTGTATAATTCATTGGTAGCACAGCACAGATGACAAGTAAAACATTTATCATTAACATATAGCTCCTTTAGAAGACATCACTTTTAAGCCAATCAGGAATGATGCGAATATAGTATATTAATCCTTTATAGAGACATTTTCTAAGAAATCATATACAGCACAATACATGGTATAAAATATAAGAAAACCTTAACTCAAACGTTTTATCTTTGGCACCAAAAATCTACCTCCAACATTATGAACTTAGAAATTAGTATGAGAATCTTACATGGTAATACATCAAATATGCCTTAATATTGTGCATCCTGTACACAAACTTAACAATATAACTTTTGTATCATTAATGTGCACCACTGGGATTTTTTGTGCTATTTTTCTAAACCAAAATTAAGAAATTAAATCAAAGTACATTTGTCCCAAAAGGGAGAAATGAAAGGCAAGGGGTATCAACAGTTTACTGAGAGCTGGTGAATATAATTAATTAGCTTGGTTTCCCATATAATATGCCACATGGGTTTGATATATTGAATTATTAGATTGATGGAGGCCCTACATAGCCGGGTGTCTTTCCTCCTAACAACCTTCCTGTGGCATATGAAAGTGTTGGGTGTAGCTGACAGAGAGCCCATGGTAGCGGCACCCCTGGCCAGGCCCGCAACCCACCACGCAGATAGTTACTTCTTCTTCAGGGCCTTCTCAGCAGCCTTCGTAGTTTTTCCCGTCCCCTCCTTCTTTGTCACTTCCTTGATGACACCCACAGCCACCGTCTGTTTCATGTCACGCACAGCGAAGCGTCCAAGTGGGGCGTATTGCTGGAAGGTCTCCACACACATGGGCTTGCTTGGTACCATTTTAATAATACAGGAATCCCCGGATTTGATGTGCTTGGGGTTAGCCTCGATTTCCTTACCGGTACGCCTGTCGATCTTCTGGATGAGCTCAGCAAATTTGCAGGCAATGTGGGCTGTGTGGCAGTCCAGGACAGGGGAATACCCAGGCTGGATCTGGCCAGGATGGTTAAGTACAATTACCTGGGATGTGAAGTCGGCTGCCTCCTTTGCTGGGTCATTCTTGTTGTCTGAGGCCACAAATCCACGCTTGAGGTCCTTGACAGATACATTTTTCACATTAAAACCGACGTTGTCACCAGGAAGAGCCTCAGTGAGGGCCTCGTGATGCATTTCCACAGACTTGACTTCAGTGGTGGGGCCAGTGGGGGCAAAAGTGACAACCATGCCAGGCTTGAGGACACCAGTCTCCACTCGGCCCACAGGTACTGTTCCAATGCCACCAATCTTGTACACATCCTGTTGGCAATAAAATATTGTCAGACTACTATGAAGAAGTATGAAGTCACCCATTTATCTGGGTTGGTGGTTGTGAGATACAGAACTACAGTACCAAATGATTTGTGGGCACTGTGGTACTGATGTGGATGTACTGGAACGTCCTAAATGTACCATGGTCTGCAGTAGTTTGGCCATGTGGAAATAACGGAGAATGAGGGACTGACTAAGACTATGCGTGTGACACTGAGTCTGGATGGATGGTGATGGTGTGAACTGGAGGAAGGGTTGCCTGAAGGGAGAAGTGACAAGGTGATTTGATTATGGCTTCCTCCGGGATTAAGGCATCTAGCCATGTACAGATAATTAAGCTAACAGCTACAGTGCATAAATGCAACAGGTAAAGCTCTGGCAATCTATAACTTTGTACTGGTACTGAAACAAAGTTGACTCTGGTATGGTATAACAATGATTACTTGATAATGTTCTGAAGCACACTTGGCCAGGTTAATCTATATTCAATAAAACAGTTTATGCTGTTTAAGCCGATACAAAAATATGTAAATATATTACATCCGGACTTAATGGAAAACTGTACTATTCTTTGTGAAGTACTTTAAAAACATCCTGCTCATTCAAAATTTAGTAATTACATTAAAATATACTGATCACTACCTGGAGAGGAAGACGGAGAGGTTTATCTGAAGGTCTGGAAGGAGGCTCGATGTTGTCCAGGGCATCAAACAGTGTAGTGTATTCATATGATCCACTCTTGCGATCAATCTTCTTCTTGGTCCACCAGGGCATGTTATCTGACCTTTCCAACATGTTGTCACCATTGAAACCAGAGATAGGAAGGATTGGTACCACAGCAGGATTATAGCCCACTTTCTTGACATAAGCTGAGACTTCTTTCTTGATTTCCTCAAACCTGGCCTCAGAGTACTTAGGCTCTGTGCTGTCCATCTTGTTGACTGCCACAATGAGCTGCTTGACCCCCAGGGTGAAGCACAGGAGTACGTGCTCACGTGTCTGGCCATTCTTGGAGATGCCAGCCTCAAACTCACCAGTACCAGCTGCCACAATCAGTACGGCACAGTCTGCCTGGGAAGTTCCCGTGATCATGTTCTTGATGAAATCACGATGGCCAGGGGCGTCGATGATGGTGACGTAAAATTTGGTGGTCTCAAACTTCCACAGAGCGATGTCAATGGTGATGCCACGCTCACGCTCAGCCTTCAGCTTGTCCAGCACCCACGCATACTTAAATGAGCCTTTACCCATCTCTGTTGACTCCTTTTCAAATTTGTCGATGGTTCTTTTGTCGATGCCGCCACACTTGTAAATGAGATGGCCAGTGGTGGTGGACTTGCCAGAGTCTACGTGGCCCACCACCACGATGTTGATGTGGGTTTTCTCCTTACCCATGATTGGGGTTCTATATCACTGCAGCTCACAGACTGGAAAAAATACAATACATCAATTTAAACAAGCCACTGAAGTATAGTATGTGAAAATTATTGGCGAATATACAGCACTGATATATTCAACCCTTTTAAACTGTAATTAAACCATGTGCTGGGGTCATACTGTAAGATACTGTGTTTGGTTAGCATTCTGCCTGCTCCTGAATGCTTCCAACAGACTCCAACCGAACAGTACACATGGGTTTAAAGACGAATCTTGTATTCCTCCCTTCAAGGTGCATGTGGCCCAATATATGGATAATGTAATCCAGTATATTTAAAGGTAGACCATACACTATCTATAGTCAATACCCCACACACTGTATAGGAGTGAGACTTGTGTAGCAAGCGACAATTTTCTAGGTTACAAGCTGTGGAAATTAGCTTTCTTTAACAACTGTAGGCATGAGCAGGATGTATGGCGCAACATGAGAAATTTATGAGTACAGTATTTTGGAATGGAAAAGAAGGTGCTGGGTATGAGATGTGGAACTACTGATTGGATAAAAACAAACATACTGTACACACAGACAGGATGTCAAAGAAAGTCTGAAAGTGAAGCTGAAGGATATGTTGGTAAAGGCAGACCTTATGTAGTATGTACGAAGGCTGTAGTGTCGTAAACTGGAGACAGGCGGAGGACTATGCAGGGTGCTGGAAAGACGTACAGGGTTACAATAGGGTGCAGGGCATTACAGATGATGATGAAAAAATAATATTTCCACATACTACTGCTAGTCATTACTCCCAGACATTATCCTCAGTCATTACTCCCAAATATTACTCCCAGACATTATCTTCAGTCACTGCTCCGAGACATTACCCTCAATCATTACTCCCAGACATTACCCCCAGCATTAACCTGTGGAATCAAACAGATAATAACCTGTCATTACACCTACATGTTAAGTTTAATCAACTGCTATACACCCCTTAACATTAAGCTTGGTAATTATCCTTGGCATTTAGCTCAGACATTACCCTTACACATTTACACTTCATCATTACCTCTGAATTTTTATTGGTCTGGACATTGCTCCTTCATTACCCCCTCATATCTGGAACCCCACAGATATTTCTATCGATAGTAGCCCTGATATTATCCAGCCTGACCTGACTATCACCAATTATATTTTCCATCACAGCCATCTGAGAACTCATTAAGGCACTAATGAAATTTAATTGTTAACTTTGCCTCTAATTATTTTTCACATTTCATTCTTTTTTTCATTTTTTTTCCTGGAGAAGTCAGATACCAGAGTTGAAGAAATGTACAAAATGGTAGAGATTAAAGTGAAAGATATCATCATAATGATATGGTTAGCCGGCTGCCCTCTGACATTACTTAGTCTCTTTATCGCTGTAAACTACTTAACCCCTTCTGTACCATACCATCTATTTTATTTTTGTTACTGACAATATTTAATCTTCTTTGGAATGAATTTGAAATGAAAAGGTTGGATACAGCCTTCAATAACTCCTTTAACTGTTTACTGCATCTGTATGGGTACTTCCTCTGCAAGGCAAATCATCTGGCACTAGATTTGGAAATACAAAATAAATCCTTGGGTTGATGGGATAATTGTGACAGTCTCTTACCCTACCACCCTCTGGGACGATCTCGATGGCCATATCAAAGTTTTGCGTTGGTAAAAATAAGACACAAAATGTGTCCTTGAACTGGAGAAATCAATCCATCAATGTCGGGACACCAATCATGGGCTGGAAGAAATCGTCCAAGTAACAGGTTGTCTGTGACAGGGTAAAGGTTTTTAACCCACTTGCTGCACATTGACTCTTTACTGAAACCGTATGTGGTTGCCAGAATTAAAAATCTACTGTTCGTCTGCTCCAACTTGATTAGAGATTCTTGGCCCCTTTTCAGTTCGATCTGCGACCAAGTGTAATCAGACTGGAGGGTCGATTGTACTTGTACTACAGCAACCAAGGCGACTAATTCTTAAGTCATATCTAACGCTCGTCGAATTTTATGCAGCCACGACTTAGTATTGTAGTTGTGGAAGTGGCCTTGTTCTGGTGAAAACATACTATAATTCGAAAAAGTCAGTGATCACCTACTGCGTAAATTCCTGCAGAATGACGTCAACAACAATGGGCCGTATCAATTATTCCCTACGGTACCAGCTAAATTCTCCTTGACAGGTTACCGCTTTTCACGCCACCTTTATACTCTCACCTATCACCACGTTCACCCACAACATCGCCATATATTACTCTTACCTATGACGCAAATTCCTGACGCTGACGAATGTCGGCTTTGTCGGCTCGAGGGGAGAAGCAGAGTACTGACGAGCGTAAAACAAAGCTTTGAAAAATATAATACTTTTTAAAAATATATTTCTAAAATTATATGCCTAAATATTGGTCCCTGTATAGAGCCCCTGCTAATATTTCTTTTCATGCTGATAATCGAAAGAAATATTTATATTAGGCCTACCTAGCCTGCCATTTGTCACTTTGTCAGGCTTTCTTCCTGTTCACCCGTCTCCATGTATGTTTATTTTCTTGTTTACCAAAGCTCATTTCTTCCAGCTATGTCCATTTCGTTTAAATATTGTGGGTGATACATGTGGAACGATCAACTGATATGATTATGCTAAAAAAAAAAAAAAAAAAATCCCAATCGACAGTTCGGTTACACTGATACGCTTTCATTACACAATCCAGTCGAGCCTTGTAACCTCGTGATCAATACACGGGCAGCAGGTCTTGTGGCGGAAATAACCGGTTTCCCGTATAGGTGAACTGTTGTTCTTTTTCGAGATGCAACCTTTGAATTTAATCTTCATCATACATATACCGTCCATCCTGCGCACTACACACCCATGCAGACTACACAGGATGTATGTAGCCTTGGTCTACCCTGTCCTGCCTCAATAACCACGAAACATTCAAGCTCGTTCCATCCAAATTCATCACCACCTGCCCCAACCTTTTTCTACAACCACATACATGGTCCTACGAGAAACTTCCCATCAATATTACCAGCTCTAATACAACACTGTGTACCCGGATGCACAAATATGCGAGAAATTAAATCTGCCAACATTACAAGAGAGAAGGAAAAGAGACGACATGATTATGTTATACAAATGCATCACGGGAAAAGAGAAAATATGCGTAAATGAGTATATAACCTATGGAGACGCAATATTAAGAGGATATTGCAGAAAACTGCACAAAAAAGAGGTGATAAAGACGTAAGGAAATTCAGTTTCCCAAATAAAGCAGTTGATCAGTGGAATGCACTACTGAATGAGATGGCCTAGTGTGTCTCAAAACAATTAATAAATTTAAATATATGTGGTTGGGGTTTATTGCTCACGTGATGCCACTCAGGGATGAGTGAGGCTGATCACTCTCGTCTTAAAATGTCAGGACCAATTTGCCTAGCCCCGGGTTCCTACGCTCCTCATGGGGCGACATAGGATTGGATGATGGATGGATGGATGGTCTGATAAACATGGTTCAAGACACGGGACAGTACGAGCTTGAGTCATCCCTGTAAAGATACAGTTAGGTAAGAATTAGGTAAGATAAGAACCTAACTCGGATTTAATTTTGGACGAAAACCAAGTCATGGGAAGTTTCTGCACTCCCCTTTTCGCTTCCAGCATCATTGACGAACAACTCGTGATAATTTTCCACCCATAACTAAGATCTCATTTAGCATACAGAACAAGAGACACGGGAACATTATGCTTCCTTGTCTTTCCTGCAAAAGCAATTAATAGTTAAGAGAGTTGGCAATATAATTTGTGAATCCCTACTCCCTCCACTGGTAACTGCTACTTAATTGTTGCTACTGTATTCAGATACCTAGCTCTCTCTCAATGGCTCACGTATAATTGTCTTGTGATCATCCTGTTCTCGGTGCAGAGGTAAGAAAAGTCATGTTTCTGCATTTCATAATTTACTACAGTTATCACCAAACATGGCTCATCTGGCCTACCCTGGACGGTCCATAACTGCTGACTCTACAATATTTTGTGAATGAACCCCTTGAACATAACAGAAGAGGGATTGTGTGGGCATGATGGATATTGTTGTTGGGAGGAACTGATCTAAAAATAGCAATATTGAAGGGGCACATACATCTCGCACTGCCCCACGACCATCCCGATCTGTTTTACACACTGCTCTCCAACTATCCAACACATAGTTTTTGTTCCTCCGTCTAGTGTTAAGGATACCTATATACAGTACAGTGCCAGCCGACTTCTGACTAGTGACTTAACTGGGGAGTCCGAGCCCCCTTCGTCAAACCCCTGACCCCTATGTACCCCAACCCCCCCTCCCATTGGAGTCCATTACCTGCAACTTCGATCTACGAGTTATTCCATAATAAATTTCAGTTCCTGCTGTGCTAGGCATCTTAAGAGCACATTGGACCATTAACACAGGTGTGATAAATATTTGAAATTAACACACTCAATGGGCCTCCCAGAATAGGGCCTGACCTCACCTTGGCCAACCCAAAATGGGACATGACCCCATCTTGGCCAGCCCAGAATAGGGTTTGAACCCACTTTGGCCACCCCATTTGTGGACATCTGGCTACGTCACTGCCTTTGACGTCCCTTTTCACTGTGTATACATCAGGCCCGTAGCCAGGACTTGAAATTTGGGGAGGCCATCTCCATCGCAAGGGGGGGGGCTTTATTTTTTTTATACTTTTCCCTCCACGTATACTTCTTATAGAATGTATTGCATGAACATGTAATGAACTAACTATATGCTGCATTATGTAAGTGTAAGGACTAAAACCAGCTGAAACCAATTTTTTGGTACCAAAATGAACGTTCAGAAAACTGCAGGTTAAAATATTTTAATGATAAATATATTTCCTAGCTTTCAAGATACTTTCCATAACTTCATAGCTATTTCAACTTTCATGAGTTTCAACTCGTACCTTTTTCAAAGCTAATTATAACTCCGGCAGTATTGCAATTTGCAAACTGGCACTGATATCCTAACGAGGTTACGAGAAGACGTGCGTACCTAATCACTCGTCCCACTAAGTACTATTTAGCACTGTCGGTTGGGTGACGCTCTACGCTGCACCCACTATCTAGTGTGCCAGGGCCCAGACTGCCAAGTTGGTAGGCTTCACGGTGTTTTCGTAGGTATAAGTTTGAATTTGAAACGGTGTTGCACGCCGTTTTCCTACATATAGATATGCAAACCGCTGCCGTGCTGATACGGTTCATTCAACCTCGACCGGGTTCAACTAAATTCCCGTCTAACACCTATAACCTATACCAGCTTCTTTTGCATATAATGAATTACATCGTGACCATAATTATGATAACCGTCATTGAACTTGTAGCTTTATAAAATAAAATCATGTGTCATAACTAGTATATCTGGCTTGAATTTTCGTATATTTTCACAGTTTATGTGTCTGCAAATCATAGCCTATACGCTTCTAAATGAAAAATTTCTGGGGGGCTAATTAGTTTTTTTTTTTTTTTTTGGGGGGGGAGGGCTAAGTCCCTCCATAGCCCCCCGTGGCTACTGGCCTGGTATACATCCGCAGCCACTCCCCACCACTCAGCCTATCCTGCTCACTCTTCCGCTCACCTCACCTAGTGTCGTATTCATGAGGGTACGGATTCCAAGACAGACTTAGGATATCTGATCTCAAGTTAATATTATGAATGGTAGTAATAGTAATAGTTGTAAACCCAGGCTCATCTGCACGTGAATATGGTGGACTGCAGGCCAAAGTTGCCATTCTTCCGCAGTCCACCATCCTCCTTCCAGGAACCAGGAGAGGACTGAGGGACTTTATATACAACTGGGCAGCTCCAGCACCCGGTCATATCAATGTGACTACATGAAGGCGTCCCTCTCCACCACCTGATGTAATGGACTGCAACACCTACTAACCGATCTACAAAGCCCATCTTCACAAACACGTCACTTTGTGCTCCGTAAAACACGATATATCAGCACTGCCGAGAGAGTGGGCAATTTACAGGTATGGCTAGAGGATTTCCGATCTTATAATGCCACCAAGGGAAGTAGGCTGGTCATGTACCCTTAAATGTCCCAATATACCAGAGGGAGCAGTAATTATTATTATTATTATAATTCACTCTCATCTTAAATGTCAGGACCAACTGCCTAGCCCCGGGCTCCTATGCTCCTCCTGGGACAACGTAGGATTGGATGATGGATGGATGGATTATTTTTTTTTTTATGGCGTACGTATCTGATGACGGTACTATGACCAATTTTTCCATTTGTGCTACTGCCTGTGGATTTTATTCAACTTGGAAGATATCTCGTTAGGAATGGACTAGAATTTGTCTCCTTTAACCTTCTCACTACCCTCAAGTTTGAGTTACTGGTCTACTGCCAGCCTAAAAGATACCCCACGAGACTCACACTCAGTATGAACACCACGGGGAACACAACCTTACTCACTTTCAGACTCCACATGGAGGTGACCCTCTGTGCAAGCCTCGAGGCAGCAGCTCTTTTCCCACCCAAGTATATCTCCCAATAGGAATGACTGGCTTGCTCCATCCATGAGTTTTGCGGCCTTCCCCTTGGTTTCTTTCAGTGCAGGTTGTCTTTCAGATACTACCCTATGAGCAGGGGTCAACCTCAGGGAAACGCACAACATGCCATATAACTAGAGTTGGTGTTCATGTATTGTGTTGGTACTAAACAGCTCAGTCAGGTGGACTGATGCAGCATGCAGTGGCGGCACTAAAGGAGGGCTTTGGGTGCTTAAGTCCCCCCAAACTCCTCTCAGCCCTCAAGACCCCCTAGCTTGTTGCCTCTCTCTTTTGGTGCTCAGGTCCCCTCAGTCTCCCTTCCCCCTTGCTTCCAGGAAGCCCCCCTTAAGCCCATCCTATCTTTTAAGAAATGAAGCTGCCACTGCCAGCGTGCCAAACGACTTCAGTGACTGCATATGCAACATGAATCGTGACTTTATCCCCAGCTTTGAGTAGCCCTGCAGGAATGCCACAAACACCAGCCGTCTTACCAGTTTTCAACCACTGCCTTCTTGATTTCATTTTCAATTAGGGAAGGCATGGCGTCGTTGACTGGTGAAATAACAGCTAGTTGTTGCACACCAGACAATGGAAACCCTGCACTGGAGTATTCTGCAATATACAGTTCTTCAGAGTATTCAACCCAACGATCCCTATTCTCACCTACCCTTAACACAAATCGCCCATCAGCTGAGTTAACCTGAGAGGTGGGTCTGGAGTGGAGTTTCTTCAGGGATCGATAAGCTGGTCGAAGGTCGTTTGCCTGAAAGCAACCTTCTACCTCCTCAGTTATTTCCTTGACAAATTTCTTCTTGTTCTTTCCCGGTGAACTTCTTGCGCGATGAAACAGAAGTCTGTGCTACTCCAGATCCTTGGCCAGTCTGGGAGAATGACTTTCATCATATGTAGCCAGCATCCCCGGCAAGATAAATCTGTTTGATCTTGGGTACTCCCCAACGTAATCTTCAGCTACAGCAAGAACATCCATGAGGCTGATGTGTTATGTGAAACTGTGCCACTGACTCATCCGGCTGACATTTATTTTCTTGTATTTAGAGAGCTCCAATCAATAGCTGAACCAACAGAGCACTTCAATGTCTCTGGAGTCCACGCCACAGCAAACAGGTGAAATGTGTTAGAGTACCAGACAAGAGAGGATTCAAGGCGCTCAGAGACTTTCAACACTGACAGCAGTCACTATAATACCAGATGAAGAAGCGACTCCCATCAATGCAGCAAAAATAATCCTACCAATTATCAAAGGAAAAAGGGAGAGAGAGGGAAACAGCCACCTGTACTCTGTCTACTGCACTTCCTATCGGGTGTCACCGTGCCTCGCCCATCCATTTCATCTAGTCACCACAGACCAACTACACTGGGTTTGTTTTCACCTGACAGAACTGGACCACTCCCATTACTTGCATATTAAGTCGTGGTTGCATAAAATTCGATAAGCCTTAGTTAGGAGGTAGGGATGAATTTCCTGGGTTACTAGTCATATCTTCCCTACAACCCGATCATCAGAGCTGAAAGGGGTTAGAGATCTTGGTCAGGTTAGAGTAAATGTATTATAGGTATGACCACACTTCACGAACTTCACCCCTAAAAACGTTCCGTCTCATCTGCAGCCTCACCGTAACACCAAAACCAAACAGGGCAACATTCACCCTTCCATAACCAATACAACAGCCAGTACGGCTTCATTTCTACGATGCCACTACGTTTACCGCGTGTAAGAACAGCTGACCCTTTCCTCCCACCCACCAAACCCTCAGATTAATACTGTTAAAACAAACAAAAAACATTAAAACTAGTATGGGTACATGAGTTAAGCAGGTGCACTCAAACTTACGAACTAGAGGAAAAAGATAAAACACTGAATGAAGGTTTATATAACTTAGGTCAGAAACACAAAAAGGATGATTCAGTGGCTTGGGTAATCATATTGTGAAGTGAGCCTTTGGTGGTATACTTTAACGAAACAATAAGAGAACAATAATAAATATGTAAGAATGGAATAGCTACAGTCTAGTGCCAAAAAATATATATATGAAAATTCTATCGCACACTGAATTATTACTCTGAAGCAAAGTGAAGATGAATTTGTAATGACATACTAGCCTACTAGGACTTCCTGAAAAGTTTGCATCATATAGTTTTGAAGCCGCTCCTTTTAGTAGTGCTCTGGGGTCTGTGATTCTATTTAAACCCTACCGTAATAATCCTGCCAAACCATCCATCATCATTTAACGATTTCCTCCATTTCCATTACATCTCTTTCATCTGTTGTCCTTCTTCCTATACACTATTTCTTAAACTTTCTACCATTTCCTAATTCTCGCCCTTCTTTACGGTCTGCAACTTGACTTCTTTCCTCTTCCTAAACCCATATTCACATTTTTGCCGTTTTCCTTATCCATTCTCTCCCGCCTTTCCTATCTCGCTACTTTCTTTCTCCCCTTTCTCATACTTCCCAATTTCTCTTCCTTACCTCCGCTATTTACTTATATTTCCGTCTCTCCACTTTAATCCTGTTCATATTTTCATCTTCGTACCCTTCGCTACATACAATATCTTTCCCCTTTAATAGTAGCAATGTTCCTGTTCCCAAACCCTCGCTCCTTTCTAACCCTTCACCTTTAATCTTAACCTCCATTTTGCCCTTTCCCGACCTTCGCAATTACACTAACTAACCCTCACTGCTTTTATTCCATCTACTGTCCATTCCCCAACCTCCTTTGTTTCTCCATAATCTTTGCTAACCTCCACTTCACTAACTTCCATTTCCCCTTTCGTTAACCTCCGCTTCCCCTTCGCTAACCTCTATTTTCGTTTCACAGACTTCCATTTTCCCTTTGCTAACCTTTACGTGAGACAGATTTATATGATCAATCTCCTGTCGTACCCAAGAGTTGTTTTTGCAGGTGCACAACAAGGAAGGTCATATCCCATTTTTAGTTCCCGCATACACAAATCTTGGTTACGGAAGGAAATTATTGTAACTTACTTCGTGCATCTCAAATTTTTTAATTAACTAAGCATCAAGTTGACATTGATCGGATGATGAAAATGGTGAAAATGTTATATTTTGGCCTACCTTCATCAGTTGTTAGGCTATCCCCGTTACCTTTCACTTCACTAACGTAGTTACATGGTTATATTGATTTTCTAACTTGGATATTGACTGTTTCATAATTGCGCGGTAACAGTTATGCGATTTTTGATTTTTTAAATTATTTTTGCAAATTAATATACCGAGAAACTTCATGTATTTATATTTCTTCAGTTTCTCCGGCACAGCCCTCTTGTAAAGTAATTATTTCCTACCATTTTTTTTTTTTTTTTTTTTGCATTTTTGGGTTAATTATAAGGGTGGATATGCATCTCCATCTCTTCAAGCGCTCATTGCAAATTTGTTGCAAACCACCACGCACAGGAAAGATGGCAGCCGTTGGGGAGAGCGAACCGGTGCGTAGTATTTTTAACTTTTCTCCCCTTTCTCCCGCAGCTCAGTGGGTAAAAAAAAGCATTGGACGGTATTTTTACACCGCCCCCGCACAATTCACCCGCTGTAGGGTGAATATGTGCCATTTTTCTACGAGAAAGGGTACGGGTCGTCTCCGGCATGCCTCCTTATCGACCATTTCGCGATGATTTTGCGGACGGTCTTGCAAATGCCTCAATCCAAGCTGTCGATGCTGTTTTTCCATTATATTGCACACCGGACCGGCCAACACTGCACATTGTTGAAGATTTCAGCCTTAGTTGTACAATTCTCACTTCTTACGGAGACAAGGCGGTCGTACCTGTTCGCCGGCTTGGCAGAGAGAGGGAGATGACAACTGCTTGGGAGCTGGTCTGCAATATTGCTTTAGAGGGGAGTTGCCATTACTTCCCCTCACCCTCCCTCTTCGAAGTCGCAGTCAGAGGGGAAATTGGGTACCGAAATGCAATATATTCAATAATTTATAAGTTTTTAAAGATGTAGAATTTAATGATGGATATTTTAGTATGAATTTTGGGTTTAGAAGTTTTACTTAGGCTCATTAAAAGGGAGGTGTAGGGTTGGAGATTGGGCTGGGGAGGTGAGGGAACAGCCGCAGCAGTCGATAGCCAAGATGGCTGCCTCCAGGCTTGCAATGTTTACAAATAGATTCTCGGGCTTATTATCGCCTGTACTGGGTCTGTCGTTGCAGGTAATTGTTCATTTTCAATTTGTATTCAACGAGGATCTACTGAGTCAATTTGCTTGCGGTTCCCAGGTTGTGCATGCATACCAAAGTTCGGTATTCAGCAAGTATTTAATGCCAAAGCAACCTGTAACCTAAGGCGATTTATTTCCTATCTATGTATTCAGTAAGGTGATTTATGTCTAGTAGAAATTTTATTATTGTATAGTGAGCTTTGTCAGTATGACGCAGTACCGGGAAGCCAATGCAAGCATTGTCATTGTTTATTAGCCCACCGCCCATACAACCGATAGGATGTAGAATCAATTGAAGCATTTTTTTTTTTTTTTTTTTTTATAGCATTCTTGCATGTTTTGACTGTCATGACCCAACCTTTTTATTTGTATGTGTATTGACATTGTCCATTGGGTGTGGGGTCAGTTTAATATTTATGATTGTTTGTGTTGGTGTATGACGTATGGATTTTACCATTTTTAGCAGCTGATATGTAAATAACTCACTGAAATATAAAACTTTTAATCAGTACAGTTACCTTGCAGATCATTAATAATTAAGCTGCCCTAACCTAACCAAACCTGTGTGGGCACTAAAGCGAAAAATGGCATCCCTTGTGTAGGATTACAGTTAAAAAAAAAAAAAAACTCATATATTCTATGTTGTGAGAGAACTTAATGGATTTTATCTTACAAATACTGTACATTACGTAGTATAAAATCTATGATGAAACTGTGAGCTGGAGAATCCATTCTCCCTCTTTGTTTACGAAGCGCAAGCTGTAGCACTTGTGACGGAAAAGCCATAGAAAAGATGCCCTGACTTGGTAATGTCAAAAAACATCATAAAAACAAGAATTGGCACTGTCAGAAATGGCAGATTTACTGAACTGTAGATAAGTGGAAGAAGTAAATGACTGGTAGTCATTGCTTTGATTATGATTTATAAACTTCTGTTTATCCCACAGGTTACAGTACTTCATAGTTATATATTTTTTCCTTTGTCCCGTACTTTAGACAGATGTGATTATGCTGGTACATTACTGTATCTCATTCTGATAACTGAAATTTTTCATGGTTATAGGAATCATAACCATGCTTTCCTACTTTCCTTTCCTGGTTAAATTTTGAATCAACCCAATCCTGTTGTTTAATGTGTTACTGATTTGGTGTAATGCTTTTGCTAATGCTAACTTGTACTTCCAGATCCCAAGATGCTTGGTACATACAACCCCAGTCACATGCAATTATTACCCCAACTGGAAGATGGTGAAGGAGGTGAAGCATCGCAAGGCTGTCAAGCAGTATGCATTTCAGCGGCTCAACATAAATGCATTACGCAAGAACAAAATCATACCACCCGAGATTCAGGTTAAATTAATATAATTTATTACTTTAATGTTCTAAATTTGCCATCACTATAATTGGTGGTGAGTTAGAAAATGAAGCTAATAATGAATAAGTCCAATGAAAAGAATATACGGTAAGGCTGTATTACAGTACAGTAGTGTCTTCTGCCATTGATCTGTGTAAAATAGCCAAGCTGCAAAAGACAAAATTTAGAACAGGTTAAGGTGAGAGAACTATAGTAGTAGTTGCACCCTTAGGCCCATTTGAATGTGAATCTGTTAGACTGCAGGCTGCAGTTGCCCTCCTCTTACGGTCAGCTATCCTTCTTTTAAGGAGTAGCGAGGAGGAAGCTGAGGCACATTTGTATAATCAGGCAGGAGACCCAACCAGTTATATCATTGCCACTGTGAGATGCCCCTCTCTAGCATAGATTAGGAGAGGCTTGGTAAGGAATGGTAGTGTCCATGTCCTTATTACCCTTGGTATTGTTAATTGTCACGTGGTTGGGACAACTTTAATATTTTATTCCAACTAATGCCAGATGATTTACTTCAGTGGAAGAATGTGTCATAGGAGCTTGAATGTGTTAATACAGAATCCATTACCTGTCTGACAGTCAGGACAACTGTAGTGTTTTATTTGTGTGAAGCTTTTCACTGGTTGCTCAGTTGATAAACTGTTTGCTTTCTAATATGGCCAAAAAATTTCATTTTCTCCATCTTGAAAGCTGAATTCTAACAATTAATAGAATCCATCTTGAATGCTGAGTTCTAACAATGAATAGAATATGATGCCAGTTATAAAGAAGTGCTATGGAAAGAATGTACGGTATAGCTATAGCATTGTCTTTCTCAGACATTAAGCTAAGGGAGTTAAGCTGCAAAAGGATGAAAGTCTTGGCCAGCTTTTGGTAAAACAGTATCATTTTCCCAGTTTTAATGCCTTGTTTTTCCTATTTCTAGATCCTTCCACCCAATTTTTTTGTAGGAAATAGGGTTGAATATTTCTTGCTGCCATCAGAAGATTGTATTCTGACAGTTTTACAAGTTCAGGGAGGATTAACTTAAATAACTGGAGCTCTTGTAAGCATAATAAAATGACAATAACCTGAATGAAATATCTTCAGATTAACTCTTTCAGTCGATAGTATATTTTATTTTTAGTTCTTGCTACCTTGAAGTATGAACAGAGTATTCAGCGTAGGAGAGACTTTTTGAACTGGAGGGGTTTGGTATAGCTTTCATTAACCTTGTCACTGCTAGAAGTACAGTATTTCCAAATTTGAATAAAATCATCTGGTTAATACCAGACAGTTTACTCATCATTGGGAAACTTCCTGTGAAATGAGGGTTAAAGTGCCATCTTGATATAACCCTTAAACATCATCAGTTTTAGTCTGCTTATACCAAATGGTTTTACTGATGACTGGGATACTTATCACAGAGTGAGGGTAAAAAAAACTTGTATGAATTATTCATTACTGAGTATTACTGTTAATCTTTTAGTTATTTTAGTTTGAAAAAGTTTTCTAGTCCTTTATGTTCTGTATAAGGTATTCAGTATTTCACTTACTGTTTTAGCTACATTATGACTTCATCCTAATAAATCCATCCCTCAACAGGAGATAGCAGATAAAGATATTGCAGCACTGCCAAATATGTCAAGTATTTCAATGTTACACAAGCGTTGCATGATCACTTCACGACCCCGTGGCCTTGTCACCAGGTTAGTGTGCATGACAGGAAGAGAGTACAGTACTGAGGTATATATGTGTACTGGCAGTGTGGACATTGACTCATGTAGTAGTATAGTGAAGGTGCTGTGGAAGGAGGGAGGGATTTCTTACAGGATCATTTTCACTTCTTTTGTAAATGTCAGGACCAACTGCCTATCCCCGGGCTCCTACGCTCCTCATGGGGCAACGTAGGATTGGATGATGGATGGATGTACCTGTACTTTATCTTTGTTTCGGAATGCTACCTCATGTTGTCCTCAGTTGTGAAATAGAAAAGGGCATGGTGACGATGAAGTGAATTAGTATGTGATCTACATCGCTGTGGATGCTGTTTGATGTTTGATGTGTATATATATATAATACCTGTATTTCACTTCTGTGCTTTCTTTTTCTTTGTTCTTGGATTCTGCCCAGGGGCGCACCCAGGGAGGGGGCCCCGGGCCCGGGCTCCACCCCTTAGCTCTCTGGGTCCTTTAAGAATTTATATATATTTCGATAACAGCAAAACATGAAAAATTGGCAAGTTCAAACAAAGAGTAACACATGAGCCAGCAGCTCTCTGACTCTAAACCTGCATGTGACCTCTCGGTAATTATCGGATTACCTGACCTCACCTCACTACAGGCCTCCCCCATAGAAAACTCCTGGGAGCGCCCCTGATTCTGCCTCATCCCATTTCTTAGGTATTCATGGGATGGACATGATATAATATGATGTTGATGATATGTAAATTATTTTTTGGCATTTTTCTTTCTGCATGCTGTTTAATAGTGTTGCTTTTGTTTTTTCTCATTCTTTGCCCTTTAACCATCTCATCCCATCTCACTGAGAGGATATTTTAGAACTGGGATGCTGGAATAAGTATATGATTGACTATACCTAGATGGAGAAAGAGGTAAAAGTGATGGTGGTGGTGGTGGTGGTGCTGATGAATACATACTGTGTGCACCATGCAGACTGATGCATGTATTCATCCATGCATGTTTTCCATCACTGTAAGCCTGCCATATATACAGTATACATTAGAGCCATCACAGGGGTAGAGGAGTACAGCAAATCCTCGTTACATTGTATGACAAAAATGTGTTCTAAAATATTACATCATCATCATCCTGACCCCCTTTCCCACCCTAGGGCAGTGGTACTGTAAATTTGGAGAGAACTGGCCGGTCAGCACTATAAGCAGTAATGGAACTTTAATCAGTAATTTTCAGTAAATAAGGACTTAGTGGCATAAAAGAATGTTAAGAAAGGTAGGAGAATTTTCTGTACCTTGAGGAATGTGGACATGTTTATTGTCACTTATTTATGTTCTTACTTACTTTCATTTGTGGCACTGTTCTAACAGCAATCTTCCACAACACATAAAGGCAATGAAATAATTCTATCATCATCATCATCATTGTCCCCCTAACCTTTCTTTCATCCACAGATGGGTGAGTTAGGATCAGTAGAAAAGAATGCACACATCATTAATGTACACAATTTTCCACAGATGGCGCCTGTCCCGTATAGTGTGGCGTCATGAGGCTGATTACAACAAGCTTTCTGGGATTCAGCGTGCTATGTGGTGAACCCATACACAAGACCACCACCGCATGACACAACTTATCATCTACATGCTTGGCTCAGGTATAGTTTTGTTTGGTTGATTCGTACTTTATATATATATATATATATATATATATACAGTATACTGTATATATATATATATATATATATATATATATATATATATATCATCATCATCAGCCGTTGAGGTCCACTGCAGGACCGGCCTATCCCTAGCAAAGCAGGGACGATACATCCTATGTATCTCTACCCAGTGGCTTAGGCTGTCTGGTAGAGACTATGTAGGGTGAGAAGTGCTTGTGAGTGTGATTGTAGTGTTGTAGTGTTGGATGTGTGTGTAGTCTGTGAACCAAGTGTAATCGGCCTACCTTAAGCCGATTGGGTGCAATCATACTAGTATGTGACACTGGTTCAACCACAGCATCCCCATGTGTCCGCCAAAGTAGCATGTGGCTTGGTGAACGCTTCCCAAAGTTTTTACAACTCCGGCAGGAGGCAAACCCGCGCTCACCAGCGTGCGAAATGCACACTCTACCACTGTACCACAGAAGCTCCATATATATATATATATATATATATATATATATATATATATATAATATATAATATATCTGTATATATACAGTATATATGTATATATATACCGGTACGTATCATCATCATCATCGTCATCATCATCACCATCATCATCATCACCATCATCATCATCATCATCATCCGGACCTCCTTTCCCACCATAGGGCAGGGTGAGGAGTAGTAATGTCCAGACAGCCCAAATTTGCCCAGTCCAATGAGTCTTGCTTCCATTCATTCACCGTTCAAGCCCCTGGAATCCTGGCTCTATCTGATACTCCAAAAACATTCAACACGTTCTGTATCTTCACATAAACATATCCAATAGAGTCAGTCCGGACACTCTCACATTAAAAGGAGTGCCAAATCCCTGATCATGCGCATCTCCTCACAATAATCATCCAGCCAGCTTGTTTCCTTTTTCAGTCCTCTAGCCTCACCAACTTCCAACCCTCTCTTCCTCACACACTCATCTGCCATATCCCTCCACACTCTTCTTTGCCTACCTTACCTCGTCCCTCCTTCATATTCGCTGAGATATTCCTTTATCACCACTTTATTGTTATCCATTCTTTCCACATGACCATACCATTTCAGTACACTCTTTGATCCTGATGCCTACAGACTTCCTGACTCCACATCTTTCACGAATCACATTATTTGATATCCTATCCACCCTCTGTACTCCGCATACATTCCTCAGCAGTCCCATCTCCACTGCTGTCAATTTTGACTTTTCATTTTCATGCCACGCCATAGTCTCACATCCATATGTTAAAGTCGGTTCATTTTGCCATTAAGTTTAGTAAATTACAAAATAACTCATAGTTCCAGTGCTACCTGTACTGATAAGTTGTTATTTACAGTAACAGTTTTAGGGAAAAAAATTATTATTATTATTACTCTATTTTGGAGTGCATCCTTGATTAAATGTGAAGACTGCCTGTACGCGTTTTAGTTTATGGTTTGGTTGATACTGGAGAGGGATGTATTCATGTGGTGGCATTGACATAACTGCCCAACTACTTGGTTTTACAAACTTCCCTCTGCCCTCTCCTTCTCCCCAAATGCAGGATGGTTGCTTGACTACAGGAGGAGGGCAGCATGTTGTTGCAACAATAGCTTTTACTACTGCTACTACTATTAACAACATCCATTCATCCATCATCCAATCCAGCGCCGCCTCATTAGGAGCGTAGAAGCCTGGGGCTAGGCAAGTTGGTTCTGACACTTATGATGAGAGTGACCAGTCTCACTCATCTCTGAGTGTCATTACATAAGCAGTAAACCCCAACGACCCCTTGGATATAAACCTACACAGCTCAATCCAATTGGAGCATCTTAATTACCCATTAAACCACCAGGCACCATAATTTGGTTATATGGTTACCACTTAGTGTATTAAATGGTTTCCTGCGTGTACAGGAAACCTTTTGGCCTATCACTCAGTTAAGTCACCCATAGGCAGAAGGAAGAGGAAAGAGTGAAGGAAAGAAAGACAGAAGAGGGAGTGTAAAGTCACTCGTAGGCAGAAGGATAGGGGAAAAATGAAGGAAAGGAGACAGAAGAGGAAGAAAGGAAGTGAGGAAAGGGCACACACCCAAAGCAGCACTACATCGAGTGTGTGGATGGTGGGCACCCCCACTTAACACCCAACTATTAACAACAACAACGACAATGATAATAATAATAATAATAATAATAATAATAATAATAATAATAATCTATCTATCCATCTATTGCCAGACGCCTCAATCCCGTTCGGGGTGGCCACAAACAAATCGCCTCCACGTCGCCCTGTCCCCCTCCATTTCACTGGCCTGCTCCCAACTCACACCCCCCTCTCTCATATATAATAATAATAATAATAATGGTTTGGTTGATTTCTGTTTATGTTTTCAGATGTTCCAGTTACTCCAGAAACAGGGATGTATACCTCACTGACAAGGAGAGAGTTTTGGTGATATAGGTTACCTTTGTAAAAACTTTCCTGCATTCATAATAAACTGTTTGTTCATTGTTTACAAAAGTATCATAACCCAAAATTCATGGAATTGAGAGAAGAATGGATATTGGTTTTCTTTCCATCCGTATTTTTTCATTCAGCTTTTTTTTATATATTCCTTTTTTTTTCTTTCTTTTTTTTTTCACTCAACCTTCTCATGCATAATATTCATTCCTAATTTGTCATTACAGTAAACCATGTTATAAGTAACCTTTTTAAAATTCTTTTTTGCTCATATGTCCATAATAAATTACAGAATACTGAAGTTCTTTTGCCACCTATAAATCTGATATGCCAGTTTTTCAGCTTACTTTGCAATACACCTTTTACTGTAACTTAGCCTAAAATTACCATTGTGAATGCTGAATTGTTATGGACGATTAATGCTAGAATTCAGTGCCAATCTTGAAGAAGTCCTGTGTAAAGGATGTACAGCGGTACTGTTGTCTTTTAATACAAATAAGTTGCAAAAGGACGAATTTTTTGGCCAAGTTAGAGTGAAACAAGTATAGTTACTTGGAAGAGTATATGATAGTTTGAATCAGAGATGGAGGGCTGTCATAACGAGCAAAATGTGGCTACAAACTTGGAAGCTAACTACTTTGTCACCATTGCAGGCAGGAAGCACTCAGACAAGAAAATAAAGTCAAGTTCAGTCGAGTATAAAATTGTTGACAGATCCTATTCACGTATTGATATCTTTTTTCCCAACAGTTTCCAGTAATTGTAGCTGGTTTTGACAACTGGATAGCTTCCAGTCCACTGAAAATATCAGCTTTACTATGGCCAAAATCAGTATGGGGATTCCTTTGGAGGAATGTGATGTGGTTTTTATGTACTGTATTTATGACTGTGCAGACTACCTGTACAGTATTTCAAATAGGAAAAAAAAATGGGAGAAATGGAGTTCCCCCGAGCTAAGCCCTGTATTGGACTATATAGCCCCGCTAGGGTTACAGGAGCGAGCTACCACTCCCAGCACGGCAGCCCGGGTGAGGCTCGAACTAGCAATCCCCCGATTACGAGTCCGGCGCGCTACCACTGTGCTACCGCGCCCCTCAGTCAAATAGGAAAAGGAAAATACAAAAGAGTAAGCAAGAAACTCATGTTACTGCTTCATTTACCTATCAGTCAAGTATTCAGTTCCTCGTACATTACTATTGATCATCCTATCACCTTTTATATCTGTAGCTGCCCTCATAACTCTTTCTTATATCTCTGGCAGCTCAATCACTGTTATCTCACTAGGCTAACTTATAATCTCTGAACACCCACTAGGATTTGGGGGCACATCTTTTATACTATTGTTCCTTATTATTCAATTCCATGTAGGAGTTAGATACTTTTGAGATTGAAAGATGGGTATGGGAATAACTTATTATTTTTTTTTAAAGGTTCATTCATTACTAGGTCTGGAGCATTGTCTGATATATTTTTTGAAGATTCGATTATTGTCTCATAAGAAATAGTATTTGTACCATGAGTTGAATGTTCCATATTTACATTTTTGAAGAATATTTAAAAAAAAAAAAAAAACTTTACATGTGTTGAATGTTCCCTATTTTCAGAAGAGGATAGAATATTATGCACAGATGGAAAATTATTGCAAAATAATGCGCATTAGATTTTCATGTGAAACCTGAAAGATATGGTGAAGGTGATAAGATTGCGCAAGAAATGAGACGAGGCTTCAGTAGGGAAGGAAACTACATGCATTGTGTACTACAGCATATTACAAATGAAAATAAAGAAAAATCAGTTTTTCCCCCCAGGAATTCATTGGGGCATTCCAACGTGAAGTAATGCTGAAAGTCAAAGTATCCAGCGTAGAGGATGAAATAAAAGTACAGTATAATTAATTTTCCAGGACAGTGCTTCTTACAGGTTTCATTTGTTTACATTGTCAGTGATTAACTGGTGCACATTGATTCGTCTCACGATAAATGAATGAAAATCAAACGGATTAGTAGTTTACTACGGACAATCAGATAATAATGAGAGCGTGTACTACTGTTCCGTGTTATGCAAAATCGAGTGCAATTTTCTGCATCACGGAACTGCTGTCGAGCTTGGGCTAATTTGAACAGCTGCCTTGCCTGACATCTACGCCTTCAGGACAAACGCCGAGTGGGTAAGTACGAGGATTCCTTAGATATGCCTTGTGTCTGTGTGTGTGTGTGTGAGAAAGCCATTTCTTGTTCATCCCTGGCCTATAATGTTGGTCTTCACCCAGCACAAAGTCAGTGATAGTATGGTAGTGATTCAAGTCGAGTGCGGAACAGTGTGGAGTTCAGCTGATTTAGAGCTTAGTTTTCATTAAAATCTAGGACAAATTATTGTTGACATTCTTGAAGGTAGGTCCCGTAGACGTGGCACCAGCGCATTGATGAACCAGTGACAGGAGAAGGTACAATGTGGCACCACCGCATTCCCGCAGTCACCATTTCTCATAATGTTTCAGATAGAGGCAACCAGTATTAATATATCGATATGCTCTCTAGAGTTCTTAAGTCACCCAGTTGATATATACTTTGTAATGTTATAACGGCTGCTAAATATCTGCCATTCTATTAAAGGGCTGCGTGTTATCTGAGGTAGGTAACTGGTGAGGGTCTTGTGTAGGAAATGCATTATCGGTTCCGGAAAGTTTCGCTCGCCGGCACATTGAACTCCAGGGCTGCCAACCCGCTCACTCCTGGCATTCACAACTTAAAACATTCTGCATTTACGTAACTTTCCACTGCTAGTTCATCACCTTGTTTTAAAGGTATTTGTTTGTGAAGTGTGATGTGATTTTTCCTTAATATTAACGGGTATAGGCAAAAAGTAAGACTTTATCTTCACAACATGACTTGCCTTCATTGGGTCTCTCCGTTACTCACCAGCTGGGTTTTCATTCCTGCATCTTCCTAGCTACAATTTGATCTCCCAGGTATCAGCAGACCCCTGTATTGTTGTATTATATAAATTCTTATTAAATTTCAGCGTTGGTTAAATGGAACTAAAAGCCATATAGAATTTTGACATGCCTGCTGCTTTGTTACTATGATCTGCATGCTTCGCTGGGGTTAACTTTCTTTACCTCTCTATTCACACAAAACCAAACATCCACTAAAAATCCGTCCCATATATCGAAAAATGTTTATAAATTTCCAAGGCTTGGTCGTGTGAGGCTGGAGGTGTGCTAGAGTGAGGTCCATCTGGCAGGGTGCAAAGCAGTGAGGGCTGTGTTACGTGGGAAAAATATTTGACGCCTTCATCCCTGTCGACCTACATCATTTCCTACCGACCTGCCTTACTGCTTGTCTTCCTGCCTGTCTGTCTGCTCACCTGTCACCTGCTTGCCTTCCTACCTGTCGAGCGGCACCTGCCTACCTTCCTACCTATCAGCATACCTACATTCCTGCTTGTCGACCTCCCTGGGTGACATCCTGCCTACCTCTCAACCTAATTGCCCTCCACCTTTCGACCTTTGCTTACCTGCCTATCTCTCCATCTGTCGATCTATGCCTACCTACCTTTCTACTTATCGATCTATTACCTACCTATTTTCCCACCTGTCGACCTATACCTATCTTTCTATCTGCCTGTATCTACCTACCTTCTTACCTACTTACCTAGCTGCCTGTCAACCTGCCTTACTGTCAACCTACATACCCATCTGCCCCACTTCTTACCTGTTTACCTGTCACACTATCTGACTACCTTTCTTCCTTATAGACCTACGTTGCATTCCTTCCTACCTACCTCCCTACTTAGATCTACCTACCTCCCTGTCTAGACCTACCTACCTACCTACCTACAACCACTGATACATTGAGCCTACCCAACCTGCCCTATTGCCTGCTTGTTGACCTATCTCACACCCTGCCCAACCAAACTACGACCTCATTGCCTTCTGTTTTCCTACCTATCTACCTACCTACCTACCTACCTACCGTATGTACTGCAGTGCCTGAAGCCTTTTCTATTCCGTGCTTACTCCCAGCTTAACCTACACCCACCTTTTTGGTTTACCTCTGCGTTCTATATACCTGTGTACCTTAGCGTAAACCCCCTTATCTTTCTATCTGTATCTACCTACCTGCCTATCTACACCCATGTATCTACCTGCTACGCCCATGTATCTACCTGCCTACCTACCCACCATGTCTGTTCCTACCTACTTACCCACCTAAACCCATGTCTGTTCCTACTTACCTGCTTACTTTTTTTTATACGAGTATATCCATCTTCCTACCTACACCCTTGTCTGTTTATCTGTATACTCTACCTATCAATCAGTACCTACCACTTCCCAGCGTACCTACCTATGTGCCTACGTATCTACCTACCTAAATACCTACGCATCTACCTACGTATCATTCAGTACCTACCACTTTCCAGCCTACCTACCTATATGCCTACGTTTCTACCCACCTACTTCCCAGCCTACCTACCTATACACTGTACCTACGCATCTACCTACCTAGCCACCGACCTATCAATCAATACCTACCTGAAACCCCACCTACCTACGTACTGTAACCTACCTCCCTCGCAAGCCAACCTTCCTCTCTCTCCCTCTCTCTCTCTCTCTCTCTCTCTCTTTCAGGCTACCACTTTCCCTCCCACCCTTCCTACCCCCTGTCACCCATACAACCTTCTCTCCTATGAACTCACCTACCGGTAACGGTATTTCTCTCTCTCTCTCTCTCTCTCTCTCTCTCTCTCTCTCTCTCTCTCCTGTTCTTAAGCTTATGTAAAGAAAGTCATTCACTTTAAAACCGGCCACTTTGAACTGCCAAAATTCTCTCTCTCTCTCTCTCTCTCTCTCTCTCTCTCTCTCTCTTTCGGTGATAACTACATTTAAATTAATGTCCTTTTGTTTTACGTAACTCACTGGCAGAATAAGTCAATACGACGGCTCTATATCCTTTCCATAGCATTTCTTCGTGACTAGCACCATATTCTAGTGTTAATCTTGTTGCAGCTCAGTGCCAGAAGACAGTATTGCGGCTCTGCATGCTCTCCTTGGCTCTTCTTCGTGACTAACGCAATATTCTAGCGTTAATCTCTTTTACAACTTAAGCATTCAAAATGGAGAGATGGCATTTTTAGGTCAAGTTAAAGTGGACGGAGTATAGAGCCAAATTGTAGTGCTGAGTATTTATTTATTTATCGATTATTATTAATTTTCCTTTCACCCACGAGTTTTTTCTTTTTCTTTTTTTTCACCTACCGACATTTTCATTCATTTTTTTTCACCCACATTTCCATTCATTTTATCATTCATTTTTTACTCATTTTCATTTTACCCATGCCTGTTTTTTGACCAAGACTTTTCATTCATTTCTCGCTAACCTGTCTGCATCGTTCATTCGTTTTGCATCCTCTCACCCATGTTTTTCATTCATTTATTATTACTGTTATTCCTTTCACCCTTTTCACTTTTTTTCGTTATTATTTCATTCTCCCGTTATTCATTTTTCTGTTCACATGCCCCTTTTTTTTATTTTTTTTTCTCATTTTTATTCCCATAGTTTCATATTTCTTCGTTTTATATTTCTCCTCGTACTCTCAGGCTCCTCTGCCTCACTCCCAGCTAAGAGAGAGAGAGAGAGAGAGAGAATACATTTTCATCACGTCCATTCACCACCCACGAGAGAGAGAGAGAGAGAGAGAGAGACCTACTAAGAAATTTGAACTTGCCTATTTTCTCTTTCATTTACCTTTTTTCTTTTCCTTTTTTTTCCTTTTTTTCTTTATGTAGTGGACCCTGTGTATCCATGTAGACTTTCACCTGCCTCCTACACGCCCACGCCCACGCACACACGCACGCACGTACACATGTAGGCGGGGAAAGTGCACACATGAGGGATGTTCACAAATGGTAATGTTAGGATGCAAGTCTCTCTCTCTCTCTCTCTCTCTCTCTCTCTCTCTCTCTCTCTCTCTCTCTCTCTCTCTCTCTCTCTCTCTCGTGGGTGGTGAATGGACGTCAAGATGTATTGGATTTTCTCTCTCTCTCTCTCTCTCTCTCTCTCTCTCTCTCTCTCTCTCTCTCTCTCTCTTTCTGTCTGTCTTGTATTGATTAGATGACTCACGGGAAAGAGAGAGAGAGAGAGAGAGAGAGAGAGAGAGAGAGGGAGGGAGAGAGAGAATTATTTTTAATTTATCATTATTATTATTATTATTGTCATTAGCATTAGTTATTTTTTAATTATAATCATTATTACTCACGTCATCATTTTGTGGGTCAGAGGGTTGGATGATGATGATGATGATTGTTGTTGTTGTTATTATTATTATTTATTATTACTATTATTATTGTTGTCGTTATTGTTATTATTGTTGATGCCATTTTGTAATTGGTCTCATTACTACTACTACTACTATTACCATCACTACTCAGCCTCTACTATTACTACTACTACTACTGCGACCACAAAGCATTTTGTAAACAGTCATCCACGTGGTAGGTGCAGGAGTCAGCTGATGTCACCACGTGGTCACACAACACGTGGTATCACCTGTCCTGACACGTGTTTACCCTGGTATTTTGTTTACGTCATGGTATTCACTGTATACACACTGAGTATCTATTTGTTTATCTGGTGTTCTGTATAGCTGTGTATCTATCCATCCGCCTTCCCTTTCTATCTATCTCATTCGTTCTTTCTTTCTGCCTCATTCATTCTATCCATCTGCCTCATTCTTTCTATCTCTCTGCCTCATTCATTCTATCCATCTGTCTCCTTTTTATTCATTTGTCTGTCATTCTTTCTATCCATCAGCCTGTCATTCTTTCTGTCTGCCTGTCCTTTCTATCCACCTGTCTCTCAGTCTTTGCATCCATTTATCTCATTCTTCTCTCCATCTGTTTGTCATTCATTCTGTCCATCTGTCATTCTTTCTGTCCATCTGTCTCTCCATCTTTTTATCATTCTTTCTGTCCATCTGCCTTTCTGTCCACCTGTCTTTCCATCTTTTTATCATTCTTTCTGTCCATCTGCCTTTCTGTCCATTTGTCTGTTCTTTGTATCTATATGTCATTCTTTCTATCCATCTGTCTCGTTTCTATCTACATGTCTAATAGTTTTTATCTATGTGTTTGTCACTTTAACCACTGCATATCTCTGCTTTGGCTATACATCTCATCCTTATTATATCTATCTATTTATGTATCTGTTTTTGCAGCCATATATGTATTTCTTATCCTGTGTGTATAATTTTTTGTCAAATGACTTATATAGATGCTTCTGATTATAATAAGTCATTTATTTTGCTCAGGGAACAGTACGTAATTAGAGAAAGATTACGTATTATATATAATTGTAATTATAATTAATACATAATATAATAAATAACTATAATATTTTTTTGTGTCCGACTCTGGGCATAGACTTCACAGTCTGCTCCCAAGGCCCTACATTTCATACACCTCTACATGTCACCACTTCGGCGCTAACATCCACCGTCCATATTGAATACATGCTAAGGCTGTCTCATACAGGACTGGTGTATTGGTATTAGCGGGGGTGTTTTTACGACATGTCGGCGGGTCTTTTGGTGTGTACATCGGTAAAGTCTGCTTTATATGAAAGAGAGAGAGATTCTCCAGGTGCTTGAGGGTGCGACAGTGGATGTATGTGGAATAACTGAAACAAAATGGAGAGAAGAAAGTGAGAGAATGGGAGTATGGATGGGGTATATGTGCAGGAGTAGGTGAGAATGAGAGGGCAAAGGAAGAAGTATGTATAGTTGTAAGTAAAAGATGGAAGAAGAGCATAAGACAGTATGGATCAGTTGGGTCAAGGATTATGTGGGTAAAGTTGAAAGTTGGAATACAAATGTGGGCGATTGTGTGTGTGTATGCGCCAACGCAAGATCGTGCTAGAAGAGTGAGAGAAGAGTTCTGGACAAATGTAGAAGTGTGCATGGAAAAGTTTGGAAGGAATGAGTGTTTTTGATCGGTGATATGAATGGTAAAGTTGGGAATGTGAAGGTGGATGGAATAGTTGGTGAGTGGGGTGTGCCTGCTGAGATAGATGAGAATGGGAGTGAGTTATAAGTGGACATTTGTGCTGGGAGGGGGTTGGTGATAGCCAATACCCTCTTCAGGCATAAAATGATCCACAGGTATACATGGCGAGTGATGAGAAGGGTGGGTGGTGAACTGAATGAAAGGAAGGCAATGATTGATTATGTGTGTGTGGATGAAAGGATGCGAAGATGTGTAATGGATGCAAGAGCTTATAGAGATTGGGGGAGTGGACTTTCTGACCACTACTTGGTGGTGGCCAGAATTAGAATTCAAGTAAGATGGAGGAATAGAAGAAGGGAAAGACGAGAGGAAGGAGTAGTTGCAAGGAGAGTGGAAAGGTTACAAGAGGATGAGAAAAAGGCAGAGTATAAGAGAGAAATGGAGGAACGATTGGGCAAATATGAATTGGAGCAGATGGGAGACGTGGAAGGTGTGTGTAGGATATTTACAGAAGAAATATGTGCAGCAGGTGATGTGGTGTGTGGAAGGAAGAGAAGACGGAGGGGGGTGCAAGGAACAGCGTGGTGGACTGAAGAGGTGAGACAGGCTGTGGCACAAAAGAAGAAAGCATACAATGAATGGATGAGAAATAGGGGCGTGGAAGAAGTTGAGAGGCGGAAGAGAGAGTTATATGTAGAAAGAAAGAGAGAGGTGAAAAGATTAGTAAGAGAGAGTAAGAAGAGAGTGGATGAGGAATTTGGAAGGAATTTGAGTGTAAATTGGAGGGACTGTAAGAAAATGTCCTGGAAAGAGGTGAAAAGAGTAAGACAGGGTGGAAGTGAAGTTAGCAGGGGAGTGAAAGATAAAAATGGTAGATTACTAGTGGAGAAGGGAGAAAAAGTGAGCAGATGGAGAGAACACTTTAAGGAATTGTTGAACATAGAGGATGGAAGTAATGCGAGTATAAGTAGCTGGGGAATGGCTGGGAGAAGGAGGGAGGTGAGAAGACAGGAAGAAATCAGTAGGATAGAAGTTGTGGAAGCAATGAAGAAAGTTAAATGGGGGAAAGCCCCAGGAATTGATGGAGTGTGTGGTGAAATGCTGAAGCATGGGGGAGAGATAGTAGTAGAATGGATGTGGAAGATGTGCAGATTGGCCTGGGAGGAAGGTAGAGTCCCGGGGGATTGGAAGTCAGGTATAATTATTCCCTTGTACAAAGGAAAATGGGAAAAAGAAGTGTGTGGTAATCACAGGGGCATTTGTCTTCTTAGTATAATAGGAAAAGTGTATGGTAGGATACTTATTGACAGAGTTAGAGAAAGAACAGAGAAATTAGTTGGAGAAGAACAGGGAGGCTTTAGGAAGGGAAGAGGTTGTGTAGATCAGATATTCATTCTTAGATCTTTAGTGGAAAAGTTTATAGAGAAGGGAAAGAAGTTGTATGCGGCTTTCATGGATTTGGAGAAAGCATATGACAGGGTGGATAGACAAGGATTGTGGAAAGTGTTAAGAATATATGGAGTAGATGGGAAGTTGTTGAATGCTGTGAAGAGTGTGTACGATGGTGCGAAGGCTGCAGTGCGTGTGGATGGTGAACTAAGTGAATTTTTCTCTTTGAAAGTTGGGTTGAAACATTGATGTGTCATGTCTCCATGGTTGTTCAATCTGTACATGGATGGGGTAATAAAAGAGGTACAAGGTAGGGTAGTGGATGTTGGAGTGGCCCTGGTGAGAGAGGATAGTGTTTGGAAACTCCCTGTACTGTTGTTTGCAGATGATACTGTATTGTTGAGTGAAGACGAAGGGGAGCTGCAAGGCTTGGTGGATGAGTTTGGGAGAGTGTGTAAGAAACGGAATCTAAAGGTGAATGTAGGGAAGAGTAAAGTGATGGTCTTTGAGAGAGGTGAAGTCAGTGAATGTACAGCGAGGTTGGATGGTGAGGAATTTGAAAATGTGAGTGCGTTTAAGTACTTGGGTAGTGTGATGAGTAAGGATGGAGGTTTGGAGGGTGAAGTGCTTGAAAGGGTACAGCAGGGAAGAAAGGTTGCTGGTTTTTTGAAAGCAGTGATAAGAAACAGGGAAGTGAGCATGGAAGTGAAAAAGTTACTACATGACAGTATTGTGATACCAACTCTAACGTATGGAAGTGAAGCTTGGACGTTGTTGGAAGGACACAAGTCAAGAGTGAGAGCAGTGGAAATGAGTTATTTAAGAGGAGCCTGTGGAGTCACATGGAGAGACAGGCTGACGAATGAGGATATAAAGGAGCGTTGTGGTGTGGATGTGGATGTGATAGGAAGCGTTATGAGGAACACACTGAGGTGGTTTGGCCATGTGGAGAGGATGGAGGGTGAACGACTGACGAAGAGAGTGTATGTGAGTAAGGTGGAAGGGGGAAGAGGGAGGGGGAGGCCGAGGATGAGATGGGGGGATGGGGTGGAGAGGTATATGAGAGAGGGGGGTGTGAGTTGGGAGCAGGGCAGTGAAATGGCGGGGGACAGGACGACTTGGAGGCGATTTGTTTGTGGCCACCCCAAACGGGATTGAGGCGTCTGGCAATAGATAGATAGACAAATCCTTAAACTGTTCCCTGCCCCAGGGGGGATTTGAACCTTGGTCCTGTAGGATCGCTGGCCACCTCTCTACCGATTGAGCCAATAATAATAATAATAATAATAATAATAATAAATCGTATAGAATGGGATGAATCTTACCATAATTTTTCCTTTTTACTCTAACTTGTCCTCAAATTGCCATCTCTCCATCATGAATGCTAAGATTTACCAATAAATTTACACTAGAATATGGCGCTTGTCACGAAGAAATGCTGTGGAAAGGATGTAGAATCGTACCAGTGTATTCCTGAGTTACGTGTGATAAGCTGCAAAGGGACGGAAATAAAGCCAAGTTGCAGTGAACAGAGTATAGGCAGAAATTGTAAAGAGTTTTGGTCGTTTGTTTTCCTTTGTGTATCTGTCTGTCTGTCTGTCTGTCTAGTTATATGTGTGTTTGTCTGTCTGTCTCTCTGTTTTCATTTAATTTAATATGTTTTATTTTATCTCAGTTTATCCATCTATCTATCTATCTGTTTATCTGTCTGTATATCTGTGTGTACAGTATCTATATATATTTATCTATCAGTCTATATCTATCTAAGTAATAATGATTCTCTCTCTCTCTCTCTCTCTCTCTCTCTCTCTCTCTCTCTCTCTCTCTCTCTCTCTCTCTCTCTCTCCTTTAGCCACCCTTCCCCCGATCTATTTATAGCTCACTGTTTGCCTTCCTCGCCGGTGAGAGAGAGAGAGAGAGAGAGAGAGAGAGAGAGAGAGGTGGAATGGAGGGAAGGAAAAGAGCAAGGAGGGAAGGAAGGAGGAAAGAAGGAGGAAGGAAGGGAGGGAGGGCAATAAATAGGGATGGGGAAGAGGAGGAAAACAAAAGGGAGAGAGGAAGGTGGGAGGGAAGGGGGAGGGAGAAAGGGAGGAAAGGAGGAAAGAAGGATAACAAGGAGGGAGAGAGAACATAAGAACATAAGAACATAAGAAGAGAGGATAACTGCAGTAGGCCGGTTGGCCCATGCTAGGCAGCTCCTAGAAGAGTAACTGAACTACTAGAATGAGATAAGGATAGCAAAGAAGAAGGCTCTCCCCCGCCCTCCAAACCCTCCAGCCGAAGCCGGCAGGAAAAAGTCAGAAAGAACACCACGCCGTATAGAAAAACTGGCGTGGACATTTTACAGGAAAGTGTGAAAGGAGAATAGAGACTATCATAGTGTAACCTGAAAAGAAAATTTATTTTTTAATTAGTATTGGTTATAATATTTTCTTTATTCTATATCCACCCCTTATTTGTCATATGCTTATCTAGCCTATGCTTGAAACTCTCAATGGAAGAGGCAGCAACTACTTTACTAGGTAGCTTATTCCATTCGTCTACTACTCTATTACCAAACCAATTTCTACCGATTTCCTTTCTGAAACGGAATTTTTCTAGTTTGAAACCATTATTTCTAGTTCTATCCTGTATGCTCACTTTAAGTACCTTGCTAATATCTCCCTTATTTATACCATTCATCCACTTAAAAACCTCAATTAAGTCTCCCTTACTCTACGCCTCTAGCGAATGCAGACTTAGTCTTTTCAGTCTGTCTTCATATGACAGGTTCCGGACGTCATGTATCATTTTAGTCATTCTTCTCTGTACATTTTCTAACGAATTAATATCCATTCTATAGTAAGGACACCAAAATTGTACTGCGTAGTCTAAATGTGGCCTTACTAATGCTAGATAAAGTTTCAGTATTACTTTAGATGATCTATTGCTCACGCTTCTCGAAATAAATCCTAGGACCCTATTTGCTTTATTTCTCGCATTAATGCACTGTTGCCTAGGTTTAAGGTCGTTACTAATCATAACTCCTAGATCTCTCTCGCATTCCGATTTGCTAATTTCTTTGTTATCTAAGCTGTATTTAGTATCTCCAATGGTCTTGCCTACGTTAAGTACTTTACATTTTTCAACGTTAAATTCCATTTGCCAAGTTTTAGACCATTTGGACAATGTATCGAGGTCTTTTTGTAAGTTATGGCAATCGTCAGTCGAGTTAATGATACGCCCTATTTTTGTATCGTCGGCAAATTTGCTGATTCTGCTATTGACTCCTAAGTCTAGATCATTTATATATATGATAAATAATAAGGGACCGAGTACTGAACCCTGTGGTACACCGCTAGTTACTAATCCCCAGTCCGACTTAGTTCCATTTATTAATACTCTCTGCTTTCGTCCTTTCAGCCAGGATTCTATCCATTTTAAGATATCGCCGTCTATACCGTGTGCTCGAACCTTTCTAACTAACCTTTCGTGTGGGACTCTATCAAAAGCTTTACTAAAGTCCAGATAAATAACATCGTAAGCTTTATCGCTATCTACTGCCTCATAGACCTCCGAGTAGAATGACAACAAATTTGTGAGGCAGGATCGTCCTTGCCTGAATCCGTGCTGACTTTCGCTTATAAGATTAAATTTTTCTAAGTGTTCTCTAATCTTATTTCCCAAAATTGACTCTAACATTTTTCCTACTATTGACGTTAGACTTATCGGACGATAATTCGACGCAGCTGATTTATCACCCTTTTTAAAGATGGGCACTACGTTTGCGGTTTTCCACGCCTCTGGAACTTCTCCTGAACTTAAAGAGTCATTAAATAACGTTAAAAGTGGCTGACATAATTTTTTCTTTGGTTTCTTTTATAATTTTTGCATATATATCGTCCGGACCTGGCGATTTTTGAGGTTTTAACTTGTTAATTTCTTTCAATACGTCCTCCTTACTAATGGTTATTTTACTAAGAATATTTTCCGTATTCTCATGGTAAATATTTGCTGCTTGAGGGACCAGGCTTAGATTTTCCTTGGTGAATACTGATATGAAATAATTATTTAGGATGGAGCACATTTCTTTATCTTCACTGGTAATGTCACCTGATTCTGTTCTGAGTGGTCCTATCCTGTCTTTATTTTTCGTTCGGTACAGTTGATAAAACCCTTGGGGTTTTCTTTTGATTCACTGGCAACCTTAATTTCATAACTTCTCTTTGCTTTTCTTATCTCCTCTTTACTTCTCTATTTAAAATTGTGTACCGGTTACGTAAGTGTTCCTCTCCACGTTTTATTTTTCTATATATTCCTTTCCTTTGGCCTATGAGAGATTTTAATCTGTTGTTTAACCATCTTGGTTCTGAATTGTTAGTTCTAAACGGTTTTGAAGGAATATATCTATCTTGGCCTCCGTATATTATATTTATTAACTCGTTATACTTCTCACTGGTCGAACGTCTGTTTGGTACTGGAGCTGAGTTAATTTCCGTCACCTGGACTACATTCCTATCTACCACCTCCCCCTCACAGACACCTGACGGACGTCCCCACGTGCTTCCTGCGCCTGACCTATGACCTGGGGATCCCCACTAACCTGACATTCCCTCAAATAGCTAATCTCCCTGTGGAATACCGTTCGAAAATAAGCTCTTAAGCCATCGAAATCTCCTAGACGAAAATTAGGAACGGTGGAGGTATTTTCAGTGGAACAGACATCCCAAATAAATTTGAACTTAATTTCTTCATGATCGCTATTACCAAGTCGTCCACCAACCTCTATATCGCTAATGATATTTTCTTTATTAGCTAAAACCAAATCTAGTATATTATTACCTCTGGTGGGCTCCCTGATATACTTATAAAGGAAATTATCCTGTACTACCTCTAGAAATTCCTCTGACTCTGCATCTCCTGTCTGATTTCTCCAATCTATCCTTGGCAGATTAAGGTCCCCAACAAGGAGGGATGGAGGGAGGAAAACAAGAATGGTGGGGATGAGGGAAGGAGGAAAGCAAGAGAGAGAGAGAGAGAGAGAGATTCACCATAAAGCCAGAAGGTTCTCCCACACCCTTACTTCTCGTCTCCCCCTCCCTCCCTCCCTCCTCCTCCTCCTCCTGCTCCTCCTCCTCCTGCTCCTCCTCCTCCTGCTCCTCCTCCTCCCCCTCCCCCCCTCTCCCCCTCACCCCACCTAACCGGCACGAAAAATGAGAAAAACAAAAACACCTCGCCGTAGACACACACACACACACACACACACACACACACACACACACACACACACACACACACACATGGAAAACAAGAGAAAAACGAAAGACAGTAAATAATAGGAAATTAGTAAAGAAAAACAGCAGAGAAAAAGACAGGAAAATAAGAAAAAGGAAAAAATAAGAGCAAAGACAAAGAAAATTGTAAATATGGAAATGATAGGAAAAAGCAAAATCGGTGAGAGAGAGAGAGAGAGAGAGAGAGAGAGAGAGAGAGAGAGAGAGAGAGAGAGAGAGAGACAGACAGACAGACAGACAGACAGACAAACAGACAGACAGAGACAGAGACAGACAGACAGACAGACAGACAGACAGACAGACTATAGGCAGATCAAGTGGACTTAGTGATCACACGAGGAGACTCTCTCTCTCTCTCTCTCTCCCTTCCCCTTTCCTCCTGCTCTCCTAATCTCTCCCTTCCTTCCCCCCTTTCTCTCCCCTTTCTCCTCCACTTTCTCTTCCTCTTCCTCTCTGTTATACCATTCTTTGTCCTTGTCTCCCCCCTTCCCTTCTTCGTTCCTTTCTCTTCCTCTCACTTCCCATTTCTCCCTCCCCCTCCCCGTCCTTTCCTCCCACCCTTAATCTCATTCCCTCCATCCCTCCCTCTTCAACCCCCTCTTACTTTCCCTCCTTTCTTTCCCTGTCTTCAGCGCCCTCTTACTGTCCCTCCTCTCCCTTCCTCACCTGACTCTCCTTCCCTTCCCTTTTCCATCCCTCCCCTCTCTCTCTCCTTTCTTTTGAAACTATAACAAGGAAATATTTGAAACTATAACACAGAAGACTATGTAATTTATGATAATTGTAGCTTATTGACACGTAGTGTATAGATATAGTAGGACAGAATATAGTTTACCACTTTTCAGTCTTTCCTATGAAGATTCCATGTCAGCTTTTCCATGCTGCATGGTGGTCCTTCTCACTTTTTTCCTGCCAGCTTCGACTGGAGGATTTGGTGAGTGGAGGAGAGCCTTCTTGCTTTACTACTCTTACCTTCAACTTGTAGAATTAGATATCATAGTGATAGTCTTCTCTGTAACAAGCAGCCTCGAAAGGACCATAAGGTCTGTTGCTGTTTGCTTTCCTTTGTACTCCCCTTCCTTTCCTTTCCCTCTTTCGCTTCTTTTCTTCCTTCCTCTTTCCTAGATTCTCTTTCCTTCCAATTCCTCCGTATATACCCTTTCCCCCTCCCTCTCGCTTCCCGCCTCAGCTTCCTTCCTCCCCCTTTCTACTCCCTTTCTCTTTATTTTCTCCCTCCCTCCCTGGCGGTCAAGGGCAAACATTGAGTCAAGTAAAATTCCCCATCCAACACATTCCACAATATTCCTACTCCTAATATACCCATCTCAACCCCTTCCCAGCGATGCTGTATGTTCTTTTTTACTCTAACGTTGTGTCCAAAACTGGCATCTCTCCGACTGCAGAGATGTAACGGGAGATTAACACTGGAATATTATCACAGTCACGAAGAAGTGCTATGGAAAGAATGTAGCGTTGTATTGCCTGTCTGCCACTGAGCTACGTGAAACAAGCAACAAAAGGACGAAAATCTGAGACTATATAGTTAAAGTGAAAGGACGATTTTGCTTCATTCAGTCGCTTTTTGGTTATTATTACCCTCATACATTTCCTTCAAGTTGTGGGAAGATACAAATATTCGGTTAAATAACTTTCCCGGTTTAATACATTTTCGTAGGCTTCATAAATTCATCTAAATCCTTTCCCTACCATGACGCCATAGCTGACTCTTGCTCCCGGTAGACACTTTTCGAACTGGTGGGGTTAAACACATACTTCGTTAACCTAATACGGGAGGCTTTTACGAGTTGAATGAAATAGTCGAGTATTGATCGAAGGAGTACACAGTGGCGTACCTGAGAGAGTGCGGGGGGGGGGGGCTGTTTGAAACTTCCCCCCGGGCCCCCAATTGAGGGGGTCCCCAAGAGCCTTAAAAATTTACAAGCTTTTAAATTAATATTTAAGAATATATATATTTATCATCCCGACAATCCCGGCTGAGATATTAGGTAAGTTTTGAGAATTAGGCGAGCTAGGTTCTTTGCGGGGCCCCCCTCCAGGAGGAGGGCCCCGCAAAGAACCTAGCTCCCTGGGCCCTCAAATCTCTGGGTACGCCCCTGGGAGTACAGATACACATAAAAAAAAGCAGAGATGATAAAGGAGCACTACGAGTATATCAAGACTTGTTATCCCGTATGGTGCAGTCATTTTTAGTTTATCAAATCTAAAGCCAGACACCATATTCAGCCTTAAGAGTGAGTCATAGGAGCCTTGATCAATATGTCGCCATCAGCCTTCTCTTTGTTTAAACTCGCACAGTATACCATAACGCCAGACTCCTGTATTAGGTGAAGGGTTAGCATTTTACAACCACGTGAACGAGAACTAGGTGGACTGCAGCCTAAAGTTACCCTCCTGCCGTCCACCATCTCGTTTTCAAGGGACAGGAAGTGAGTTAGGGTATCTGCAGTCGAGTCACACACGTATATATTCCACCACATACAGTTCTCCCTTTCCAGTACCCAGAATATTACAGCATCGATTACCACAAGCAATTTATTCCTACTGTAAGACACATCAGCTAAGTCCTTCAGCACCATAGTACATAATTTTACTGTCACTTCCATTCATTTTATAAGTTTACATTGAAAGTTGAATGAGGGTTACATTTTTTTCCAGTGCTTAAAAACTAGGCAACAGTATGGAAGTAGAAGAAACAAGCTAAAATCCTGCCAGACTACGAGTTAAGAAGGTGTAAAATGAGTCACTAAGGAACAAGTGTTGCGATATCATCAACGCCATTTAGAATATCACCACCACCACCACTACCACTACCACTACCATCATCATCATCATCACTTCCATCATCATCATCACCATCACCACCACCATCACCACCACTACCACTACCATCATCATCATCATCATCACCATCACCACCACCAACACCACCATCACCACCACCACCACCACCATCATCATCATCATCATCATCATCATCATCATCATCATCATCATCATCATCATCATCATCACCACCACCACCACCACCACCACCACCACCTGTTTTCACCCCAGCAGACCTCAGAATGTCCCAGATTTTCCACACATAGTTTGCAGATCCTTCCTAATGCATTCAGACCACTTATACCCCGCCAGACAGTCTCTCGTGTGTTCTGGGAACGGCTGCCTCCACACCACGCCCACACCAGCGGACTGAGCGCTATTTGCAGACTAACTTGTGTATCGGAGAAAAGAATATAGCAACCGATGAATGAATGTATGATTGTTTTGATCGAGAAATAATGTATATATATTTAATCCTCAGGTCACGGAAAATCAGATCCATGAGAGAGAGAGAGGGGGGGGGGGCAGCTTATGACTGGACTTAGGATAAGGCTGGATATTAATAGACTACTGTAGGTTTAATTGGGTGTGGAAAAGTATATTTATTTTGTGTGTGTGTGTGTGTGTGTGTGTGTGTGTGTGTGTGTGTGTGTGTGTGTGTGTGTGTGTGCGTGTGTGCGTGTGTGTGTTTTGTCCCTGTAAAGACATAATAAAAACAGTGCATATGACAGAGGTCCATACCCCTTTTTCAAGTGTAGTCTTATTGGGGGTTAAATTTGACTAGTAATCAACGAGACTCGTACCTCAAGGCTTAGAATTTTCGCAATCAAACCTGGCTATAGTGAATAAGTCCAGTTTTCATAGGCTGAGTTTAGTTTGTATGTTGTGGTATGCCCATCTATCTGTCTGTATGTCTTTATCTGTATTTATCTATCTATTTATCTATCTATCCATTTATCTGTCTATATCTGTCTCTGTCCATCTGTCTGTCTATCTATCCATCTATCTCTGTATCTCTATCTATCTCTCTGTATCTATCAGTCTATCTACCATTCTATATCCATCTATCTCTATTTATCTATCTATCTGTCTGTCTATTACCACAAGGCATCCGCGTAAAGTAACCTGTTTTGATTTGATAATTATGTACGCTCACCTTGTCACTTCGGTCGGCACTCCATCACGTTATAAATTTAACGAATATACTGTAGACGTTGTAATTATAAAGTTTACCGATGGCCATGAATCTTAACATTAATTACATCATGTACCACAGAACCGTAATTTGTAACTGTCGATCTCTAGGATAAGTGACGATATTATTTTGTATTTAATTTAGGGATGAGAGAATGGAAAAGGTATGTATTTTTCTCTGTTTTCCTAGAATTGATGAAGTAAACATTGGATGATTCGTCTTTTTCGTCTACGTTCATGATATTGGTGATATTATTGGTCAGCAGCTTCATTTAGGATCATTTCATTATTTTGAGATTACAAATTATCGTTATATTGGTATGTGTGTGTGGGACATGATCTTTAAATAGTAACTTCTAGAACAGGAATGATAGGCTAAGATGAGAACGAAAGTATGGCGTAATTTACCAAGGAATTTTTGTCAATTTGGGCGTTTTCGAGATATATATGTAGTGGAATCATGGTGTATTTCAGGGATATGGGACGTTTATGGAGTGAAATAGGGTACAATATGGAGGTGAGACGTCGGGGAAGGGAAAGTAGGGGAGAGAAGTGGGAGGAAATGGTATCGAGTGCGGGAGAGGATGTTGCTTTGGGATATTTACTTCTTGAGATGAGATTGAGGGAGACGTACAGTTACAAAGAAGCTAACTCTCCTTCTCCCCGGCCGATGTTTTTCTACTTGTCTTCCTTCCAGAATGTTCCTTTACAGGTTAAATTTGAGTGGTGGGACGTCAGGTTAGGGTTTGAGACGAGATATTGATGTTATAGTAATCTGTAGTTCCACCAACCGCTCCCCTGCAGCAGTGAGTCACTCGGCCTGTGACGTCATTATTTTGCCGAATTATCATTTAGTCACCAAGTTACTAATCATTTGTAAAGGTTTTGCCAGTTTTATTCATAATTTTAACATTGCATGTGCTGAGAGGTGAAGGGAGTTATAGGAAAATGTGTAGCTATTACATAAAGGCATTCGAGCTAGTTCATTTTTATCCTGTAAGATAAACCCCGACGATTTATGGTTTCCTTGATTTTTCACGTGATTTTTTTGTATGCATTAGAGTATTCCAGCACGTGAGTCCATCTGCCACGTGGTGTCCCCTTCCCACGTGTTGCTCCCACAACCACGGTCAGGTTGGCAGCCATGATAGTTGTGGGGGCGAGAGGCGGCTCCCAGGCAGACGTCTGGGCGCCTTTATATTACCCAGATGTAATGCAAGTGATAATGCCGCCAGAAAATATCGTCAAAGTGGCATGTCTTGTTCAGATAAAATAAAATACGAGCTTGGTTTGCACATTTTCAAGGTCAAGGTCATTCTTCCGGTAGAGCATATGGTGCTCAGCTTACACGCTCCGATCTTTAAAGAACTCTCGGTTAGATTAGATACAAGCACTCACTAAATCCTGCTGTAATCCGAATTTTTTAGAGCATTGTAAAGTACCCTGCATACACGTGGATGTGCTTCTTGAGAGGTAACTTCCAATGGCTTCCAGCATGGCCCGTTCCAATAATATTTTCGTAGTGACAAGTGATATGTATCTTTCTCCCACGGACAGGCAGTACAGAAAAAATGACATCGTGTGGCAGTTTAGGCGCAATCAGATGAAATGCTAACAAATATATAGGACTGATCAGTATATAGTACAGATGTAGTCTGGTTTACACGTTTGTTGGTTTTCAATCTGTTTTTCGTGTCCTTGAAGTGAATAGTGATTTTGTATAACATCTGTATATGCCGAAAGTAAGCCAGTAGGTCTACATGTCGTGCGTATGACCGAAAATGGCGAAATACTGTAGTAGCAGTAGCCTTAAATATGCAGCTTATTTGTTTGTCCTGTGCATATTTCTCCTCTAATCAGATATTCCTCTCTTCATCAGGCATCACAGGTGTATTATGCTTTGTTTTTTCAGTAATATATGGGGAAAAATATCTGTAGTGAGGTTATACGAGGAAGATTGGAGGAAGATGCTTTGTTATTGCATCATCTTGGGAAGGCAGAGGGAGTGAGTCAGTTTGTTTGGCAAGGAAAGCGATAAAGAGAGAGAGAGAGAGAGAGAGAGAGAGAGAGAGAGAGAGAGAGAGAGAGAGAGAGAGAAAGCAGTATCCATTCTGTGTCAAAATGTGGTGTCACTTTGCTACATGATTTAGGTGTTTGGGAATGTGGTGCAACCTTGCCATGTGGAAGGAATTACATGAACTGTGAAAGTAGCCTAGTATTACCTGCTTGTTAATTAGTCAACCAATCAATCTCTCTGTTTATCTATCTGTCCTTCTATCTATCCACCTATCTGTCTATCTATATAGGCCTATCAGTCTGTCTGTATCTGTCTGTTTCTCTGTTTATCTATCTTTGTATCAGTCTGTTAGTCTATCTGTCTATCTATTTATCTGTTTATCAGCCTGTTAATTTATATATGTATCTATCTATCTGTGTCTGTCTGTCTATCTGTATAACTTGGCCTTTGTTGCTGAGGACGAAACATCAGTCGGGGAACGCCTTATATTCTATCTCCACCATATCCAGACGATTTTTTTTTTCTATTTCTTTTTATTAGGGTTCAGTTTTCGAACTGGGTGGCTTTATTATAGTCTCATTAAAAGCATTGCAAAAATACTACAGGCAAGTCATTGTACTGAAGAGGCTAATTCCTTCGTAGCGCTTATTTCCATTATATCACCTATACTGTTGAGAGAGAGAGAGAGAGAGAGAGAGAGAGAGAGAGAGAGAGAGAGAGAGAGAGAGAGAGAGAGATCAACTTCCCGAAACTACAGGTACGGCAGTTTCACTATGCGCTTATAAATCACCCCTTTCCTTAGGGCATTTCTAAGACACATAGTTACTGATTACGAGTGGCACTTAACTTAGGGCTTTCATAGGTTTTCTAGGTGGTGGTGGTGGTGGTGGTGGTGGCAGTAGTAGTCGTCGTGGTGGTGATGGTGGTGGAAATAGTGGTAACAGTAGTAATATGGTGGTGGTGGTGGTGGTGGAAGTAGTGGTAACAGTTAGTAATATGGTGATGATGGAGGTGGTGGTGGAGGTGGTGGTGGTGGAAGTAGTGGTAACAGTAGTAATATGGTGATGGAGGTGGTGGTGGAGGTGGTGGTGGTGGAAGTAGTGGTAACAGTAGTAATAAGGTGGTGGTGGTGGTGGTGGAAGTAGTGGTAACAGTAGTATATGCAGTTTCTTATACTGGTAAAATTTCAGATTACCAGTGATGAGGATGTGACTACTTAGTTTCCTTTCATCTAGTTCCTTTCTTCGTTCATACCTTTGCTGGAGAGAGAGAGAGAGAGAGAGAGAGAGAGAGAGAGAGAGAGAGAGAGAGAGAGAAATACAAATGATAGGCTGCTGGTATCTTATAGCTTATGAGAGAGAGAGAGAGAGAGAGAGAGAGAGAGAGAGAGAGAGAAATACAAATGATAGGCTGCTGGTATCTTATAGCTTATGAGAGAGAGAGAGAGAGAGAGAGAGAGAGAGAGAGAGAATAAACTAATTATTGTTTTTCTCTATGACGTTTTGTTAATTACAATTTGCACTAAATGAACAAATAACACCGTCTGCAATTTATGTGTTGACTCAGTTTATAACACTTTATTTTTCTTGTCTTTATGATGTTTTATTACGTCTTTATTATATTCTTGTTATCAATAGGCAACTTTACTAGCTTTGATTATTTAATTGAAGTTAGATACAGCCTTCATTAATCTTTAGGCCACTTGTAGACACTCCTAAGCTAAATTAAATGTCTGGTAGTAGCAAAAATTATATATAAAGCTGCCAAAACTATAAATACAACAGTTTGTATGTCTGTAGGTCTCCGAAGTGCTAGATGAAGGAGTATAATGCATGAATATAGTAAAGATGCTATTCTAAGGGGTGAATGGATATACGGTACCATAAATTGTACACAGTAAAATCAAGCATAACTACTCCTTTTTGCAAGTAGAAATTCTCATTTTTTGCAAATTCCATTTTTTCAACCATGGATGCGGTTCTTCCTCCATCCTCCCAGCAAGACAAGTTTCGCCGTTGTGAATGAGCGTGACTAACTTTATTGGGCTGTGTGTGTGTGTGTGTGTGTGTGTGTGTGTGTGTGTGTGTGTGTGTGTGTGTGCATATTTTTTTAGGATGACCTGTGCACTCGTTACAAGATTGAAATAGGTGTGGAGTGCTGATGCTGATGTCTTCGTTTGCTTGTGCGTTTCTATGATCTTAGCTTTCAGTCACCTCTTAATTATCAGTAATTATATATCAGTTTATAATAATGAGCCTGCAGTGCATGTTTATTATGATCTGGAAGGGTGTGAATTTCATCAGCTTTATCCCTTTCACTAACATTGCATTTCATAATTATATATCAGATCTCTGGTACCTTACCGAAGTTTCTTACTGCGAAATGCAAATTTAGGGGAATGCAGATTAAACAAGATTGAAATGTTTATCCCACAAGGAAAAATTGAATTTCCCGCCGCTGCAGCTCCATGATGCTGCGCGCGCTTCTTTTCCCTGTCGCCCAATCAGGGGCCGGATAAGGGAGTGACGTCACGCCTGGCTGCCAATCAGTGAGGTTCCCATGAGTGACGTAGTGGCGAGATGACCAATCAGAGGTTGGAGCGAGGCTATATAGTGGTAACATCACTAGTTTTCAGTCCTTTCCGTCGTGATCAGTCGACGCAGGCCTGCTGCTAAGGTGAGTTTTGGTATTTAATCTTGTTTTCGTAAGATTATTAGCCAAAGCTTATTATTCTATTCAGTGGTTGTTGTTTACTGCAGTGCGAATGTGCAGTAGAGTGGGTAGAAATATCGCTATTATGTGTACTTAGTGAAATAGCCGAAAAATGAGTTGGCGAGCTGCCGGCTGTCAAGGTGTCCGCATGGCAGCCTGGCACATGTTTCGAGGCAAAGCCTTGTTTATAATCTTATACACGTCGAAACTTATTGCGGGAGTGAAAATGTGAAGTCGTGAAGTGCCGGTTTAAGTAAACTCGAAATAATGATAGTGCTTATGGGTGAGAGTTGGTATGGGGTATGGTGAGGCAGCGGGTGAGGGTGCGGCTGGCCATGCTGGGATGGTAGGCGCCGCCATCACAGACCGCCTCGCCCACACTCCATCGCCGCACGGAATTTACCCTTCAATAGATGTTGGAAGAGGGTTTCGATGAATTTTGGTCAGGTTTAATGGAACTAAAATTGGAGTTTTTCTGGGTGCCATATTGCATGCTTAACTTGGGCCTTTGTCACGTGCTGCCTAAGGTATGAAGTAATTTTGTGTATTGCTAAGTTGTAATGTTTTAATGTAAAAGTATTCGGAAAATTCTAGTAGTTTTGGTTGTTACACTGAATAGGCGAATTAAATAACCGGTACCACTCACCCTCATGCAGCACCGGCAAAAACACAAGTCATGTGGGCAGTGAAGATTCAAGTAGGTAAGAAAGATACTATTGAAATGGCGGCAGATGTCGGTAGGGTTGGTAGTCTTGGTGCGGGGAGGAAGAGAGGGAAGGGGAGGCGTGATGGCGGCCGGTGGTGGGAGGGAGGGGGGGGGTTAGGGTTGTACAGAGGGCTTTTGCGGCACGTGAAAACCAAACTGCTAATTTAAGTGAATTTATAAGTAATCTTGCTTAAATTTTTAAAGTGTGCTTGTAATCAGTTTTTAAGTTCTGTTTGCGGTGTTACGGCCTTGTTAGGGAGGTGAAGCCCTTGGTGTGATGCGGTAAAGTAGTTTGGCAAGCCTGGTAGGGGACAGAAGGCAGATCTTAAGTTACCTGGCAAAACATGGAAGTTAAAATGTTCCAAGAAAAAAAATTAAACAGCTGCCAGAAGACACGTGGGTGAGGGGACTACCACTTAGATAACTTATTTCCGTTGCTGGGCGCTGGAAATAACTGGATAAAACTAGTGAATAACGCCCATACACCCTAATTAGTGCATTGAATCGTAAAATATAATTAGTAATTCTGCTGGGTTTTACTTGTGTAGTGACCGTAACTTTCATGGGTTACACGGCCGCCATCTTGTAGGAAGTGGTAACCCGTGTGCCGGGTGGTACGGGTGGGGACAAAAGTTATAGCAAGTTTCGAATGGTTATTACTTTCTTTTGCTAAATTCTATTTAAACTTAGGCATAGTATATTTTTGTTCGTTTGCTAAATGGTAAACTAATGGTTTTAAATCAAGTGGAGGAGTAGATATACTTTTGGCCCAGCCTGTATTTCTAGGTGTTTTTGTGCGCTTGGAGTCTGGCATTCCTGCTATATTAGTAATTTTTACTAAACCAGGTTCCCAGTTGGCTTGGGGGGGAAAGAAAAATAGAATTAGCAAGTTATTTAAGCTGGCTATTAGACATTCATTCCTGGATAGGCTCAGTGGTATTATAGCTTTACCCCTTTAACTTAAAATTGCTGTACACTTGATAGTCCTGCTAGTCTGTGGAATGGAAGGGGAGTTCAATAGTTTTTCTGCCACTGAGCAGCTTGAGTTAAGGGTGGGGGGGAGATGAGGGCTGTTATGGTGTGCAAGCTTGGGTAATGCAGTTCAGATCTTTGAATTTTTGTTTTACCTGAGAAACTAATTGACCATGGGGGTAACAGTAGTTGTCTAGGCATTGTTGGTATGAACAGGAAGGTCGTATAGGAGTTGAGTAAATGGAATAATTTTTTTGAAGGTGGAGCAGTTGCAGTTCTGGCATATAAGTTAACACTTGGTTTTAGTTCAAAAGTGCATCTGATTTTGTATATTTGATGTTGCAGGTGATTCGTGTATTTGTTCGAGTATAATAATAATGTATAATATATTCCTGCATAATAATGATTCGTGTATGATACAAAATTGGATGCACTTTTGAATGATAGGTTGCCAGGGTATGATAATGACAACCTCATAGTAGTGCGCTGCGACTATAGTTAGTACTAGATCAAGATCTTCAAATAAGTAAATGGCTGGAGAAAGTTTTGTGTGGATGGTGGCAATTTAAGCTTTTCTGAATAGTTACAGGGCATGTATGGTAGGGAGGGATATTAAAGGGGGGGGGGTTCCTGAGCTGAATGGTGGAGGCAAGTGTATAGGAGTTTGTTCTGAGAAAACTTACAGCCAAAGTAATTACCTGTACAATCTATTGATCTGTTAGCATTGCAGAGTTAAAAGTATGGTCACTGTACATCCTGCATAGGAAAGGGAAAAGGGGTTAACCTCCCTGAGAGTTGATTAGGCAGAAGGTACTTTTCAGGTATGGTGTTGGGTATTTTATAAGTTAGGAAAGTGGCTAATACTTTGAAGTTCTAATCTTTTTTTATTTTTGCAGAAGTTTCTCCAACTAACCAACAACCATGGGCAACGAAGGGGGACCAAAGAAGAAGGATAAGATCCACATCTCCATCGTGGTGGTGGGCCATGTAGACTCAGGCAAGTCTACCACTACTGGCCATCTCATCTACAAGTGTGGTGGCATCGACAAGAGGACCATTGAGAAGTTCGAGAAGGAGTCTAGTGAGATGGGCAAGGGGTCCTTCAAGTATGCGTGGGTGCTGGACAAGCTGAAGGCTGAGCGTGAGCGTGGCATCACCATTGACATCGCTCTGTGGAAGTTTGAGACCACCAAATTTTACGTCACAATCATCGACGCCCCTGGCCATCGTGATTTCATCAAGAACATGATCACTGGAACCTCCCAGGCAGACTGTGCCGTACTGATTGTGGCGGCTGGTACTGGAGAGTTTGAGGCTGGCATCTCCAAGAACGGCCAGACACGTGAGCACGTACTCCTGTGCTTCACCCTGGGGGTTAAGCAGCTTATTGTGGCAGTCAACAAGATGGACAGCACAGAGCCCAAATACTCAGAGGCCAGGTTCAATGAAATCAAGAAGGAATTGACAGCCTATGTGAAGAAGGTTGGATACAATCCCACAACAGTGCCCATCCTCCCCATCTCTGGCTTCAATGGTGACAACATGCTTGAGAAGTCAGACAACATGCCTTGGTGGTCCAAAACCAAGATTGAGCGCAAAAGTGGAAACTACGAGTTCACTACTCTCTATGATGCCCTGGACAACATCGAGCCCCCAAGCAGACCCAGTGACAGGCCCCTTCGTCTTCCCCTCCAGGTGGGTATTGGACTAGTTTTCCCATTTTCCCTGGTCATGTATAAAAGCACCTTTACACTGAAATACAATGAACTTTTTTCCATACTGTTATGAATGTTGGTATATTGCTTCTGTACTGTTAGCTGTTAGTACACAGTAGTTAGTTGTCTTTGGTGTTGGAAAGGGAGTTGTGTGGCATCAGGTGGCCTGATTTGTAATGTCCTTAAGTGTCTTCTGTAAGGCTTCCAGATGGTTAGAGCTGCAATAGCTGTTGCTGATAGTTCTACTGTGCAGGCTTTGTATTGCTGGTGCTATTTATGGCTCATGTGAGTTGCCACAAGGTGATCACTTTAATACTTATGGCACTTTTCTTTTAAACAGGATGTGTACAAGATTGGTGGCATTGGAACAGTGCCTGTGGGCAGAGTGGAGACTGGCATCCTCAAGCCTGGCATGGTTGTCAACTTTGCCCCCACCGGCCCCACCACTGAGGTCAAGTCTGTGGAGATGCATCATGAGGCTCTCACCGAGGCTCTTCCTGGTGACAACGTTGGCTTTAACGTGAAGAACGTGTCTGTCAAGGACCTTAAGCGTGGCTTTGTTGCTTCAGACTCGAAGAATGACCCTGCCAAGGAGGCTGCGGACTTCACCGCCCAGGTGATTGTGCTAAACCACCCCGGCCAGATCCAGGCTGGATACTCTCCTGTGCTGGATTGCCACACCGCTCACATTGCCTGCAAGTTTGCTGAACTCGTCCAGAAGATTGACAGGCGTACCGGCAAGGAAATTGAAGCAAACCCCAAGAGTGTGAAGTCTGGGGATTCCTGTATTGTAAAGATGATCCCCAGCAAGCCCATGTGTGTGGAGACCTTCCAGCAGTATGCTCCACTTGGAAGGTTTGCTGTGCGTGACATGAAGCAGACCGTGGCTGTTGGTGTCATCAAGGAGGTCAGCAAGAAGGAAAGTGCTGGCAAGACCACAAAGGCTGCCGAGAAGGCCCTGAAGAAGAAGTAGTAACCAGCATCTTAGAGACAATGATATAGGGTTAACTGTGTTATCTAGTCTTTAAGATGTATGGTTTTTATAATAAAGAGGAGCTTGGAGGCACGTGAAATATTCTTATCAACTGAATTTAAGGGTCTAATAAACTTATTTGTAAAGGATATTTGTATCTGTATTCATACTTGTAGAGTTTTAGAAATTGCATGACTGACTGTAGTAACTTGCTGAAAGACTGTTTTACCCTGTAAGGGCCGCAAAGGGAATGCTGTTAGATTTTGGTTGAATGATTAGGTTAGATGTTGAAATTCTTGCTAAAGAACATTACTGGAAACCTCGAGGTAGCACTAATTAATTTAACAAAGCAGTCTCTACATGGTTAAAACATCGTGGTTCCCATGTTGCTGTGGGGGTTACTACTGGTAATGGTATTAACAAGGTAGAATTGATTCGGAGGTAGTGTGCATGGAAAGTTATACAAGGGGAATGGGTGTGGGAGGAAGGGGATATGAAAATTTTGGAATGATTGCAATGTGAAGGAAATAATTCACTTTTGAGTACTTTTGACCTTGTATGATGTGCAAGTGGTGAGGGTGTAAGACATATAAATAATTCTATAGGAACGAGGATTTAGAAAAGCGCAAAGCATTCTAAGGGGCTGGAACAGAGAAAATGACTAGTGGAAGAATGCAAAGGGCCATTCTTAAAAGGCTGATAGTGATGAGAGTTGATTGGCAAGACTGTAAAACAATAGTATGCCCGAAAATTTTGGTGGATGTGGAGATTGCTTAGAAGAGTGGAAAGCATGAGGGGCAGAGATGGAGAGCAATGGAGTGAATGTTGGAAACGAGAGTAGAATGAATGAATGATGGCTGGATGCCTTTAGAAAAATGGTGATTTAATTGTGGAGAAATTTATGCTTTAATTCTGGGTATTAAAAAGATGGAGTACAGAAACTAAGGGGAATACTGTTGATGTATCTGCAGTGGGCTGAGCAGCATGGAGAGCAACTATTAGGTGACCAAGGCTTAACAGTTGGAATGATGTTGAAACTTTTATAAACAAACAAATCCCTGGTTTGTAATGAATAGTTTAATTTTGAGTCGTAAGTGATGTCAGCAGAAGTATGAAAGCTTGTGAGATGTTAATGGGAAGTGGAAAAAAGAAAAAAGTGACAAGTGGAGAAGGGAGGATTATAGATGGTGTTATGTATGATGCGGATGAAATGCATTTAAGTAATGTAATCATGGCAAGGGCATGTGTAAGGGCTGCTGTGGTTTGAGATTTGTGGAGACTGGCAGAAAGTGTGTGTTGGTAATAGTAAATGGGGCTTTGCATACTAAACAGATTTTTTTTTTTAAGTATTTCAAAAGAGGTGTTAAAAAAAAATATCAGTCTGGGTAAATAACAATTTGCCTTAACATTGCTTCACTGAATCTGTTTCAAAGCAAATAGGCAGACTGGATATCATATGGCAGTGGGTACATAACCTAAAACATGACATTTGAATGAAAATTCTACAACCTGTCAGTGCAGAGATTTTAAAAAATATGATTTTTATTTTTTATTTTCACCCCAGTGAGTGGGGTAAATAACTGCTCTTGGGGTAAAAAAAAAAAAAAAAAAAAAATATATATATATATATATATATATATATATATATATAACAAAAACTCTGAAACTAACGGAAATACAGCTTCTAAGAACTCATGAATTTTCCTTATGTGTACAACACATTCAGACATAACCTATATATATAATTAGATAAAGAAAATTATAGCATACATTCTGATTACAGATACATGATTTCAGTTATGAACAAAGGCTTTATCTCCCCTAGTGAAGTTGGAGGAGGTTATGCATTCACCTGTGTTTGTGTGTTTCTTGTTTGTCCACACAATATATCCAAAAGTTCTCAATGAATTTCAATAAAATTTTGTGGAAGGGTAGGCTATGAGCCAGAAGAGTTAATTAAATTTGGGGGCAGATCAGGATCAGGATCAGGATTCTGCAATGGCATTGATGGAGGTATGCACTCTGAGTGCTTTCTTGTCTTTCATATATACTGGTATCTTACTTGTTTGGGCTGATCCACGCAAACTTTGTATTCTAATATGTGCTTTTAGGAGAAAGAAATCCAAACTTAACTACATTTTTGAAGCATGCATGAGCTTCTGCTTCTTCAGAAAAATAATTGTATTGCTTTCCATGAAGTTTATCATCAATGTGAAGCTTTGTTGGACCTCACACTACTGTTTTGTATTTTTTGCTTTGTTGCCTCCTTTGGTAACTCCAGTATAGATGTGGATTTTTAAACCTGGGTACAGAGACCCCAATGGGGTAATAAAAAAAAACTATTTTTCTTATTGCAACTGAAGAACTATAGCTTGCAGGATTAGGGCATCAGGCTATAGATAGTTTTTTAGTTGCAATAAAAAAAGTTTTTTTTATTACCCCATTGGGGTCTCTGTACCCGGGGTTAAAAATCAAACATCTATACAGTACAATACTGAAGTTACCAAAGCAGGCACGTCCTGTCTCTTGGTTTGGCTTTTAGGGCAACTGTTACTGATCATCTGAAAGCAGAATGAATGCAATGCATTCGAAGCACCTGAAATGGCATAACTTAAGCAAATAATGCCAAATAAGTTAAATGAGCAAAAAACAAAACAAAACAAACATCTTTATTTGATTATAACCTGGCACCAAATCATTGCTGGGCAAATCTGCAGACACATTATATGGAGAATAGGTAGGCCTATCAACTCATCAGAAACTAGAAAAATTAGGCAACAGATAATGGTTGGCAAGGTTATGTCATCTTTTACCCCAACTTGCCCTATTTTTTTTTTTTTTTTTTTTTTTTTTTTTAATACCCCAATTGATTATGGTTGTTAAGAAGAAATACAAATGTGATCTGGTGGTGAACAGCAAATTGGTGAGATGCAGTCCTGTAACAGAAGTTACTTGTGCAAATAAAGTGGAAAGTACCCTAGACTGGCACAGGGAAGGAAGGTGACTAGTGCTATGAAAGGCCTGTGGATGAAAAGTGAGTGTGTGTGTGTGGGGGGGGGGACAAAAATGACTGACCACAAAAATTAGACAAAGTGGTAATGAAGTTAGTTTGGGAGTGAAAGATAAAAATGGTAGATTACTAGTGGAGAAGGGAGAAAAAGTGAGTAGATGGAGAGAACATTTTAAGGAATTGTTGAACATAGAGAATGAAAGTAATGCTAGTAGAGTATAAGTGGCTGGGGAATGGCTGGGAGAAGGAGGGAGGTGAGAAGATAGGAAGAAATCAGTAGAATGAAAATTGTGGAAGCAATGAAGAAAGTCAAAATGGGGAAAGCCCCAGGAATTGATGGAGTGTGTGGTGAAATGCTGAAGCATGGGGGAGAGATAGTAGTAGAATGGATGTGGAAGATGTGCAGATTGGCCTGGGAGGAAGGTAGAGTCCCAGAGGATTGGAAGTCAGGTATAATTATTCCCTTGTACAAAGGAAAATGGGAAAAAGAAGTGTGTGGTAATCATAGGGGCATTTGTCTTCTTAGTGTAATAGGAAAAGTATATGGTAGGATACTTATTGGCAGAGTTAGGAAAATAACAGGAATTAGTTGGAGAGGAACAGGGAGGTTTTAGAAAGGGAAGAGATTGTGTATATCAGGTATTCATTCTTAGATCTTTAGTGGCAAAGTTTCTAGAGAAGGGAAAGAAGTTGTATGTGGCCTTTATGGATTTGGAGAAAGCATATGACAGGGTGGATACACAGGTGGAAAGTATTAAGAATATATGGAGTAGATGGGAAGTTGCTGAAGGCTGTGAAGATGTATGGGGGTGCTAAGGCTGCAGTGTGTGTAGATAGTGAACTGAGTGAATTTTTCTGCTTGAAGGTTGGGTTGAAACAGGGATGTGTCATGTCTCCATGGTTGTTCAATCTGTATATGGATGGGGTTATAAAAGAGATACAAGGTAGGGCAGTGGATGTTGGAGTGGCCGTAATGAGAGAGGGCAGTGTTTGGAAACTCCCTGTACTGTTGTTTGCAGATAATACTGTGTTGTTAAGTGAAGATGAAGGGGAGCTGCAAGGCTTGGTGGATGAGTTTAGGAGAGTGTGTAAGAAACGGAATCTAAAGGTGAATGTTGGGAAGAGAAAAGTTATGGTCTTCGAGAGAAGCGAAGTCAGTGAATGTACAGTGAGGCTGGATGAGGAGACAATGGAAATTGTGAGTACATTTAAGTATTTCGGTAGTGTGATGAGTAAGGGTGGAAGTTTGGAGGGTGAAGTGCTTGAAAGGGTACAACAAGGAAGAAAGGTTGCTGGTTTTCTGAAAGCAGTGATAAGAAACAGGGAAGTGAGCATGGAAGTGAAAAAGTTACTACATGACAGTATTGTGATACCAACTCTGTGGTATGGAAGTGAAGCTTGGACCTTGCTGGAGGGACACAAGTCAAGAGTGAGAGCATTGGAAATGAGTTATTTGAAAGGAGCCTGTGGAGTCACATGGAGTGACAGATGAGGATGTGAAGGAACATTGTGGTATGGATGTGGATGTGATAGGATGAGTTAGGAGAAACACATTAAGGTGGTTTGGGCATATGGAGAGAATGGAGAGTGACACACTGATGAGGAGAGTGTATGTGAGTGAGGTGGAGGGGGGGAGAAAAAGGGGGAGGCAAGGATGAGATGAAGGGATGGAGTGGATAGGTATATGAGAGAGGAGGGTGTCATCTGGGAGCAGGGCAGTGAAATGGCAGGGGACAGGGTGCCGTGGGGGCGATTTATTTGTGGCCACCCCTTATGGGATTGAGGCATCTGACAATAGACAGATAGAGAAAAATTAAGGTTGAGACTAGTACACCATGAGAACAATCTGGGGTAAAAGCAAAGGAAACAGAAGGATCTGATAAACAGATTCCTAGTGCAATTTATTAAGGAGGTATGACAAGAAAGGGTATGAACGATAAAACATGGTTATGTAGATGCAAAGAAAAAAAAAAAGTGGGGGGGGAGCATACAAATAAATGTCGCATAAAAGACCAACATGAGTTAATATCAGATGCTTCACAGAAAAGGTCTGCAGTTCACTTAGGATTTTTGAGGAAAGTGACAGGGTTGATAACATAAATGTGTTTTGTGAAAGATGTCAGGTAGAAGGTGGATAACAAAACCACTGACCCTTGTAGGTGCTACTGTAAGAGTGAAGTAAGGCTTAATCTATCCATCCTTCCATCATCCAATCCTACGTTGCCCTATGAGGAGCGTAGGAGCCCAGGGTTAGGCAGTTGGTCCCGACATTTAAGATGAGAGTGACCAGCCTCACTCATCCCTGAGTGGCATTACATGAGGAATCAACCCCAACCCTTCCTTGGATATAAACCTTCACCGGCTCAATCTGATTGGAGCACAATAATTACCCACTAAACCACCAGGCGCCAAAATTTGGTTATATGGTTACCACCCAGCGTAGTAAATGGTTTCCTGGTGTACAGGAAACCATTTGGCTTGTCACTCAGTGTAGAGTCACCCACAGGCAGAAGGAAGAGGAAAGAATGAAGGAAAGAAAGACAGTGTAAAGTTACCTAGGCAGAAGGACGAGGAAAGAATGAAGGAAAGACAAAAGATAGTTATGGTAACTAACTAGGCACACTACAACTCTTACACAGGAAATATTCAAACTTACGTGAAGAGTCAAAGTTCAGGCTGTGACAGATAAAGTTACAAATCTAAATACAGCACACATCTTGGATTTCTTTTTTTCAACAGCTTCTGGAAACTGTAGCTAACTAGCCACACTACAAATACTACTACACAGGAAACAATCAGTCATAAGTAAAGAGCCAGAGTTCAGGCTGTGACACGTACAAATCTAAATACATCACATATCTTGGATTTCTTTTTCCCAGCAGCTTCTGGCAACTGTATGTGTTATGTAATTACCGGTAGCTGGTTTGGACACTTGGTTTAGATTCCAGTCCTCAGACAACACCACCCATACCCAGGGATAGGGAGACACATCTTGGGGGCCCTGATGCTGAAAAATGTTAGTCATTTGACTGTGTATTGTTCTGTTATCACACTAGCAATGAAAAATACCACAGTAAGTGCAGATGGTTTGGTGGAGCCAGGACTGCGAGGGCTTGAATGGTAGTACATGTGAATGAGTGTCTGGTCCATTACACTGGGCATTCTGTTGATGTTTCCTTTTTCTTGCTTCAAGTTTACCTCTCTGAATCTTCATTCACCAGATTTGTTGATGGGGGGGGGGAGCAGAAAGAAGAGGGGAGAGGTCTGGAGAGTCTTTGAAAATGCCCATCACTCCCTACTAGGAATTAGGCTTATGGGGCTTTAACCTTCATATGCATCACTTCGTACTGACATCCCTTCTCCATTCACACTTTGACAGCATGTGGAAGACTTAATCCTACCACTCTCCTTCCAAGGAGAAGGTATGGCCTTGCAGTGGACAGTATATGAATGATTTTGATAGGAGGTATGTGTATTTTACATGGGTCTGTTTTTTCAGGCCACCGTAGTCATGTGGGCAAAAAATTTGATAGATATGGTAAACCACACTGTAAATGAGATACAGTACCATACTTGCACTGAAGCTGGCAAATTAGGGAAATGATGGGAGACTCAGTTGATTAACTGAAGTATGTACAGTACAGAGAAGCATATATCAAGAGTCTGGCAGGTGAATGTGAACTTACTCTATAATGAAAATTTTACAGAAAACATTATGGATGGTTAGGTTGTGAAGTGGGCTTTAATGTGCGTGCTTCACTTCACTGTGCATACTGTTGACAGTTCGCCCACTTTCATGCTTTATCATTGTAGCCTACCTCACCTCGTTTTTTAGCCGGGATTAAGGGTCAGGATGATGAAGCAAGGTTTGTGTTGTGCCTTTCATTTGTGTAAGGGTTCTCAGGTGAAAGCATAATTTAGCAAAATGGCTAATATCAAGTTGCACCATTAGGTTCATCATCATCCTGTCTCTTTCCCATCATGTGAGGTGAGGTAAGGTCCACAAATCAAGAGAAAAGAAATGTGTGGATTATCAACAGCATGTCTAATAAAATAGGTGAACATACTCACTCTCTAATCATTCATTCCCTCAAAATCCTTAATGGACCAGAATCTTTTAAATATTTGCACAAAATTAAAATTTAGTGTAAGTATTGCACAACATGAATGGAGAGATATTTTTCATAGGATTGGCTGGTTATTACTCCATCCATCCATCCATCATCCAATCTCATGTTGCCCCATGAGGAGCGTAAGAGCCTGGGGTTAGGCTAGTTGGTCCTGACATTTAAGATGAGTGACCAGCCTCACTCATCAGTGAGTGACATTACGTAAGCAATAAACCCCAACCACCCCTTTGATATAAAACTGCACCAGCTCAATCTGACTGAAGTGCTGTAATTACTCACTAAACCACCAGGTTCCATAATCTGGTTATATGGTTACCACCCAGTATAAGTAAATGGTTTTCTGGTGTACAGGAAACCATTTGGCTTGTCACTCAGTGTAGAGTCACCCATAGGCGGGAAGAAGAGGAAAGAGTGAAGGAGAGAAAGACAGAAGAGGGAGTGTAAAGTCACCCATAGGCAGAAGGAAGAGGAAAGAATGAAGGAAAGAAAGACAGAAGAGGGAGTGTAAAGTCACCCATAGGCAGAAGGAAGAGGAAAGAATGAAGGAAAGAAAGAAGAGGAAGGAAGGGAGGAATGGGCAGACACCCAAAGCAGAACTACATCGAGTGAGTGGATGGCGAGTGCCTACATCACTAAAACACCTACACATGATTTCTATCGTTTGTATTCATTGGCCTCGGTCACCCGATGGTGGCTCTCCATGATGTTCAATCTCTGGCAGCCTCCCTATTCAGTTCCTTATCCCTGAGGTCTCACTCTATGGCCTCATCCCAGGTCTTACCCCTCCCTCCCCACCTCTCGCAACCCCGCCCTTGATGTTCACACATCTCAACCTTCTGTATGCTGTTGTCATCTTCCTCAGCTACCTTTACCATAATAGTTACCATACTGAATGGGTTGTTATTGGCCTTTGTTGAGAGGGAGAATGTAGGCAGGTTGATCTCCCAGGTGTTATATTGACTAGGTATCAGCTTATCAGGCTCAACTCTTCCAGGCTGAGTCATGGAACTCGGCTGAATGTTGTGCATGCATACTAATAACCAACTGTGGTTGGGGCTGTTTAGCCAGACTGCCTAGGAAACAACTACTACCAACTGTGGTATATTCAAACTGTGTATGAAATGCTTTTCTTTATTTGGCAAGATTATAAAACAACTCACTGATTACACATCCTGATCTCTTTGACTTGTTAACCCATGGATTGCGCAATTGTCTTTTTTGATCCCACCCTGTGATGTGTGGGGGGGGGGGAGTTTTTCTTTACTATAAACTTGAAGATAAACATCCAGGGCATCATCTGGTGAAAAAAAAAATCTCTCTGTCTTTGCATTGCACCATGCATAAGTTCATGTGAGGGTGTAGTGAAAAAATGAAAGAAATTTTTTTTTTTTGTTTATTATAAATTAGAAGATACACATCCAGGGCATCACCCGGTGAAAAAGAAAAAATCTCTCTCTCTCTCGTCTTTGCAAAGTGCCATGCATAAGTTTGCATTGGGATGGAGTAGTTAGTGGTGATGCATGGCCACTGGAAGGTTAACACAGCCTGAGCTGTGGCTCACAACGCAACGCTACCCAGCCTGAGCTGTGGCTCACAATCCACAGGTGAAAAGTGCTTTTAAAATTTATTCTTACTATCTCCAGACCATTCAATTCAGTTCAGGAGAGTCTTCTTTGAACTGGTGGGGCTAGATGTGGCTAGATGTGGCCTCTACTTATCCCTCCATTGCTAGAGTATTCTCCTAACCTGATTAAAAATATATGGCAGTAGCAAGAATAAACTAAAGTATTACATCATTTGCCTGCATGGGTTAGGTGCTACTTTCCATGGTTGCCATAACACTGGTGGTCATAGTTGCAGCATCCACTAGGGCTGTGTGTATATCCTTTGCAAACACCACCTGATTTCTGACAGTCGAGAGGTAGTGTGCATATTTTCCAACTTCAGCAGGAAGGATAGAGACGAGGTTAGGAGTGTTGAGGTGGGAGGCTTTGGCTTGCACCTGGCTGTCAATGGCTGTTCTCTGTGGAGAGTAATAGAAGCAACTGTTAGCTCATGATAATACTTTTGTATTTTTCCATTCATTATCATCATCATCATCTGGACTTCCTATCCCACCCTAGGGCAGGGTGAGGAGTAGCAATGTCCAGACAGCCCAAATTTGCCCAATCCAATGGGCCATGCTTCCATTCACTCATCATTCAAGCCCCAGGAGTCCCGGCTCTATCAAATACGTCAAAAACATTCACCACATTCTGTAGCTTCACATAAATGTATCTGATAGAGTCAATCCAGATGCTGTCATGTTAAAAAGGGATGCCAAATCCCTGATCATGCACTTCTCCTCACACAAAATTCATCCAGCCAGCTCGATCTCTTGTCAGTTCCCTAGCCTCACCAATTTCCAAACCTCTCTTCCTCACACACTCATCCACCATATCTCTCCATCTTCTCCTTGGCCTACCTCGCCTCCTCCCCCCTTCAAATTCGTTCAGATATACCTTTTTCACCACTCTATTGTTATCCATTCTCTCCACATGACCATACCATCTCAGTACACTCTCTTCGATTCTGGTGCCCACAGACTTCCTCACTCCACATCTTTCACGAATCACATTATTTCGTATTCTATCCACTCTATTCCACATACATTCCTCAGCAGTCCCATTTCCACTGCTCTCTTGACTTTTCATTATCATGCCACACCACAGTCTCACATCCATATGTTAAAGTTGGCACTAACACGCCTTCATGTAAATCTCATGCAGCTGCAACACTCAAGCCTCTGTTTCTTATCAAGGTCTTCAATGCATCAGCTACTTTCCTTCCTTGTGTCACTCTACTTTCCACTTCTTTTGCACATTTTCCTCTCTTTTCTATCGCTGTACCCAAGTAGTTGAACTCTCTCACCTCCATTCACTGCAACATCGGACTGAGAGTCACCTGCTCTCTCAGTAATCATCACTTTACTCTCTTCTACGTTTACTCTCAAGGCATGACATTCACAGACATCAGCAAAACTTGGCACTAGTCTACCAAGTTCTTGTCCGGCACCTCCCAGTAGTACTGCATCATCAGCATACAACAAATTTGAGAAATTCCATCCATCACCATTCATTACCAACGCCATCTCTCTCTCTCCATAACTCGTGTTTTTACTTCTCTCATCACCCCATCCATATATATATTGAACAACCATGGGGACATCATACAAACTTGTCGTATGCCCATGCCGATCGTGAACCATTCACTTAGATGCCCATAAACCCTTACACATGCTTCACTACCATCATAAAAACTCTTGACGGCACCTAGCAGCTTACCATCTACACCGTACATGAGCAAAACTTTCCACAATCTTTCTCCGTCCACTTTGTCGTATGCTTTTTCCAGATCCGTGAATGCCATTAACACCTTATTTTCCTTCTCACAAGCCTTCTCCATTATCTGTCTCACTGCAAATATTTGATCCACACATCCTCTGCCACTCCTAAAGCCACCCTGTTCATCACTCACTAGGACTTCTGAAATCTCTCTTACTTTCTCTATAATAATTCTTCCATATACCTTCCCTACCACACTCAATAAACTTTATGCCATAATAATTCTTGCACTCACTTTGCTCACCTTTATTTTTGTACGGGAGTACAATCACAGCCTTTTTCCACTCTGCCGGCACAGTTTCACTCATCCATGCCTTCTTACATAATATTATCTCCAACAAGCACTCCATTCATGATGAATACAAAAATGAATGCACTAGCCAACTGAAAAAGTAATCTTTAACCTGCACTACACTGATCTATTTGATAAAGGTACTAAAATTTAAACAGCATACTACAATCAATGCTATACTTCTGCATACAGCACTCTATACAGACACAAAATACAAACTATGACATGTTTTGCAAATGTCATTAAAGATTTCATCTATTCCATACTGCAGTAAAATACTGATTTTTATATAGAATTATGACTGCCAACTAATGAGCAGGACATATGGTATTACAGTAAATACCAGTACTAAACACTTTTTCAAGTGACCACCGTAACTGGTGTCTGACTAAATTTCACCTACTCAGTTATTATTTATTCAAAGTTTTAGGTAGGAAGCAGAAACAGAAAAAGAACCAATGCACTGTACCATTATCAAATAACATGTCCAATCAATATGGCTGATATTACTTACAAAGTACTCAAGTCTTCAAAATCCTGCCTCCACCTCACACGCAAAACCATTCTGCATATATTTTTCTGCATGGGAAAGCCATGCATTTGATGACCAAATTATAGATGTGTCTAAACCCTTCTCATGAATGCAATTAGATCCCTTATAAATCCCTTGGTTTTCTCACTCTTCATACCTCATTTTCTTACACACATGAAGCATTACTCTAGATATCTCCCTACTTCCTTCATCACACTATCTATATTTATTCTCTATGTGACCATACCCTCTAACCATTTCTTTTTAACACATGTATCCCAACTTCAAAGTCACTCACATATACGCATTTTGTCATCACATAACAGTAGCTGCATCTACATTCTCTAGTGTGATTGTGCCAACTAAGCACACTCGTATACTTTTTCACATATGTAATGAAAGTGAGATTTCTATCACTCAACTTCACCCCATCCTTAGGTTGGGGAAAAAAAAAAAAAAAAAAAAAAAAAAAAAAAGTTAGGATGATGATGCTCGATAAATTCACTGACCAAGTTTAATTCCATTTGATCGCAGAGTGTGTAGAACTTCTCAATTGACTCCTCAAACTTGGCGTGCTGCACTTCTCCAGCGTTTCTGTGGGAGTCAGTGGTTATTAGGTAAGACACTATATGCTGTTCCTGTTGTTGTAGCCCCAGGCTCAACTGGACATGAACTTTGTGGACTGCTGCCTCGTTACCCTTCTGCTTTCCATCTTACAGGCAACAGTAAGGGAGGTGAGGGATGTTAGTATGCATACAGTAGATGCCACTGAGAGAAGGCATCCCCATTCAACACTAGGTAGACATGAAGTATGATTACAGAATACCCTCAATATAAGCTGCCACAGCACTAGTTAGATATGAAGTATGATTACAGAATACCCTCATCATGAGCTGCCATTATTAATTTTGTTTCCCTCTTACATCAGTGGCATAAAAAACTGTCAATAAAAGTTTCATTAGGACTAATGAAGCTCATTTGCTAGATTGGTAATATCTACAGTACTAAATGTATATAAAAAGTTGTGATGTTTTGCAATATATATATATATATATATATATATATATATATATATATATATATATATATATATATATATATATATATTGTGGTAGGTGGGGGTGCTCACCATCCACTCACTCAATGTAGTGCTGCTCTCAGGTGTCTGCCCTTTCCTTTTCTCCATCCTTCTTTCCTTCCATCCTCGTCTGTCTTTCTTCCCTTCAGTCTTTCCTCGTCCTTCTGCCTACGGGTGACTTTACACTCCCTCATCCATCGCACTTTCCTTCATTCTTTCCTCTTCCTTCTGCCTGTGGGTGACTCTACACTGAATGACAAGCCAAATGGTTTCCTGTACACCAGGAAACCATTTACTACAGTGGGTGGTAACCATATAACCAAATTTTGGCACCTGGTGGTTCAGTGGGTAATTATTGCGCTCCAGTCGGATTGAGCCGGTGAAGGTTTATATCCAAGGGATGGTTGTTTTTTTTTGCTCACGTAATGCCACTCAGGGATGAGTGAGGCTGGTCACTCTCATCTTAAATGTCAGGACCAACTGCCTAACCCCGGGCTCCTATGCTTCTCATAGGGCAACATAGGATAGGATGATGGATGGATGATTATATATACTGTATATATATATATATATATATATATATATATTATAACTAGACCTATGAGTGAGGCTGGTCACTCTCATCTTAAAAGTCGAGACCAACTGCCTAGCCCCTGGCTCCTACGCTCCTCATGGGGCAATGTAGGATTGGATGATGGATGGATGGATGAATTAGACCTGCTGGAATATGGCTGACAGTAAACCTAGTACCACAATATAATTCACTGATGTATGGATTCATTTGCTGGGTGATCAACTAGTCTTTTAACATTAACATGACTTAGATTCTTGTCCTTCTGCAGCTTATTTTACAAAGCTCAGTGGTAAAATATGGCAATACCATGGCTCTACTTCATTTCCATAACACTTCATTGTAACTTGCATCATATTCTAGTATTAATATCTTGTTACAACTTATTCTAGTATTAATATCTTGTTACAACTTGGTATTCAAGATGAAGAAACTGCAAGTCAGAATAAATAGGGTAAGTCAGAGTGCCCTGGTTGGCAAGTCAGTCTTGCACAGGTTTCAGTTCCTCTGAGTGTGACTGGAAGTTTAGCTATCATGTAATGTCATCAAGAAAAGAAGGCTGGTTATTAATCTTTTGATGTACAGGACTGAATTAGACTTGCCTTGGGTCTCTACACCAGAAATGGGCCACTCTTGGATAGGGCTGACTTAACTTTTCTTTTTAAATTTTCCTGTTTACGGATACTTTTGGATGTGAGTCATTACCAGTAACAGTCAAGGTACAGAGATTACACATGTAACTAATTTCACTGAGCACTCTGTTAATATTTCTGTGTGTGTGTGTGTGTGTGTGTGTGTGTGTGTGTATTTACTTATTTGTATTTACCTATTTGTAGTATACAGGAATTGAGCAATGCTCGTGTTGTCCTGTCTCCATATCCACATTTATCAAGTCTACCTTTACACACATGAATGTTTTTCTCATGCACCACCCCTTTGTCTAAGTCGTTCCAAATATTTAAGTATTTACCTAATATACCTAATTGTGATACACACGGAATGTACTATGCTCGTGGGTTTCCATCGCTGTTTCTCAATAAGTCAAATTTAACTTTAAACTCGTTTAAGTTTTTAGACTGGACGATCTCTTTGTCCAGGCTATTCCATAAGTCTATACTTCTGTAAGGAAAGCTATATTTCTTGATATCCTTCAAGCAGCTTGACTTTTTCAATTTCATTCCATGTCCTCTTGTTGCTCTCTTATCCCATACAAACAGATCTTCTTTGTCAATTTTATCTACTCCCACCATGGTCCTGAACACCGCAATCATGTCTCCCCTCTTTCTCCTTTCCTCTAACGAAGGCAAATCCAGTTTTTCCAGCCTCTCTCTGTATGACAGTGTGTGTGTGTGTGTGTTTGTTTCCTACTTCTGTATTAGGTTGTAAGTGGTGGTGACCATCATCCACTCACTTGATGTAGTAATGCCTACTACTTCTTTCACCTTTCTCATTGTCTCTTTTTTTTTGCCCTCCTCTCTTCCTACTTCTTGCTTTCCTTCCTGTCACTTATTACTACTCTTCTTTCCACTTCAGGAAGATCTACACTGACTGAAAAGCCTAATGGTTTACCACAACCCTGGAAACCATTTACAATGGTGGATGGTAACAATATAACCACATTACGGGGTGAAGTGGAGCCTGCTGTGGTGCTCCTGTTAATAGGGTGAATAGGCACAATTCCAGTGTCCATTTAGGAACCAAATATCTACACTTTTCTCAGCACCCTGCTGTGACGAGACAATGTCAACCACAAGGGAACATCAGTTCACTGCACTGGAGAGCCATGCAAGGACAGCTGCTTGCCTCTGGTTGACAGGTCTGCCCGGCCAGCCAGACAGGTTGGTCCACAACTTCTGCATTACATGTCAGACAAGCTATGAAGAATACATGCCATATTTGGCCCACTTTTTTTTTAGTATTTAGCAGTTTTCCTGTTTTTGTGCAATCTTTTCCTATTTATTCTGTGTTTCTATGAACCATAAATGTGTGAGGTAGAAGAAATGGAGAGAAGAGTAGGCATTCTTACTGTACCTGTTGCCCTGATCCACCTGGTTATTGCTGGCGAGGTTTGCCGAGAGGTAGCTCAGTGATTCCTGCAAAATATAACAATAATCTTAACTCCTTACGGGCTTACATTAAACAGGCTACTGGGTTTGACAGCAGTGACTATGCTGTGTCCATATGTGCTATCTATCCATCCATCCATTCATTCATCTATCTATCTATCCATTCATCCATCCAGTCATCCATCCATATGTCACTCAGTCTAGTGATTCCTAATCAGGAGTAGAGGGGTCCAGGGCTAGGCTACACAGTCCAGATATTTATTGTGAAAGTAACGGGCTGGTTGCCCCTTAGTGGTTAGACATAAGCGATAAACCCCAAACACCCCTCGGAAGCAGACCATTATGGACTACATCTGGTTGGTACACCTCAACTTACTAGTCAGTCTATTTTTACCCAATGAAAATGGGCCATTCCCACAACTTGAATACTGAGCTGTGGTTATATGAAATTTGATAAGCCTTAGTTATAAGACAAGAATGAGAGCCTTTGGATAATAATTAAATCAATCCTACAAACTTCTTCATTCATCAACGGAGCTAAAAGGCATTACAAATCTCTGCTAGGTACAAAAAAATCACTTCAGACCAAGAGTCCACATCATCTAAAAACTACTGGATACACAATCATTAATTCCTTCAGCTGAGGGACTGTCATATTGATTTCATCCTTGCTAGCCCCAGATGATTATATTCGATTGAGGAAACACACTGTGAACTTGGGTTAGCCTTCATTACCCCTTTCTCTGCCAGGCGGCTCACATAAGATGAATAAAATAATCTGGTTGCTGCAAAAGTATATTTTAAAAAAATGTCATTATAGTCAAAGGATTAAAATGTAACACTTTCTACACTCAGACACTTCCCAGTATGTCAAATAAGTTATTAAATATTTCACCTTTTCAAAAAACTGGAGGAAAACATGGCACATCACCTTCTGAGATGGCTGCATAACTCGAATGAGCAATTTATCTGTACTTTACTAAAAAAAAACTTTCATACAAGGTGACAAACAGGTACATACCGTAATTAAAAGCAAGAGTACAAAGATGTGGAGAAGCCCCCAGCTTTTTAATGATAAAATCCAATGTATGTCTATCTATCTATCTATCTATAGCCCGACGCCCTAATCCCGCAAAGGGTGGCCGCAGACAAAACGCCTCCAAGTCACTCTGTCACCCACCATTTGACTCCCCTCCTCCCAACTCACCCCCCCCTCCCTCATATACCTCTCAACTTCATCCCTCCACCTCATCCTCGGTCTACCCCTCCCTCTCCCTCCCTCCACCTCACCTACATACACCCTCTTAGTCAGTCTTTCATTCTCCATTCTCTCCACATGTCCAAACCACCTCAGTGTATTTCTCCTAATCTTTTCAACCACATCCACATCTACCCCACAACGTTCCTTCACTTCTTCATTCGTCAACCTGTCCCTCCACGTCAATCCACATGCTCCTCTCAAGTAACTCATTTCCACTGCTCTCACTCTTGACTTGTTCCCCTCTTGCAAGGTCCACGCCTCGCTTCCATACGTCAGGGTAGGGATCACAATACCATCATGCAGTGACTTCTTAACTTCCATACTCACCTCCCTATTTCTCATCACTGCTTTCAGTGTACCAACAACCTTTCTTCCCTGCTGTACCCTTTCACGTACTTCATCCTCCAAAGTTCCATCCTTACTCATCACACTACCCAAGTACTTGAATGCACTCACATTCTCCATATCCTCACCATCCAACCTCACTACACACTCTGTGACTTCATTCCTCTCAAACACCATAACTTTACTTTTGTTTACATTAACTTTCAGCTTCCTCCTCCTACACACTGTCCCAAATTCACTCACCAAACCTTGCAACTCCCATTCATCTTCACTCAACAATACTGTATCATCAGCAAACAGCAACACCGGAAGCTTCCAAATCTCACCCTCATTCATTAGGCCCAGCCCCACATCCACTGCCCTACCTTGCACCTCCTTTACAACCCCATCCATATATATATTAAACAGCCATGGAGACATCACACACCCCTGTTTCAGTCCCACATTGAGATCAAAGAACTCACTCAGCTCACCATCCACTCGCACCGTAGCCCTAGCTCCCTCGTACATACTCTTCACAGCACTCAACAATTTTCCCTCCACTCCATATATTCTTAATACCTTCCACATACCTTGCCTATCTATTCTGTCATAAGCTTTCTCCAAGTCCATGAAGGCAGCATACACTTTCCTTCCCTTCTCTAGATACTTCTCCACTAAACATCTTAGAACAAATATCTGATCTACACACCCTTTTCCCTTCCTAAATCCCCCTTGTTCTTCTCCAACTAGCTCCTCTGTCACTTGCCTAACCCTATCAATGAGTATTCTACCATATATTTTACCAGTCACACTAAGAAGGCAAATACCCCTATGGTTACCACATACTTCTCTCTCCCCTTTTCCTTTGTACAGAGGAACAATTATACCTGATTTCCAGTCCTCTGGAACCCTTCCCTCTTCCCAAGCCAATCTACACAACTTCCATATCCACTCCACAACAATCTCACCCCCATACCTAAGCATTTCACCACACACTCCATCAATTCCTGGGGCCTTTCCCAGCTTAATCCTCTTCATCGCTTCCACTACTTCCGCCCTACTGATCTCTTCCTCCCTCCTCTCATCTCTTCTTCTCCCAGCCATTCCCCAACCACTTATACTCACACTGCTCTCACTCTCTACATTCAACAAATCCTCAAAGTGCTCCTTCCATCTCCTCAATTTCTCTCTCTTCTCCACCAACAATCTATTATTCCTATCTTTCACTCCCCTACTATTTCCCCTTTCACACTGCCTTACTTTCTTTACCTCCTTCCAAAACAATTTCTTACTCTCCCTCCATTTCACACTCAGATTCCTCCCAAACTCTTCATCCACTTTCTTCTTACTCTCCTTCACCAGTCTCTTAACCTCCCTTCTCCTGCTCACATATACCTCTCTCTTCTCTCTCTCATCTTCTCCCCTACCTCTACTCGCCAACCATTCACCATATGCCTTCTTCTTTTGTTCCACAGCTCGTTTCACCTCATCATTCCACCATGCTGTCCCTTGCACACCCTTGCATCTCCTCCTCACTCCACAAACCGCCTCACACGCTGCGCTTATCTCTTCCGTGAATATCTTACATACGTCTTCCACCCCTTCCATCTGCTCTAGCTCATACCTTCCCAATCTTTCTTCCACTATGCTCTTATACGGTACTCTGTCCTTTTCTCACTATCTTGCAATTTCTCCACTCTTCTCACAGGAGCTGCTTCCTCCTGTCTTCCCCTTCGTCTCCTCAACCACTTTCTTTGCAGCTCTACCTTGGCCATCACTAAGTGATGGTCCGAGACTCCATTCCCCCACCCTCTCCACACCCTTGCATCCAACACTTGTCTTCTCATTCGCTCATCCACACACACGTAGTCTATCATTGCCTTTCGTTCAACAAGTTCACCATCCATCCTCCTCATTACTCTCCATGTATACCGGTGGATCATCTTATGACGAAAGTAGGTGTTGGCTATTGCCAACCCCTTACCAGCACAGATGTCCACCAAAGCACTACCATTCCCATCTACTTCAGCTGGCACACCCCACTGACCAACCACTCCATCCACTCGTACATTCCCAACTTTGCCATTCATGTCTCCAATCAACAGCACTCTCTTGCTCCTCTCAAACTTGTCCATACATGCTTCTACTCTCGCCCAAAACTCATCTTTCACTCTTGCCACTCGATCCTCTGTTGGAGCATACACACATACAATCGCCCATGCTTGTATTCATACTTTCATCCTCACCCATACAATCCTTGCACCCACTGTTCCATACTCTCTTATATTCTCCTTCCACTTCTTGCTTATCATCAGACATACTCCCTCTCTTGCCCTCTCATTCTCACTGACTCCCGCACATATACCTACACCGTATTCCCATTCTCTCATCCTTTCACCTTTCCATTTAGTTTCAGTCAATCCACATATATCCACTTTTGCATCCTCAAGCACCTGGACAATCTCTCTCTCTTTCACTTCATCATTCACTCCTCTCACATTCCACGTTCCTACCCTGTATGTCATAATGATAAAACATGCCTAACCTTTCTATATCACTGCTGACTACACTCTTGTCATATGGGATGCAGACTGATTACATCTCACAATTAGTGTTTTAATGATTAGTGAAAATTTTGAGACATGCTTGCACCTAGGTATACACCATCTGTCAAAAGTAAGACACCATTTTCTTGGAGGTGCCCATAAACAAATTACCTCCTAGATGTCCTGTCCTTAGGCATCAGACAGTCCTTCCTTCATCTCTGAGTATTCTCCTTTATATACCATACTTCTCTACCCTGTTCCTCCACCTTATCCTGCATCTCCCTCTCCTTCTTTTTTCTCAACCTCACTCACATATATTACAAAGTCCTAGACAATCTTGCACTTTCCATTCACTCCACATGGACAACCTATCTCAGGGTATTTATCCTAACACTATCCTACTCAGTTTTAATAATACACCCATAACTAAACTTGCACCAGCATTTCCATACCATAAGTGCATCCTTCATCTGGCCATAGTGATTCTTAACACGACTAATGCTGTCCAGTTTGAACTCTTGCTGTTGTTGTTGCTGCTGCTGTTGTTGCTGTTGCTGCTGCTGCTGCTGCTGTGGTGTTTGTTGCTGCTGCTGCTGTTGTGATTGCTGTTGTTGCTGCTGTTGTTGTTGCTGTTGCTGGTCCTGTGTTGCAGTCTGTTGCATACCCTGTTGTGGTCCTGGGGTCAAAAAGGTTCAATGAATCTACAGAAACAGTTTTAACTTACAAGTGCTGGTTCTAGATATGACAATGATGATATTATGTATAAACATTGGCTACACAGTGCTTTCATTAAATTAGGTTTTACAGTAAATTATATAAAGACTGCTTAAGTTTGCATCTAATCTGGGTAACAAGTTTCCCTCAATTTATACCATATTAGCTACATGTTGTGACATTTTTGAATATATCCTGACTTCTTATAAGGATTTAGCCTAGCATATTTTATTAGCTAGGTACCGTATATGATGTAAACACCTTCAGTCTTATGACTTGTTTTTCATTTTAATCAGGCTACTACCACATGATTTTAAGTCAGGCTTGAGAAGATCATGCTTGGAATAAGGCCATATAAAAATGACTAGTTTAAAGTACTGAATAATGAGATGCCAGAGATCATGTGGCACCATTAGCCGCCATCTCATGAACAAGGCTGACACAAGCAGTTTGTACAAAGCCTTTCAGACTGAAATGATACAGTACTGTATTTGTACCCAGTAGTTTCAGGTCATTAAGTCTGCTCCACAGCAGCTTGGTCAGAGTAACCCTCTGTCTGTCATGGGATGCTGGGTGTAATACTACAGAAATCCACCTGAATGACCCCAACAGCATCTTTACTGCTCATCAGCACACCAAACAAATTAAAATGTACAAAGATTAAAAACTGTAAACAGCAGTGGAAGCCAAACTGAAGACATTAATAGATAACTTCGGGGCTTTGCCCCCCGACTCCCCAGTGATTATAACCTACCTTACAGTGCACGATTAAAATGTACATTAGGTAAAACTTGGGGCACAACAGTATTGTGTGTTAAGTGCATTCATTAACCATGGAGCACTCTGTAATAATCACATGCACATGTGACAGCAAAGGTGGGTGTGACCATAAAGCAAATCTATATATACATCACATGAGACATCCATTAAAATATGATATGTTATTACAGTAAAACACTTCATAGTCCATAAAATATAAGATGTACACAGTATGAACTACAAGGGTACTCCTAATTAAGAACATTTAAAAAAACATGCATTAAAAAAAAAGCCCAGTATATATGTTACTCTGTGAAATATAAGAGGATGCTGTTTAAATGTTATTCCAGAAGGTACAGTAACCAGGAGACACTGCATCATATTTTAATACTGACTGAACTGCATATACGAAATAGAAAACACGTTAATTTCAATACTGAACATATTGTCAACAAATTAATTTCTGTCTCCCTTACCGGTAGGGCTGTTGAGTGTTGGCTTATTCCGAAACTCTTCTGAGTCCCCACTAACAGGGGATAGAGATGAACCCAAATCGAGGAAAACAGTACTCTGAGACACAAAAAAGGTAAAAATCGACTGAACCAAAACAAAATCCATTGGTAAAACCTAACCTTCATAAACACCTGACTATGGCAAAGTATGCTGATTTACCCTAACGTAATCTATGGAACCTTGAAGGTTTATGTTTACTTTGTTGCATCATTGCCTGTTGCTGTTGTGTCTGGGCCATCTGGGAGGTCATCATTGGGTTGTTCATTGTGCCTTGGGTTCGATTTTCAACTCTGATTTTCTTGCTTAGAGTTAGAGCCAAGCGGTGGAAGCCTGTCAGTCTGGCTTTGTTTTGATTGCGTTCGTCTGCTGTTCGATTCGGCGGTATTTGATCCATTCATTATCAAACTGTTTTCGGCAAAAGAATTAAGAAATACTGTATTATCAAGAAAAGTAAGTGACTTTTTTGGTTCGAGGTAGTACATGTTGCTAGAGGAGAAAAGAAAGTGGGTCGTGAAAAGATCTCAGAAATAGGAATTATGCAGATAATATTGCTCATGAGGTAACGTTTTTGACCTAAGTTAATGATGTTTGGTGCGCAAAAATTAAATGAAGTTTGTTGCAGGATGAGACAAGTCGTAACGGAATTTGCAGAACACAATTTGGTTAAGCAAGTAGGTATACACAAAGAGACTGATACAAATACCGCTTTCAGTATCGCAAAACAGCTTGCCAATACCGTTCTAGAACTGAACGGGATATTTATCATAACGACATAAAGCTGGAGAGTATATGTGGCGAAATCACCGACGGGGGCCTAAAACTATTGACTTGAGATGAGGAAGCCTTCAAGCCAGCCGACAACACAGCAATGGCTGGGGAGGTTTTTGGCGGGTACCGTATCCGCAGCATGCCCACATCCGACATTAGTGGTATTGGATATTAAGTTCCTTGTTTGTCTGACGAGAATTCGCTGGAAAACATGCCACAGTCGGACCTATGGGTGGCCCGTGCTTTGAATTTGGACCCACATGACCGACTGCCCCTGACGAACCTATTGGCCATTGTGGACTCGTACTCCGCAGACGGCGCAGAGCAAGAGGGTCCGGTTAGGACGTGGCTAACTGGCTACAGTGTGATCTTCGTGGCCAAGAAGAGGGCCTATAATGTCCGCTGTGACCCTCGTACACAAAAAGAGATAGCGTGACCCCAGTAGCCAAAAAGAGGGCAAGGGTGGCCATTCAGACCCCCGTTACCCGTACCCAAAGGGACAGAGAGCGTGACCCCCGTAGCCAAAAAGAGGACCAGGGGGTGACCGTTATGACCCCCAAACCCAGAGAGACATGACAGCGTGACGCACGTAGGCAAAAGATATAAATGTACAAGTCCTTAACGTCGAATGCAATGGGTTTTAGGAAGTCAGAGATTGGAAGAACTAGACGGGGGGGGGGGAGGAAGGAGGGGTTGAAGAGGAGGGAGGAGGAGATAGGGGATGGAGGGGAGGAAGGAGGGAAGGGGTATGGGGAAGAGGGAGGAGGGAGTGGGGTATGAAGGGGAGAGACAAGGTAAAGTGGGAAGGAGGGAGGGGGGAGGGAGGAAGTAAAGGGGGAAGGTGGGAGAGGGGGACGGAAGAAGGAGGGGGGGATGGAGGAAGCGTGCTTTTCAGGGAAGAGGATGCGGAAGGAAGAAGGATGACAAGAGGTGGATAAAAAAGGAGGGGAAAGAAAAGAAAGGAAAGCAGGAAAAGGAAAAAGGGAGAGAGTTAGAGGTGGAGGAAAGATGGACTGTGAAATGAGGGAGGTGGTGGAGGGGGGAAAACTAGTGGGAGGAGGGAGAGAGGGAACGAGCGGAGGAAAGAATGTGGGGTTTGGTGGAATTCGCCGGCTTTTGGTCAGTGTGGTTGGAGAGCTGAGTGGAGAAAGGCTGTGCGATTTTGGTATTTTTTTTTATTTTTTGCTTTTATCTTCCCATTAATTGCTTATATGATGATACTGATTTTAGTTTGCATTGTAAACACTTCTGAGTATTTCAAAAAGTTACTCGGGTAATTGAAATCGTAATACAGTAAAACGGGATAACAAGAGCTGTTAGTGGACTTTGGGGTCAGTGTGGAGCTTTGGTTTTGGGTGTGGAATTTTGTTTTTTCGATATGTTAATGGGTATTTTGTGGCGTGATTGCTTATAAGGATTGTCTTTCAGAGGTGTGAGTTGGGGAAAGGGCAGCCTGATAACGAAGAAAATGACAGAGGCGAAATAATTTGTGGGCACCTTTTCCGGCATTTAGCTACAACTACCACAGCAACCACAAGTACCACAACCATAACCATCACGTTGGAGGAGATAATTAATTGGATACTAGTCTGGTGAGTAGCCCGTGCCAAAGCTTATTCAATTTATTATTATTATGCTTTCCACTTCCAAATGGCTTTTCTGGAGGGGTTGATTATATTTCTAAAAATCTTGAAGTTTCTCATCTGGCTGATCCCCAGCCCCCTTGCAGTTGGCTAATGGCTAAGTATAGTCAGACTGGAAAGGAAGGGTAATTTTGAAAAATAAGACATTCCTTAAAGGTTTATCAAATTCCATGCCAAAACCTCAAAGATCTCCAACTCTTCAGTTACTTAATGGCCAAGTGTAGTCAGAGATGCTAAGTTTGGCTAGTAACTATACAGTAGAGACGCATTAACTATGGCTGTAATTCCATGCAAGTATTATGTAAAGATCCCTAATCCCTTCTTTCAGTTACTTTATGGCCAAGTGTAAGTCTGATTGTTGCTAGTTTTGGCTGTTAACCAAGGAGACTCATTTCTTACCTAAGCTCATGAAAATTCATGCAACAGATTTAAGATCCCCAGCCTCTTGTTAGTTTATGGCCAAGTGTAGTCAGACTGGGAGGGTAATTTTGCCTAGTAACCAAAGAGACTCATTCCTTACAACCAAGGCTCTTCATAAAGATTTATATTTAATTTCCATTAGTTTACAGCAATGCATAGTCAGATTGGAATGGTAATTTTGACTTGTAACCAAGGAGACATTCTTTACTCATGACCAAGGCTTTGTAAAGATTTCCTAATTCCTTTTCAGTTAGTTTATGGCCAAGTGTAGTTAGACTGAGATCCTAATTTTGGCTGTCAACCAAGGAGACTTATAAGAACTTGGCCCAGATTTTCATTCTTCTGTAAATTTTCACATAGCTCATTGGCAGAAAAAAGCAATGGTATGGCTGTACATTCATCCCATAGCACTTCTTCATGACTAGCCTCATTCTAGCATTAATCTGATATTACAATTCAGCATTCAAGATGGAAAGATGGCAATTGTAGGCCAAGTTAGAGGAAAGCAGTCTAATAACCAGTGACTCATAGCACTTGTTCATGACTAGCCTCAAATTTTAGTTGTAAATCAGAGTAGTAACCAAGGAGACTCATTCCTAATTCATAACTATGGCTCATCAAATGGAACCTCATTATTTTTTTGTGGGAATAACCGATTCAGAAAAACTGGCTATAATTCTAAAAATGACAACTTCCCACTTTGAATACAGTACTTAACTGTAACAGAAACTTATTAGAATGTGATGCTATGCTCTTTTTTTTTTTTTTTTTTTCTATATTGCAGCATCGTGGATTTTGAGTTGTAACAATAGATGAACGCTTAGAATGTTGCTAGTCATGAAGTGCTGTGGCAAGGATATTTAGCTATAGCATTACCTTGTTCTGCCACTGAACTGTGAAATGAACTTAAGGCAAAATCTAGGCCAAGTAGAAGGTAGAAGCATTATCTACTGTATAACTGTCTACTCTAAATGTAAATTATTTGTACTACATTCCCATGTTCATTGCAGTGGTGTTCCTTTGGCGCCCCTGGGTTCATGTGGGTGTGAGCGAAATTCAAGATAGCCTGGTTCCAGAGAGAGGGAAGCCTGATTCTAGTTCAAGGATCGATGGGAGACTGCCTGGAGAATTCAAGTAGCATAGGGGATGCTGACTGCTTGGAGAGAGGTAGAAGTCTGTTCAGATAAGTATAATGCTGTCCGTCTCCTGTATCTCCTGTCTCAGTTCTTTCCCACTCCTGTCTGTCTCTTTTCTCTTTTGTGTGTGTCTCTCACTTCTCACTTGTCTGACTCTCGCCTTTCTTGTTTCTTATGTCTCTCTTGTCACTCTTGTCTCTGTACTCTCTCTCTCTCTCTCCTGTATGTGTCTCCTTTCACTCCTATCTATCTGTTAGTGTAGTCAGGTAATTATGGAGGGTTGAAATGAGCAAGGACACTCATTCTTACATCATAACCAAGGATGAGATGGAGGGATAGAGTGGAGAGATGGGATAGGGTGTAAGTTGGAGGGATAGTGTTGATACAAGTAGTTATAGGAGAAGAGGATGTGAGTTTGAGGGAGGCGTGTGAGTAGATATGGTAGAGGAGGGTGAGAGTTGAGGGATGGAGATATGAGAGAGGGTGTGAGTTGGAGGGAGGGCAACCAAATGGCAGAGGACAGGGTAGTGTGGAGGAAATTTGTGGGCACACCTTACAGGATTAAGATGTCAGGCAATAGATTAGATAGGTAGATTACTGAATTTCAAGCAAGCACACAGTATTGATGTGGGAGTGGTACTGTTGTCCATTGAGAACATATAGTAACCAAAGAGACTCATTCCTACCTCCATAACTGTAAAGTTAATGAAACTGTAGTCAGTTAAGTTCTAAAGTTGTGGGAGTGGGTCAGTTCCATCAGGTGAAGGACAGACTACACTATAGCTAAATGATAAGAATTTTTTTCATGGTTAAGAATTTGAAATGACATGGTATTTTTTTTTTAGCCTTAAATTGGTACTATATAGATTGTCCTTTTGTAGTTTGATGTAGATTAATGCCAGAATGACATTACCTTGCCTGTACAGTACACCTTTGCCATAGCAGTTCTTTAAATAGCATAATCATTAACAAGTCATTTAGAGACCAATATTAGAGCATGTTAACAGAATATGCAGTAGACTATGTAAGAAATAATAGAGAATAGTTGACTGATACCTTATGACCTAAGTTTTATCCAGTGTGGGTGAGGCCCATGGTAAGGTATATATCAATGTTGGTAGTCATAGAAATTTAATGTCAAAAGCACTGGGCATGTGGAGAGAATGGAGGATTGAAGGATGACAACTGGGTGCAGAGGGAGAGAGGTGTGAAAATTGAGGGTAGAGTTGAGGAAGGGGGTAGATTGAGATGGTTTGGGAGTGAGGATTGGACTGGAATGTATTGATGAGATGAGGAGGGGTAGATTGAGGTGGTTCGGGAGGGAGGATGGGACTGAAGTGTATTATGTTTTGATGAGGTAGATTGAGATGGTTTAGGAGGAAGGATGAGACTTGAATGTATTGATGTTGTGGTGATAAGGGGTAGATTGAGATGTTTTGAGAAGGATATAAGTTGAATGTATGTGTTTTGAGATAAGGTAGATTGAGATGGTTTGGGAGGAAGAGTGTTGTGATGAAAATGGGTAGATTGAGATTGTTTGAGAATGCAGAGAGGATTGGTGACTACACCTGGGTGCAGAGGGTGAGAGGTGTGAATTTTGAGGGTAAAGTTCAGAGACAGACTGAAAGACCTGGAATGAAGTCAGTGCGACCTCAGGGATAAGGGGCTAAATAGAGAAGCTGCTAGAGATCAAACAGCATGGTGAACTGACATTAGGTGATCAAGGCTGATGTATGCAAGCATTTTGGAGTTTTTATAAATGAATGAAGGAAGGAAGGAAAGATAAGTTCCATTTTTCTGCTCCATTAAGTGGGTAAAGAGGTTGTTAGTTTAAATTTGTGCTTTCTCTATAGTTTCTTTCCCTGTCCTTGCTGTCTGCACCCTGCCTAACCCCATCATTTGGTGGAAAAGATCACTGTGAAGGAAAATGAAGTTTGTTCCTAGATAGTTCACTGTTTGCAAAACTTAACTAAGGGAAGTAGCATTGTACTCTGTAGGAACAGATGCATTGGTTTCTAGGCAAATTTTGGTGTTAACATTTCACAGAACTTATTAGAGCCCTTAACTCAGTTGTGGGTTCATGCTTATCTGGATATGAATCTAGGAGACTTAAGGCTGAAATTACCTCCTTTTGAGGGATAGGTACAGAATATTAACTGATACTCCCTCATGGGTGGGTTTGATACTAGTGTTGAGGTAGCATTGTCACTGTAGTTAAAGGGTTAATGAGCTCTAAAGCATATTTGTACTTTAGGGCAGTTGGTTGAGGGGCAGCTTGATAGCAGAGGAGGCCACCCCTGCTGGGTTGGTGTGTAGTGGTAGACATCCCTCACTACCACCACCACCACCTTTGATGTAGGGGAGCAACTCAAACTGGATACTAAAAAGGTGAGTACCCTTAAGTGTGTTCTGGCTACCTAATCACTTTGATGCCAGTTTGTTGAAAAAACCATTGATAGGCCTAGTAGAGCGTATTATTCATCAGCTTGTACAGTTTTCTTGAAATCTTATGGTACTAGCTTTTGATAATTGCCAGTTGGTTGCAGAACTTGCCTCAAAAGGTGTTCATCAAAATGCATTAAACCTGTGCTATAATATCTGAGGAAGCTAAAGTTGCAAGATTCTTGCAGAATGTTGCTAAAAACTGTGTTGCTGAGTGGAATAATCTGCAGTAAGTGTGTAGCAGTTAAATTGGCAATGTTAACAACCATACCCCTGGAAGTGATCGTTGTCACCCCTTGTGCCATAGCTTTCATTAGTTTTAATAAGCTTTGGAGACTTGGAACAGAATTCAGATAGGCAGTATAACCCCTTCACTAAAGAAAATATCCCCAGAGCTGGATAAAGCCATTGGGTGTGGGCAGGAGTGAATTAAAACAAATAACATGAAGCTCCCTAACATCTCTTCTGTAATTTATGTTAGGGGTTAAGCCTAAGTCAGTCGGATACCCCTGCATTTAAAAGGAAGCTCCCTAACACCTCTTTCTTAGCTATTTATTTAGGGAAATCAGTGTTGTGATAGTAAAGCCTTGTCTTCTATGGAGATTTAAGCATTTCTAAGTTCCATTGGTACTTGTAAGTTCCTCACTCAAATATCTTTATTTTACCTTTGATGGAGAGTGACAGTTTGGTGCAGAAGGTGATAAGTGGCAATGTCGGGGATAGGGTTGCGAGAAGCAGACTGAAAAAGACTGGGATGATGTCACAGGGTGTGACCTCAGGGATAAAGGGCTGAATAGGGAGGCTGCCAGAGATTGAGCAGTGTGGAAAGCTGCCGTTAGGTTACAATGGCCGACGCATTCAAGCATGTGAGCAAGTGGAGATTGTCAGACGTGAAAGGATTGAACTTGCTTGTGAATCTCTTTGAGTGTGTGGAAGAGTTTTGTTATTTGGGAGACATTTTGTGTGCTGGAGGTGGGGCTGGAGCTAGCTCTGTGGTTAAGGTGAGAAGTGGTTGGAAGAAATTCAGGGAGCTCTTGCCTCTCCTGACATTGAGAGGACTCTCCCTACGTGCTAAGGGGTCTTTGTATGCAGCATGTGTTAGGAGTGTAATGCTGTATGGTAGTGAGACCTGGGCAGTGAAGGAGGAAGATATTCGTCGGCTCAGACGTACAGAAATGACAATGATAAGGTGGATGTGCAGTGGATCCCTGCGTCTGAGGCCTGTAGGGGCTGGGTTTACGATGGAAGAGTCGAGAGGTAGGATGGGACTGGAGTGTATTGGTGTTGTGATGAGGAGAGGTAGATTGAGATGGTTTGGACATGTGGAGAGGATGGGGGATGATAACTGGGTGAGGAAGGTGAGAAGTGTTAATATTGGGGGTGGGGTTATGAGGGGTAGACCGAGAAAGACATGGGACGAGGTCATTAAATGTGACCTTAGGGTTAAGGGACTGAACAGGGAGGCTGCAATGGATCGTGCAGCATGGAGAGCCGCCATTAGGTGACCAAGGCCGACACATGCAAGCATGTTGGAGCCTTTAAAAACGAAAACGATATGATATCAGTATTTCCAGATTTTATTAATCATGTACATTCTGACCTGGAAAAAAAAGCCTTATTAACCCCGTCAGAGCTGTAAGTCTCCCTAAGTTGTAAAATGCTTGGTGGCAACAAAAATATAACAAAAAATTAATCACTAAAGAAGAGGTGCTAGGGGAGTTAAGGAATATGTAAACCTCAGTTTGAATTTATCCCTGTGGGTGTTTCTTTCTGCCTGTGACTGGTTCCCCTTCTGCCTTTGACTGGTTCCCCTTCTGCGTGTGACTGGTTCCCCTTCTGCCTGTGACTGGTTCACTTTCTGCCTGTGACTATTTCCTTTTTCCAGTCACTGTAAATAATGGTTTCCTTCTTCTTGTGACTGTGAACAGCTGTTTTGGCCAGTGACTTTCCCTGCAAGGGAGGGAATGAATACTTCCTCGGTATCCCTGCTTGTAAGAGGCAACTAAGAGGGACCTTTGTCTCTAAAATCTCTCTCCTTATTGTCCTCTTCTCTACTCTCCTGCCTCTTCTTGATATTTCCTTAATTCTTCTGGCCTTTATTTTCCCACAACTCCTGTCAGGTTAGACATTTGGTTTGACACGGGTAGTTTAAGGACCTGCCATTAACACTGACCCATCCTCCCTTCCTGTGGTTTATCACCAAACCATTTTACCACCTTGCGTCTTCATTGCCAAAGCTGCTTCTGTGCCAGTCTTGGTGTCATGTAGCCAGTTTGACTTGGTGCTAGTTCATTAGTCCTTCCTTCCTACTGCCAATGACAGTCTCTTGAATGCAGTGGCCAGGCATCTTTCAGTAAATGGATCTTGGCTTTAATTCTTGTTTGGGAAATTTTTTTTTAATTGTTCCAACTTTCTCATGTAAGCCAAACTTCGAAAGTTTCTAGAATTACTTCAATAGATATTGATTGATAAAGCGCACACGGAGTATGGTGGATTATCTGTAGGTGTATTAACATAGTTTTTGCCTTTAAAAATTTGGCCATCATCATTGTCGTTTTATCAGGTTTAGGTGCTATTGGCTGATGTTTATAATTTGGTTGTTTGCTACTGTATATACTGTAGGTGCCTGGTGGTCTAGTGGGTTAAGGTGGTGCAGCTAGATGTGCTTTGGAATATTATTAGGCCTGTTTACCTGTGGGAGAGGCAGCAGGCCTTTAACTGGAACATTTTTTTTCTCTCTAAGGAAAGTTTAAATATCTGCTCTTGGACACCTTTAAGGTATTTTCTTATGAAACAGTAAGTTGCTCAGCCTGAAATTGTTAATTTAACATGTCAGCTGTTGCCTAAGCTGACAATTAGGTACATTTCAGTTTTTACTACAAGGAGGTATTGTAGCAACTTAGGAAATACAAAGTTGCTCAGCTTGAAATTTTGAGTTATGTCAGCTATTTCATCAGCTGATTATTAAGCAATTATTGTGGTAGGTGGGGACGCTCACCATCCATTCACTCAATGTAGTGCTGCTCTCAGGTGTCTGCCGTTTCCTCTCTTCCATCCTTCTTTCCTTCCATCCTCTTTTGTTTTTCTTTCCTTCATTCTTTCCCTGTCCTTCTGCCTACAGGTGACTACACTCCCTCTTCTGTCTTTCTTTCCTTCGTTCTTTCCTTTTCCTTCTGCCTGTGGGTGACTCTACGCTGAATGACAAGCCAGATGGTTTCCTGTACACCAGGAAACCATTTACTACACTGGGTGGTAACCATATAACCAAGTTTTGGCACCTGGTGGTTTAGTGGGTACTTATTGCGCTCCATTGGGATTGAACCGGTGAAGGTTTATATCCAAGGGGTGGTTGGGGTTGATTGCTCATGTAATGCCACTCAGGGATGAGTGAGGCTGGTCACTCTCATCTTAAATGTCAAGACCAACTGCCTAGCCCCGGGCTCCTACACTCCTCATGGAGCAATGTAGGATTGGATGATGGATGGATGGATGGATCAATTTTTCCCACGGAGGCATATTAATAAAACTTTCACTGAGTTTCAAAGAGAAACATTTAAAAGTTGGTTGCAGTGGTTTTGCTGCAGGTCTGTGCAGATAGTCTCTTCTTGTTTAGGTATGGAATTTAAAATTCTTATATTGTATTTAGATAATCCAGTTGGCTGCAGATAGTCTCTTCTTGTTTAGGTATGGAATTTAAAGTTCTGATCTTGTATTTAGATAATCCAGTTGGCTGGTGTTTGAATGTTAGGTGTGTGTTAGTGTGTGTTTCGGTTAGGTAAGTGTGTAGATTAGGTTAGTGGGTCTGGGTGCCTGGTGCCTCAGTAACCACACCTTAGTATTTCAGTTTTGGGAGTGGTTCAGTTCCATCAGGTGAAAACAAAGTAGCTAATGTGTTTTTGTATTTGCAGGAAACAAGATGACTTCTAAAAAGAACTGTGACGATATCAAGAAAGCAAGATCAAGCCACCTGTGTAAAGGAAATATGTTCCAAGAAGATTGGTATGGTAATGTGTTAAAACTGCATCTCTCTATTTTTGCTTTAACTTGGCCTAAAAATACCATGTTAGTCACGAAGTGCTGTGGAAAGGGTTTAAACTTTGACCAAAAATTACCATATTTGAATCGTAAGTGTTTATCTACTGTATACTGTATTAGATTAAGATTAGCAATGTTAGTCATGAAGTGTTGTGGAAGGGATGTAGAGCCAATGCTGTTTTTGTCTTTGCAACTGAACTAAGTGAAGTAAGCTGTCAAAGGATAAATCTTGGCCAGGTTAAAGTGAAAGAACTGTAGTTGTGTATACAGAAAGTCCTCGTTTATGCTAGTCATGAAGTGCCATTGAGTGTTCATTTATTTTATTTTATTTTTTTTAAATCCAAGTACAGTAGTTTAGTCATCTTGTCCCCAGGCTCATATGCCAGTCATGAAGTGCTGACATATTTTGTGCCCAGGCTTCTCTGAGCATGATGTGGTGATCTGCAGGCTGAGATTGCCCTTCACCTATTGTCCACCATTATCCTTTGGGAAGCTCCCTAAGGAGACTACTATAGTCCACCATTATTCATTGGGAGGATAGGGAGGGAACTGAGGGATGTTTTGTTTAACAGGATTGTGAGTTGAAGGACTAATTGTTGATCCTCAGTCTGTCTAGCCAAGCAGACCCATCAACCACAGGCAAGCAACAGCCTCTTGCAGGGCCACACCATGTAATGAAAGTGTTTCTTTGTGGCTGACAATGCCTTGCAACAGTGAGGTGAGGGGAATAGTGTGGAGGCTTGGTTCCTTGATGGATGCTGCATTTTCATCTCACCCAGTTAATGTGGGCACAACAGTAGGCTCCACAACATCCCATTATCTGGTTATATGGTTACCACCCAGCACTTTAGGCTAGTCACCCGGTGTAGAACCACCCAAAGTGGAAAGAACTAAAAAGTGATAGGAAGGAAAGGGAGAAGCAGGGAGAGTGGAGCTGATGTAGGCAGTACCCCAGTGCAACCACGATAATTCAAACCTCGAAAGTTTGGAAACCTCTAAAGTTGGAATACCATGATTTATGAAAGCCGATTTTTATTTCCCAATATCAGCTCACCAATGCCCACAAACTCTTGCACATAAAATTGCCAACTACACTTATCCGATACTGATGACCTGATCACCTTAGTATAAAGCGTTTGGTTGTTCAATAAAAATTTCCTTTCCTCCTTGTGGTTAAGAAGCTCTGTTCTTTGATTCAGTTTTATTATATTCAGATTTCACCATAACTGTGGCTTGAAAAAGGTGTCGTAGCTCTACTGATTAGTGCAGTGCTGTGAAAAAAAAGTATTCAACATAACAGTGCAGCACAAGTACGTAGTGTCTATGTGCGTTGAGATTATTGTGGTGGAAACAACCATGTATGGCAGAAAATTGAATGTACTCGGTTCTTTACCGACTGAAAGTAGAGTAAATAACTTTTTGCAGGTGTTCTCAGAGATCGTGGTGGTGTTAAATATAACAGTATGACATTACAAAGCAAGGTGATAAGGTTTTTAAGTTTTGTTGAATGAAATTATGGCAGATATTCCTTAATGACACAACACCATGGAACACCACTTGTCAGATGTTAAATAATTTATTCATTTTTGACATAAGCATGATTGTTGATAGGCAGCAGCCTCTTAGTATAATTCTTGGATTATTTGCACTGTGCAGTCTATATTTGAGTAGATATAAACTGCCATGATAATTTTCCACTCATTTCACACACATGTACACACATATATTGCATCACTGAGATTGCAATATTTCTGCAATGTTATAATCATGCAGACTTGCAGTAAGTGTACATTATTATAAAATACATCATAAAATAAACTGTGTGAGCAATGCACAATGTGAAGAAGTGTAGCATCACACCACATTGGTCAGGTTAAATATAAACAATCAGCTGATCACCTGCTAGGCAACATAAGGTGGTGGGCTATATCTGTGTAGCCAGACACCATAATCCCCTAAGGGTTAGCTGTTTGTTTTATGGGGAGGGGCTCTAACCCTCTGCCAACCCACTTGTTGGCACGTAGGGAACACGTATGGGTTGGTTACTTGGTTACTACCCATCATTGTTTTGATTTCCTGGCTTAACAGGAGACCATCAGGCTTGTCACTCAGTGTAAAGCCACCTGAAAAGGAATGAAGGGTAATAAAAAAGTGACAGGATTGATGGGAGAAATAGGAAGAGAGGAAGGTAGAAATAGAGAAATAATGAAGGAAGAAGTAGGCAGTGCTACATTGAGTGGATAATGGTTGCTGAAAGATGTAAATATTCATGTACACTTGCTCCAGAAAGTATCTGTGCACTATGGGTCAGTTGCCATCCGGAATGATTCGACCATGTGGCAGTGACAGCCCGTTAATACCCGTATAAATTGTAATATTTATGACCATTCCCTACTCATTATGAAGGACACAAGAGGTATCTGATATAGCAGTCATGTATCGTTTGGGATGCCAGCATGTTGGAGAACAGAACAGCAATTTCCAGTTTCTTCTGGTCCCTGTGTCATAATAGTTAACACATATTCAGCGCCGATACTTTTTGGAGCGAGTGTACAGTGCCATAATTTTTTTTACATAAATAAGTGCATAATTACTGTCCCTTACAACTTGCTAATTGATGTTAAATATGATTACAACTGCAAAAAGTTTTAGAACAAGGGAACATACACAAAATGAGGAAAGAGAAATGTGCAAGTAAAATACTTCATGGTTTATAGCAAGTATTGTACTGATATTTATTACCTTAACAGATGAGATGAATGATAGTGTTGACACTGGAAAATAGGATGCCTGAAGCCAGCTGGTTAGCCCATACTACAATGTTTGTCAAAAGCATGTCTAAACTATGATAAATAAGGTTAGCCAGAGACGTGCTAATATGTAGTTAAAATTTTTTCAAAAGTTCAAATAGTTTGGACACAAGCACATCGAATTTTAGAGGTTGCGCTGTATATCAAGTGAGTAGGTGATGATTACAATCACCTACCACCTGAGGGACCAGTAACCAAGGAGACTGATGAAAGCAAGACTCCCGTACCTGTAAAGTCTACTGTATTGCTGTACCACATTGACATCACTTGTAACCCAAACCAAGGAGACTGTGCCACCTCATGAAGGCAACCTTCTCCATTGTCTGTTAAATTTAATTGTTATAGATGTTTTCAAACCTGGCAGATTCCTGTTCCCTTTTATCTCTGTTGATGGCAGTGTGTAGTCAGATAGGAGGGACAGTATGACTAGTAGCCAAAGGTGATGTATCTAGGGCCGGTGGTAGTCCTGTCAAAGCAGAGGGAGAGTGGCCATGTGTGGTTTATCTGCAAGGGTGGAGGAAGCAGCTGCATCTTGTTCAGTGTTTGGTAAGAGGGTGCATAAGAGATGTAGTGGTATTAGAAGCAGATTGTTAAAAATGCTGATTTGGTGTGTGCAGTGTGTGAGGGGAGAAGATATGGAAATTTGGGCATTAAAGGATTGATCTTGCTGGTGAGTTGAGTGTTTGGAGTATTTTTTAAATTTTGGGGACTTGTTATCTGCAGGAGGTGGGGCTGGTGTTAGCTCTGTGGCCAGGGTAAGGAGTGGTTGGAGGAAGTTCAGGGAGCTGTTGCCTCCTGACATTGAGAGGGCTCTCCCTCAGTGCTAAGGGATCTTTGCATGTGGCATGTGTTGGGAGTGTAATGCTGATGGTATTGAGACCTGAGCATTGATGGAAGAGGATGTTTGTAGGCTCAAACGTACAGAAATGACAACGATTAGATTTGTATGTAGTGCATCCTTGAATGACAGGCCTTGGGAGAGATGTTAGGACTGCAATTGAAGAGTTGAGAAAAAGGATTGGACTTGAATGTATTGGTGTAGTGATGGGGGGGAGGATAGATTGGGATGATTTGGACATGTGGAGAGAATGGAGGATGAGAGCTGTGATTGTTTAGGGTAGAGTTGTGAGAGGCAGACTAAAAAAAGACCTGGGATGAAGTCATAGTGAGACCTTAGGGATAAGGGACTGGACAGGGAGACTGCCAGAGATCAAGTAGCAGGGAGAGTTGCCATTAGGTGACCAAGGCCGACTCATGCAAGCATATTGAAGCCTTTGTAAGCGATAGGAAAGTAAACGAAGTAACCAAGGAGAGTAATTCATACCTCATAACTAAGGGTCATCAAACGTTGCAAGCCCTCCCCCCCCCCCACGTTTTTTTTTCCCCAGTTCTGTCAGTTGAAAAAGTTCCTATAAAGCTTAGTCAGGGTACAAAATTTTCATTACCAGTTGTTTGGAGGGAATACTATTAGTTTAGGTCATACCTGTGACTTTAAATGAGGACATCTGTGTATGCACTGTCTGTGTTTGTGGATGTGGGAGCATCTCTTGGTCATTGTCATACCCTTCGATTTTTCAGCAGTTCTTCAGTAGTATAGATTTAAGTATATTGTGACCCTCATGATTCCACATCCATTACTTGCATATTTATATGTGCTGACCATAAAATATTTTCATTTTCCAATAAATGATTCATTAATATAAATGTTTTAATATTCTGTTAGTGGAGTACACAATTTTTCGCCTTGTAAGACATATGAGAAACTAATTGATTTTAACAACGCAGTTGTAGAATATCCAATATTTTGGAGGAAGTAAAATTAACTGTGCTTTTTAAAATCTAATGTCAGTTGTTTTGTCAATGAGTGAAGTATTTTTGCGACTCTTAGTCAAAATACAAAACACAAAATCCAATAACTGCAGCTGAAAGAAATCCATGCTCCTGGTTTACACAAAATTATTTGAAACCTTGACATTTTGCTTTAGTGGCACATAGTGATGCAGTGTGCTGGTTTTTATTCCCTGTGACTACAACTGTTGCATGTTCATCTCAGTTCTGTTGCTATGTCGGTGGTCACTGCTGCTCTGAAATGTCTGCTTGCATCCCTCCACCACTCTGGGAGGTGCGTAGCACCCGTCTAGCAGCAACCTTTCGTCCCTTTTCTGTCCAGGTCTCAAATGGAGTTAACCATTACTCCCATTCCTTCATGTATGCAAGAGGTAAACTCTGGAACTGCCTTCCTCTTCATTTCCTACTGCCTATGACGATCCAGTCTGTTAAATGCCGTGTCCAGGCATCTCAAAATTAATGGATTGTGAATTTGGCTCCTAACGTTGTTTTTTTGTTGGAGGGAACAGTCTTTCAGGCTTTCCAGCATTTGGTTCCTTTCTTTATAAAAATTTATTAAAATAATTATGGGAACAACATTGTCTAAGAATTATCAGCTGTACTGTAGTGTTCATCTATAAGTTGCATAGGTATGAAATGGCTGGGTAGGCCAGGAACAGCATGCTGATTTGATATATACTTTATTAGCTGCCTACTTGCTCCAGACTATGAGCGATAAAAACTTAAGCCCGTCTCGGTTAAGATGCGTTTCTGTTTATTATATGATCAAGAAATTAAAAAGGTGTGTAAAATGTAGGAGGCTGTTCAAAAAAGCACAAGCCAACCCTTTTTTCCCAAGTTTTGTAAAGAAAATAGTCTTAAAGGCGAGAAATGTTACTTCATAACTTGTAAAATATGTAAGTTGTGGCCTTATTTTTTTATTTATTTATTTTTTTTCTTTTTTTTTTAGGGAAGACATGTTGCTGGTTATGATATGCCTGCATTCCGTGTCTTAGTGTAGTCAGAAATAGGTCATTGTTGTCTGTCATGCCAAAGATTAAAAATAGGAGACCGAGGATGATATGGAGATGATGGAGAGAGAGAGAGAGAGAGAGAATTAGCCTAACAAGGAGAGAGTGTGAGTGAGGTGAAGGGTGAGACTGAGGATCAGATGGAGGGATGTAATAAGAGTGGAGATGATGGGGAGAGAAAATTAAGGAGTGTGTGTGTGAGTAGGCTACTGAGGGTGAGATGGAGGGATAGAATGCTGTAAGTTGGGGGGGATGGAGAGTGAGACTAACAAGGAGTGTATGTGAGTGAGGTGGTGAGGGAAGAGGCAGGGGGAGACTAAGGGATGGAGTGGAGAGATAAATATGAGTGGGGGAGGTATAATTTGGGGGAATGGAGAGTAGGGGACTGAGAGTTTGTGATCGAGGTGGAGGGAGGGAGGGAAACCGAGGATGAGATGGAGAGATGTAATGGGGAGGTATATGAGAGAGGGGGGGTTCAAGCTGGAGGGAGGGCAGCAAAATGGCAAGGGACAGGGGGGCAGTTTGTACCCCTACGGGATTAGTGAATCTGGCTATAGGCAGAGATAGATAGCTTGTCCACACCTTCACATTTTCAGTTATAGTAATATGGCCCTGAGTTACATGTTTTTAAAGATTTCTTTTCTAAGATTATACTCAGAACACTTAACTTGGCCTTAAATTTTAACATTTACAGTCTGAATTATGAGTTGTAATAGTCTTAAAACATGATGCTAGTCACCAAGTGTGAAAAAGATTTTGAGCCATAGCATTGCCTTTCTGTGCCTCAAGTGATGTGACATCTGGGAAAGGATGAAAAATTGGGCCAAGTTACAGTGGTGCGTATAAAATTGTTAGGTTCAGTGCAATGTGATGTTGATGGATATTTAACATGCATCACAACCAGTGCATGTTAGTATCTGTGAACCCCTTCAGTACTGTGATGTCTTTTCCCAGTTTATTGTTGCTACATCCCACATTTTATTATTCTTGCTGCTTGCACAGTATTTTATTCAGCTTAAGAAGGAATTCTCACACCATCCCTGCCCTGGGCTACCCTGGATACTTGCCATACCCAGCTGTGCCCTCCCATATATGCCCTACTCCTCTGGTATGAAGCCACCCCCTTGCTATACCCAGACATGTGCCCCCGTATGTGCCATGCCCTGTCCCTCCAGTATGTCATCACCTTGCAATACCCAGTCATGCCTTCCCGTAGCTGCCATGTCGTGCCTTACCCCTCCAGTATGAAGTCACCCCCTTGCCATGCCCTGCCTTCCCCTCCTCTCTAGTATGTCACCCCCTTGCTATACCCTGGCCAACGCCTCCAGTATACCACTCTGTTGCTATACACAACCATACCCTCACATACCTGCTGTTCTTGCCCTGCCCTACACCTGCAGTATGAGAAGTCACTCCCTTGCCCTCCCCCTCCAGTATGTCACCCCATTAAGCCGAGTAAAACTGTGTGGAGTCAGGAGGCATAAAATGTCCTTTGTACTGAAGAGGCTAATTGTTCCTACTGTCCTTTGGTACGCCATTTTGACATGCGATTTTTGTGTATGAAATTATTTTGTATTGATCTTTAACATGCATTAATGCAAACACAGGCTGCAGTGGTTGCACACAGTGTTTAGCAATGAATGTTAACAGCCCTTCTCATCCTTTGTTTATTGCCATGTTTACTTGTGTAGCTCTGCTCAGCATTAGCTGGGCAGAGCAATACAAGACATGGCATATACAAAGTGATGAGCAGGGCACGCTCTTGGAAGGATCTAAGGGAAGGGCGCAGAACCTATCTCGATAAATGGGCCACGAAAATACGGACTGGCAACCTCTTGGGTTAGCAGTCCGTATTTCTCTGGCCCATTTATCGAGATAGTTTATTTTTTGACTTCCACCACTCTTGTGTATATCTTATGGAAATAAAACCAATGTATTATTACACTGTCTTTACTATTTACCTTTTCTTTACATATATATATTTTGTACATATATATATTTTGTACATATATATTAAATTGTGGACTTTGAAAAAATGTCAGAGAGAATAATACCAAGACATGAATAGTACGAAGGAGACATCACTTCGTACTATTCATGTCTTGGTATTATTTGCTTTGATATTTTTTCAAAATCCACATATTGTACACACATTATGGAGAGAACACTTTGTACTATATATAAAGAAATTCACAACTATAGATGCAAAGAAAGAAATACAATAAATGAAATTATATATATAAAAAGACTAAAATTACATAAGGGGCAAAGGAAGAACAAAGCATCAGACAAGAGCAGGTCAGAGGAAGGACAGCACTGCAGATAAAGGTATGTCAGAGGCATGGCAGGACAAGAATAGCAGGACAGGACAAGCCAAAAACAGCAGGACAGCAAGGCAAGAACAGCAGAACATAGCATAGATGGCAGGGCAGAACATCAAGGCAAGAACAGCAGAACATAGCATAGATGGCAGGGCAGGACAGCAAGGCAAGAACAGAAGAACATAGCATAGATGGCAGGGCAGGACAGCAAGGCAAGAACAGCAGAACATAGCATAGATGGCAGGGCAGGACAGCAAGGCAAGAACAGCAGGACAGCAAGGCAAGAACAGCAGAACATAGCATAGATGGCAGGGCAGGACAGCAAGGCAAGAACAGCAGAACATAGCATAGATGGCAGGGCAGGACAGCAAGGCAAGAACAGCAGAACATAGCATAGATGGCAGGGCAGGACAGCAAGGCAAGAACAGCAGAACATAGCATAGATGGCAGGGCAGGACAGCAAGGCAAGAACAGCAGGGCAAAGTAAGTGTGCAAGGGAGGGTGTGACTGGGTACAGCAAGGCTGCAGGACAGGATAGGGAAGGCATGGTACAGCAAGGGTGCACGGGAAGTAAAAGATGACATGACAGAGTTGGCAGGACAGGACAGGACAGGGACAGCAGGAATTGCAGGACATAGTAAGGGTTCAGGGAAGGTTATGGCAGGGCACAGCAAGGGTGCAGGGCAGGTAAGAGATGACAGGACAGGGTTGGCAGAGCAGGGAGGGATGACTGGACAGGACAGGGATGGCAGGATAGGGCAGTGGTGGAGGGACAGCACAGGGCAGGGATGACAGCACAGGGCAGGGATGACAGCACAGGGCAGGGATGACAGCACAGGGCAGGGATGACAGCACAGGACAGGGATGACAGCACAGGACAGGGTAGAGGGGTTGCAGGATAGGGCAGGGGTGGAGGGACAGGATAGGGCAGGGGTGGAGGGACAGGATCGGACAGGGATGGCATGAATAACAGGCCATAGCAATGGCGCAAGGTAGGGTATGGCTGTATGTTGCAATGGTGCAAAGTACGGTATGGCTGGATATTGCAATTGTGCAGGGGAGGGCCTGGCTGTGTATTGCAAAGGTGTAAGGGAGAATATGGCTGTATCGCATGGATGCAGGGGAGGACATGACTGTGTATTGCAAGGGTGCAGGGGAGGGGAGGGCACGGCTGTATTGCAAGGTGCAGGGGAAGGCATGGCTGTGTATTGCAAGCTGTATTGCAAGGATGCTGGGGAGGGCATGACCGTATTGCAAGGGTGCTGGGGAGGGCATGACCGTATTGCAAGGGTGCAGGGGAGGGCATGACCATATTGCAAGGGTGCAGGGAGGGCATGACTGTACTGTAAGGGTGCAGGGGAGGGCATGACTGTACCGTAAGGGTGCAGGGGAGGGCATGATCGTATTGCAAGGGTGCAGGGAGGGCATGGCTGTGTATTGCAAGGGTGCAGGGGAGGGCATGACTGTACTGCAAGGGTGCAGGGAGGGCATAGCTGTGTAATGCAAGATGTATTGCAAGGATGCACGGGAGGGCATGACTGTACTGCAAGGGTGCAGGGGAGGGCATGACTGTATTGCAAGGATGCAGGGGAGGGCATGACTGTATTGCAAGGATGCAGGGGAGGGCATGACTGTACTGCAAGGGTGCAGGGGAGGGCATGACTGTATTGCAAGGGTGCAAGGGAGGGCATGGCTGTGTATTGCAAGGATGCAGAGGAGGGCATGACTGTATTGCAAGAGTGCAAGGGAGGGCATGGCTGTGTATTGCAAGGATGCAGGGGAGGCCATGACTGTATTGCAAGGGTGCAGGGGAGGGCATGACTGTATTGCAAGGGTGCAGGGGAGGGCATGACTGTGTATTGCAAGGGTGCAGGGGAGGGTATGACTGCACTGCAAGGGTGCAGGGGAGAGCATGGCTGTGTACTGCAAGGTTGCAGGGGAGGGCATGGCTGTGTACTGCAAGATGTATTGCAAGGGTGCAGGGGAGGGCATGACTGTACTGCAAGGGTGCAGAGTAGAGCATGACTGTGTATTGCAAGGGTGCAGGGCAGGGTATGGCTGTACTGCAAGGGTCCAAGGGAGGTTATGGTGGGGCATAGCAAGAGTGTACGGCAGGTAAGATATGGCAGGGCAGGGCAGGACAGGGTAGGGATGACAGGACAGGACAGGGATGGTAGGACAGGACAGGGATTACAGGACAGGACAGGGATTACAGGACAGGACAGAACATGGATGGTGGGACGGGATGGGAATGGCAGGACAGGGATAACTGGACAGGGATAGCAGGACAGGAGAGGGATGACAGGACAGGACAGGACAGGTTAGGGATGGCAGGAACAGCAGGGCAGGGGAGAAATGCCAGGGCATAGGAAGGGTGCAAGAGAGGGTATGATTGCACTGCAAGGATGTAGGGGAGAATATGGCTGTACCGCAAGAAAGCAGGGGCAGGGAAAGGCATGGCAAAGCATACATTGGGTGCAGGGGAGGGCATGGCTGTGTATTGCAAGGGTGCAGGGGAGGGCATGGCAAAGCATAGCAAGGGTGCAGGGGAGGGCATGGCTGTGTACTGCAAGGGTGCAGGCGAGGACATTGCTGTATTTTGCAAGGGTGCAAGGGAGGGGAGGACAGTGCAAGGGTGCAGGGCAGATAACTTATGGCAGGACAGGAGTGATGGGACATGGATGGCAGAACAGTGACGGAAGGGCAAGACAGGGATGGAAGGACAAGACAGGGATGGAAGGACAAGACAGGGATGGCAAGAATAGCAGGGGACACCTGACAGGGCGTAGCAAGGGTGGGTTGCAGGGTGGTGGTGGTGGTAGGGTGGGTTGCTGGGTGGTGGTGGTGGTGGTGGTGGTAGCATGGGGCACTGGGTGGTGGTGGTGGTGGTAGGGTGGGCTACTGGGTGGTGGTGGTGGTGGTGGTGGTGGTAGGGTGGGCTACTGGGAGGTGGTGGTGGTGGTAGGGTGGGCTACTGGGTGGTGGTGGTAGGGTGGGCTACTGGGTGGTGGTGGTAGGGTGGGCTACTGGGTGGTGGTGGTGGTAGGGTGGGCTGCTGGGTGGTGGTGGTAGTAGCATGGGCCACTGGGTGGTGGTGGTGGTGGTAGGGTGGGCTACTGGGTGGTGGTGGTGGTGGTAGGGTGGGCTACTGGGTGGTGGTGGTGGTGGTAGGGTGGGCTACTGGGTGGTGGTGGTAGGGTGGGCTACTGGGTGGTGGTGGTAGGGTGGGCTACTGGGTGGTGGTGGTAGGGTGGGCTACTGGGTGGTGGTGGTAGGGTGGGCTACTGGGTGGTGGTGGTAGGGTGGGCTACTGGGTGGTGGTGGTGGTAGGGTGGGCTGCTGGGTGATGGTGGTGGTAGGGTGGGCTGCTGGGTGATGGTGGTGGTAGCATGGGCCACTGGGTGGTGGTGGTGGTAGGGTGGGCTACAGGGTGGTGGTGGTGGTGGTGGTGGTGGCGGTGGTGGCGGTGGTGGTGGTGGCGGTGGTGGTGGTGGTGATGATGGTGGTGGTAGGGTGGGCTACTGGGTGGTGGTGGTGGTGGTGGTAGGGTGGGGCTTCTGGGTGGTGGTGGTGGTAGGGTGGGCTATTGGGTGGTGGTGGTGGTAGGGTGGGCTATTGGGTGGTGGTGGTGGTAGGGTGGGCTATTGGGTGGTGGTGGTGGTAGGGTGGGCTGCAGGGTGGTGGTGGTAGTAATGGTGGTGGTGGTAGGATGGGCTACTAGGTGGTGGTCGTGGTGGTAGGGTGGGTTGCTGGGTGGTGGTGGTGGTGGTAGGGTGGGTTGCTGGGTGGTGGTGGTGGTGGTAGGGTGGGTTGCTGGGTGGTGGTGGTGGTGGTAGGGTGGGTTGCTGGGTGGTGGTGGTGGTAGGGTGGGTTGCTGGGAGGTAATGGTGGTGGTGGTGGTAAGGTGGGTTGCTGGGTGGTGATGGTGGTGGTAGGGTGAGTTGCCGGGTGGTGGTGGTGGTAGGGTGGGCTGCTGGGTGGTGGTGGTGGTAGGGTGGCCTACTGGGTGATGGTGGTAGGGTAGGCTGCTGGGTGGTGGTGGTGGTGGCAGGGTGGGCTGCTGGGTCGTGGTGGTGGCAGGGCGGGCTGCTGGGTCGTGGTGGTTGTAGGGTGGGCTATTGGGTGGTGGTGGTGGTAGGGTGGGCTGCAGAGTGGTGGTGGTGGTAATGGTGGTGGTGGTAGGGTGGGCTACTGGGTGGTGGTGGTGGTATGATGGGCTGCTAGGTGGTGGTGGTGGTGGTGGTGGTAGGGTGGGTTGCTGGGTGGTGGTGGTGGTGGTAGGGTGGGTTGCTGGGTGGTGGTGGTGGTGGTAGGGTGGGTTGCTGGGTGGTGGTGGTGGTAGGGTGGGTTGCTGGGAGGTGGTGGTGGTGGTGGTAGGGTGGGTTGCTGGGAGGTGGTGGTGGTGGTGGTAGGGTGGGTTGCTGGGTGGTGGTGGTGGTAGGGTGGGTTGCTGGGAGGTAATGGTGGTGGTGGTGGTAAGGTGGGTTGCTGGGTGGTGATGGTGGTGGTAGGGTGAGTTGCCGGGTGGTGGTGGTGGTGGCGGCAGGGTGGGCTGCTGGGTCGTGGTGGTGGCAGGGTGGGCTGCTGGGTGCTGGTGATGGTAGGGTGGGCTACTGGGTGGTGGTGGTGGTGGTAGGGTGGGCTACTGGATGATGCTGGTGGTAGGGTGGGCTGTTGGCTGGTGGTGGTGGTAGGGTGAGTTGCTGGGTGGCGGTGGTGGTAGGGTGAACTGCTGGGTGGTGGTGGTAGGGTGGACTGCTGGGTGGCGGTGGTGGTAGGGTGGGTTGCCGGGTGGTAGTAGTGGTGGCGGTGGTAGGGTGGGTTGCAGGGTGGTGGTGGTGGTTGTAGGGTGGGTTGCTGGGTGGTGGTGGTGGTGGTGTTGGTAGGGTGGGTTGCTGGGTGGTGGTGGTGGTGGTGTTGGTAGGGTGGGTTGCTAGGTGGTGGTGGTGGTAGGGTGGGTTGCTGGGTGGTGGTGGTGGTGGTAGGGTGGGTTGCTAGGTGGTGGTGGTGGTGGTAGGGTGGGTTGCTGGGTGGTGGTGGTGGTGGTAGGGTGGGTTGCTGGGTGGTGGTGGTGGTGGTAGGGTGGGTTGCTGGGTGGTGGTGGTGGTGGTAGGGTGGACTGCTGGGTGGTGGTGGTGGTGGTAGGGTGGACTGCTGGGTGGTGGTGGTGGTGGTGGTAGGGTGGGTTGCTGGGGGGTGGTGGTGGTGGTGGTGGGTGGTGGGTGGGTGGTGGTGGTGGGTGGTGGTGGTGGTGGTAGGGTGGACTGCTGGGTGGTGGTGGGGATGGTGGTGGTAGGGTGGACTGCTGGGTGGCGGTGGTGGTAGGGTGGGTTGCTGGGTGGTAGTAGTGGTGGTGGTGGTAGGGTGGGTTGCAGGGTGGTAGTGGTGGTGGTGGTTGTAGGGTGGGTTGCTGGGTGGTTGTGGTGGTGTTGGTAGGGTGGGTTGCTGGGTGGTGGTGGTGGTGGTGTTGGTAGGGTGGTGGTGGTGGTGGTGGTAGGGTGGGTTGCTGGGTGGTGGTGGTGGTGGTAGGGTGGGTTGCTGGGTGGTGGTGGTGGTAGGGTGGGTTGCTGGGTGGTGGTGGTAGGGTGGGTTGCTGGGTGGTGGTGGTGGTGGTAGGGTGGGTTGCTGGGTGGTGGTGGTGGTGGCAGGGTGGGTTGCTGGGTGGTGGTGGTAGGGTGGGTTGCTAGGTGGTAGTGGTGGTGGTAGTAGGGTGTGTTTCTGGGTGGTAGTGGTGGTGGTGGTAGGGTGGGTTGCTGGGTGGTGGTGGTGGTAAGGTGGGTGCTTGGTGGTGGTGGTGGTAAGGTGGGTTGCTGGGTGGTGGTGGTGGTAGGGTGGGTTGCTGGGTGGTGGTGGTGGTAGGGTGGGTTGCTGGGTGGTGGTGGTGGTAGGGTGGGTTGCTAAGTGGTGGTTGTGGTGGATGGGTGGGTTTCTGGGTGGTGGTGGTGGTAGAGTGAGTTGCTGGGTGGTAGTGGTGGTGGTGGTGGTAAGGAGGGTTGCTGGGTGGTGGTGGTGGTGGTAGGATGGGTTGCTGGGTTGCGGGGATGGTGGTAGGGTGGGTTGCTGGGTGGTGGTTGTGGTGCTGGTAGGGTGGGTTGCTAGATGGTGGTGGTGGTGGTAGGGTGGGTTGCTGGGTGGTGGTGGTGGTGGTGGTAGGGTGGGTTGCTAGATGGTGGTGGTGGTGGTGGTGGTGGTAGGGTGGGTTGCTGGGTGGTGGTGGTGGTGGTAGGGTGGGTTGCTGGGTGGTGGTGGTGGTGGTGGTAGGGTGGGTTGCTGGGTGGTGGTGGTGGTGGTAGGGTGGGTTGCTGGGTGGTGGTGGCAGTGGCAGGGTGGGTTGCTGGGTGGTGGTGGTAGGGTGGGTTGCTAGGTGGTAGTGGTGGTGGTAGTAGGGTGTGTTTCTGGGTGGTAGTGGTGGTAAGGTGAGTTGCTGGGTGGTAGTGGTGGTGGTGGTAGGGTGGGTTGCTGGGTGGTGGTGGTGGTGGTAAGGTGGGTTGCTGGGTGGTGGTGGTGGTAGGGTGGGTTGCTGGGTGGTGGTTGTGTGGGTTTCTGGGTGGTGGTGGTGGTAGAGTGGGTTGCTGGGTGGTGGTGGTGGTAGGGTGGGTTGCTAGGTGGTGGTTGTGGTGGATGGGTGGGTTTCTGGGTGGTGGTGGTGGTAGAGTGAGTTCCTGGGTGGTAGTGGTGGTGGTGGTAAGGAGGGTTGCTGGGTGGTGGTGGTGGTGGTAGGATGGGTTGCTGGGTTGCGGGGGTGGTGGTAGGGTGGGTTGCTGGGTTGCGGGGGTGGTGGTAGGGTGGGTTGCTGGGTGGTGGTTGTGGTGGTGGTAGGGTGGGTTGCTAGATGGTGGTGGTGGTGGTAGGGTGGGTTGCTGGGTGGTGGTGGTGGTGGTGGTAGTAGGGTGGGTTGCTAGATGGAGGTGGTGGTGGTGGTAGGGTGGGTTGCTGGGTGGTGGTGGTGGTAGGGTGGGTTGCTGGGTGGTGGTGGTGGTGGTAGGGTGGGTTGCTGGGTGGTGGTGGCTGTGGCTGGGTGGGTTGCTGGGTGGTGGTGGTAGGGTGGGTTGCTAGGTGGTAGTGGTGGTGGTAGTAGGGTGTGTTTCTGGGTGGTAGTGGTGGTGGTGGTAGGGTGGGTTGCTGGGTGGTGGTGGTGGTGGTAGGGTGGGTTGCTGGGTGGTGGTGGTGGTGGTGGTGGTAGGGTGGGTTGCTGGGTGGTGGTGGTGGTGGTGGTAGGGTGGCTTCCTGGGTGGTGGTGGTGGTGGTAGAGTGGCTTGCTGGGTCGTGGTGGTGGTAAGGTGGGTTGGTGGGTGGTGGTGGTAGGGTGGGTTGCTGGGTGGTGGTGGTAGGGTGGGTTGCTGGGTGGTGGTGGTAGGGTGGGTTGCTGGGTGGCAGTGGTGGTAGGGTGTGTTGGTGGGTGGTGGTGGTGGTTGACAGGTTGGATGGGTGGTGTGGTGAGGAGGAGGAAGAAGGAATGAAGAGGAGAGGAAGAGAAAGCAAGAAGAGGAAGGAAGAGAAGAACAAGGAGGAGGAGGAGAAGAGGAAGCAGATGGAGGGAGGGAACCTAATACAATACTACTATATGAAATACTAAAACACAGAAAATAACATTTCAAATCTGTTTTTATTTGTAGTACAATGCCAGCAAGGGGTATTCATTTGTTAAGCTTCAAAAACTGCTTGTTAGTCAAATAATAACAATACTGTAATAACTTACTGGCAAACCCCTATCAGTAATTCCTCATTTTAAGATACTTTCACTAAGCACAGTTTCTCTATTAATTTGTCAGTCAAAAATACAAACACTATTCACATAATATACTTCTTAATCTCAAAAGTGTGCTGTGAAAGATCAACATTAACTGATCTAAAAATATTACTAATTTAAATTTAACACCAATATATAAATTGATACTTAGCTGCTGTCTTGCTTATGATTCTTAAGTGCTTGAGAAAAAGTCGCTCTTGCTAGGACCTAATCTTAACTTCATGCAATGTTCACCTATCAGCAATTTATGGGACTATATATCAATTATTAAATGGGGAATTACTTTTTGCTGGCATAATACACAAACAAAACTCACAACATGCATATTCAGTTTGTAATAGTGTGGAAAATGTGCCTGTTGATCTCAGATGATGTTTAAATATATATCAATTCTATGTATATATATATATATACTGTATATATATATATATATATATATATATATATATATATATATACACACTGAGCTGCTGCAGTAACCTTTAAAATTCTGAGCACATGATGGCCCTATAGAAGCAGTTCAGTATTTTTGTACTGTTCGTATCAAATCATTTGTAAACACTCCAACATGCTTGAAATGGCCTTGGTCACCTAATGGCTGCTTGATCTAAGGCAGCCTCCCTATTCAGTTCCTTATCCCTGAGTTCACACACTATGACCTCATTCCAGATCATTATCAGAGTGCCTCTCACAACCTTACGCCTGGCATTCACACTTCTCAGCTTCCGCACCCAACTGTTACAAAAATGTGGTGCTGGGGAGACACCTTCATGTGGTGGCACTGATATAATCAAGCCAGTCCAGTAAAAGGGGCAGATGCTCACTCACTGATCACTGAAGCTCCTGGAAACTGATTACCTCAAATATTTTTCTCTACTTAAGTGGTTCATAATTATAAACTCCATGACTTTCCTATTCCAGACCAACACCAATGCAATGCCAGCCAGTGTTCTCAATGCCACAGATCCCTTGCAGCTAAACACACAGACACAGGACAACCAAGGACTCTCAATCCAGAAAAACACAAACACGCAAACATCGTAAACAACCACCACACCCCAATAAGGCCTTCACACAGACTTAAGAGGCTGCCTCCTCCCCCCAGCCTCACTATGTACCTCTTCACAATAACTCAGTTTACTTTTATCTGATAGAACTGGACCAATCCCATGAAACACAGTGAAACTTAGTTATGAGACAGGAATGAGTCTCCTTGGTTACTAGTTGATCTGACTCTTCAGTCTGGCTCCACTTTGTCAGAGGAAAATAAATGCATTATGGCCAAACAAACTACCTAGAGAGCTGTACTAGAACTCACACATGACCTCTGACCTAAGTTAATTAAAAAGTGACCTTCATCCAAATTAAATATGACCATTTTTTTGTGTGTGTTTTAGTTTGCCTTCATTTTTATTAAATTCTTCTTCTATAAATTTTTTATCCTGTACATACTCACTACCCAGCCACTGGAGCCATTCAAAGCCTACAACACTACGAGTACATGCACTGACTCAACAACATCCCTCTTCCTCCTCTACCCAACACTACACTTCCTTCTTCCTCCTCTGCCTAACATTACACTTCCCTTATCCTGTACATACTCACTACCCAGCCACTGGAACCATTCAAAGCCTAGGACACTACATGCACTGTCTCAACAACATCCCTCTTCCTCCTCTACCCAACACTACATTTCCTTCTTCCTCCTCTGCCTAACATTACACTTCCCTCTTCTTCTTCTCCCCAACACTACACTTCCCTCTTCCTCCTCTACCCAACACTACACCTCCCTCTTCCTTGCCTACCCAACACTACAGTACACTTCCCTCTTCTTCCTCTACCCAACAATACACCTCCCACAATTTTTTCCCCTGCCTAAACGACCTCCATCCTACGGGGACTGTGTTGTGAAAAGCATATTATTTTTTCATACCGTAGAGAAGCTAAAAGAAGTATCTGTGCATACTACATGAGAAGGATTTTATTTTTAAATGTAAAGAAGTAAATGAAGGCCAGAAGCCCACATGATTGCTCCCTTTAAAAAAAAAAAAAAAAAAAAAAAAAAAAAAAAAAGAGCCAAATTCAAGATCTGTTCATTTTGAGACGCCTGGACACACTTCCTTAAAACTGGAGATTTAGGGTGATAATTTCTGGGGCATCAAGCTTGTACTATTGTAAACAGCTTGATGATATTATTCACAATAATATATTTTACGATGTGAAACTTGTGAAAGCATGACGTTCCATTTCAGTAGTGGCTTATATCTTCCAATAAATAGTTACCACTGTCTCTAAACAGTATTGGTAGTGTGTGTGTGTGTGTGTGTGTGTGTGTGTGTGTGTGTGTAATTCACCGGGTCGGTCAGGATCACTTGATGGTCGTGATCGTCAGCTTTTACCCTCCCAGAAGGGAGCTGAGAGCTCATATAGTCCGATCTAAGGGCAAGGCTGTGACCTTCACACACGCACACACCCATCCCCTTGCTCAAGGGGGACAGTAACCACCCACTTCATCAGTGAAACTTTTCTCAGCCTGAGCGAGGCGCGAACTCCCATCTACCAGTCTACCACTGAGCCAGTGGGTGGTGTTGTGCATGTGTGTGTGTGTGTGTGTGTGTACAATTTCTTCTTGTATTGATATAGCTTCCTATATAAGTGTAAATACTGTGAAATGTGATATTGTCACAAGCTAGCCCTACCTGAGCTCATAATCTGCAGTGGGATGCTTTGTGAATCAGGTTCCTGAATAACAAACTTGGTTTAAGATTCTGTGGCATTCAGTGTCAAGGCAAATTGTATGCACCAAATCCAGGGCTATTATAAATCCATTCTGTCACTTTTTATTACTCTTCTTTCCTTTTCAGGTGGCTTTACACTGAGTGACAAGGCTAGTGGTTTCTTATATGCCAGGAAACCATTTACAAAGCTGGATGGTAACCATATAACCTACCCATACGTGTTCCCTACATGTCAACAAGTTCTTGGCGGAGGATTAGTGCTCCATCCCATATAATAACCAACTCAAAGACAAATGACCACCCCTGACGGGATCATGGTGTCTAGGTATAGACAGATGGACTATATATGCCAAATATTAGCTGTGGTAAGAACTCTCTCTATAATGAGAGACAGTAATCTAATATAATGCTGTTCTCATATGGCAACACTAAACAGAGGTGGGTGAGATCATGCATATCAATCGTCCTGAGATATCACTCATTACAATCAAAATTTTGGGAACAATTACCTTCTCCTGCACAGATACTTGTTTTAGCTACTGTGTATAGTCATGACTCCGTGGCTGTTCAATCTGTATACGGATGGAGTTATAAAACAGATACAAGGTAGGGCAGTGGGTGTTGGAGTGGCCCCAATGAGAGAGGGCAGTTTTTGGAAACTCCCTGTACTGTTGTTTGCAGATGATACTGTGTTGTCAAGTGAAGATGAAGGGGAGCTGCAAGGCTTGGTGGATAAGTTTGGGAGAGTGTGTAAGAAACGGAATCTAAAGGTGAATGTAGGGAAGAGTAAAGTTATGGTCTTTGAGAGAGGTGAAGTTAGTGAATGAACAGTGAGGCTGGATGAGGAGGAAATGGAAAATGTGAGTGTGTTTAAGTACCTGGGCAGTGTGATGAGTAAAGATGGAAGTTTAGAGGGTGAAGTGCTTGAAAGGATAACACAAGGAAGAAAGGTTGCTGGTTCCTTGAAAGCAGTGATAAGAAACAGGGAAGTCAGCATGGAAGTGAAAAAGTTACTACACGACAGTATTGTGATACCAACTCTATTGTATGGAAGTGAAGCTTGGACCTTGTTGAAGGGACAGAAGACAAGAGTGAGAACAGTGGAAATGAATTACTTGAGAGGAGCATGTGGAGTCACATGGAGAGACAGACTGACAAATGAGGAAGCGCAGGGGCATTGTTGTGTGGATGTAGATGTTATAGGAAGCGTTAGGAGAAATATACTGAGGTGGCTTGGCCATGTGGAGAGGATGGACAGTGAGAGACTGACAAGGAGAGTGTATATGAGTCAGGTGGAGGCAGGGGGAGGCCAAGGATGAGAAAGAGGGATGGAGTGGAGAGGTATATGAGAGAAGGGTGTGTGAGCTGGGAACAGGGCAGTGAAATCGCAGGGGACAGGGCGACACGGAGGCGATTTGTTAGTGGCCACCCTTTACGGGATTAAGGCATCTGGCAATAGACAGATAGATAGATAGATAGATAGTATAGTCAATATCCAGCAACTACACCCATTCAAAACGTACAGTAGTCCTTCAAAAACATTTTCTCATCGTACACCCAACACTAATTTTCACAAAGATATATCTGACACATTTTTTTCTCCCCCCCAGAACGACCTCCATTTAGAAGGAACTGTGCTACAAAGAGCATATGGAATTTCACAGTACAGGTCATCGGCTCCAACCACCCGCACTATTTGCAGTCCGCCAATGACTGTAAGCGTCAACCATTTTTTAAGAAATACACTTTATTTTTATTATTTCAGACTGTACATAGCTACTACCTAGACATACAAGGCCACTACACCATCCAAAAATCTCCAGCCAAACAGGAATCTTCAAGAACCATCAACAGACACCCGCCCTTTGGAAACAACCCTACCCAGAGAAACATGAATACACCTATGCTCTCTCTCTCTCTCTCAATTTTATTTCCAGATAGAAATATTTGAGGCAGGAGCCAAGAACAAAGAAAAAACAAGCATTAAGGGGGAGAACTAGCAGTATCACACCCAGTGAAGTGGACTAATCATCATCACCATCATCAGAGTAACCAATTATTTTTTAATCATCACTGTAATCATTCTTTTTTTCATTTTCAAGCAGTCATTACCACCCTATTCATTTTTTTTTTATCTATGGATGAAATGTATAAGTCCCACAAAGCAAAGAGGAAACCAAAAGAGGGAGAAACTAGCCAAATGCAAGCCCAATGAAATGGCTCATACACTCACCATTCAAATCACACACACATACACAGTCATTCCTGTAGTGATACAATTAGGTAAAAAAACACACACACACACTCATTCCTGTAAAGATACGATTAGGTAACACACACACACACACACACACACGAACAGCCGGAGAGAGAGGACGTCCCAGGCATCGCTCCTGACCTTGAGTAGTTTCAGGAATTTTGTCTGTCCTGTCTCCTAGGGTCTTTCTTTAAATTTAAAATAATGAAAGTTGGTAGACTACCAAAAATGTAAAGATTTGTTGGCAATAGTATACATGAATGTTTGTGGCTTATTGGTAACAGCTGTTTAGGTACTTGATCGGTACGTTAAAGATGGCCGAAAATGTAAACAATGAGGGAATGGAATTTCAAGGATTTGATGCTAATACTAATGTCATGGACCTGGTGAAAACATTAATTATGAGGATTAGTGAACTCGAAAAAAAGTAGAGAATCTAGTGATAAAGGATGTGTCAGGAAATACGGAAACCACCATACAGAAGTCTAATCCAGTCCAACGAAACAGCCAATGAAGAGATTAAGAATTTGAAGCGGGAAAATGTTGAACTGAGGAGGAAACTTGAAGAGAGTACTAATAAAACGGAGAAGGTGAGTAATGTACTAGAAGAACACAAGGCAAAGTGGGCACACGTAGAGGAAGAACAGAAAGAAGTGGTCAGCTTAAGAGAGATCATCCAGGAAGAAAGGGAAATGAACAAGAAAGAAATGGAAGAAAATGTAGTGAAAATACTGAAGAAAAAAGAGAAAATAGTGAGAGAAACTGTAGAAAGGAACAGATGTGTGATAGTATTTGGAAACAGGGAAGAGGAAGAAAAGGTTAGGGTCGCAAGACTCGAGAGACACGAACATTTTGAGATGAATATTATGCAATATTGACCCCTAAGGAAACAAGTGGGTAAAAGAAATTGAGGAAGTAAGGAGGATAGGGCCTTATAAGAAAGGGGAAACAAGACCAATGAGAGTCAAGTTTACATCAGAAAGTGTAATAAATGAGATACTTAAAGTGACCTGGAAATTAAGCAAAGAGGCGGGGATGGAAAATATTATAATAAGAAAAGATCTGAATGAAGAAGAAAGAGAAGCTTTAAAATCATTAAAGGAAGAAGTAAAGGAAAAAAATGATAAGAGGACAGAGGAAGAACGTAATACTTTTTTTTGGAGAGTATTGGATATGAAAGTAAGGAAATGGTATTTAAGGAAATAGAAGTGAAGGAAATTAGGGGGGATGGTTGTGAAAGATCAGAAGTTGAGGAAGTGGTACGGACAGAGAGTAGGAGAGAAGAGGGTATTAATAATGTCAAAAATAATTTGAAGGTGATATATACTAATGTTGATGGTTTCATATCGACAAGGATCGAAATTAATGATTTCTTGAGAGAACATGAACCTGATGTCATGTGCTATGTAGAGACCAAATTAAGAGAAGATATTGATGTTCATTTGGGAGATGGTAAATACAAACTGTGGAGAAAAGACAGAAAAGAAAAAAAGGGAGGAGGAGTGATGATAGCAGTGAAGAACAACATAAATGTAGATACTGTGGAAATGGGGGAAGGCAGGGCTGAAGTGATATATATGAAATTAGAAACTGAGAGAATGTTAAGAGAGATATGGCGGTAGTGTATGTTCCCCCAAAGACGAGAGCATGGAAGGATGACGAATACCATGAGATGTTGTCAGATATGGCTAGCTACTTGCAAAAAATAATTGAGAAAAGCAATAATATAATTTTGGTGGGTGACTTTAATTGTAAAGAGGTGAACTGGGAGGAATGGTACTCGGGAGGCGGCGAGGATTCGTGGGGTACTATGTTATTAAATATAATAATGAATAATGTGATGACGCAGTGGGTCAAAGAAGAGACACGGTTTCGAGGTGAGGACACACCAGCAAGGTTAGATTTACTGTTCACCAAAGAACCTGATGTAATAGAATCATTGGAATATCTCTGTCCTTTGGGAAAAAGTGATCACGTGGTCATTGAGTTCCAGATGTTAATAGGAAAACGTCGAGCCAAGAGACGAGCTTCATAGACAGGGAAGATACAACTTTGGCAAAGCAAATTTTACAGGATTGAGAAACTTTTTTTGAAAATGCGGATTGGAGAAAATTCAGAGAAACAAGAGAGATACAGAGGAAGTGGGATATCTTTCTAGACCCTCTATAATTTGGGAGTGGAAAAATTTGTACCAAGAGTAAGAGGGAAAGAAAACAGGAAAAAGGAGTGGTTTAATAGAAGGTGTATGATAGCCAAAAAAGAGAGAGATAAGGCGTGGAACAATTGGAGAAAGAGAGGTAACGACAGAACAAAGGAAGAATATAAAAGAACAAGAAACGAATACACAAGAATACGTAGGGAAGAAGAAAGGAATTTTGAAAAAGGTATAATTGACAAATGCAAGGATGAACCCAAACTGTTTTATAGATTTGTTAATGGCAAACTGAAACAAAAGGAAGGAATCACCAAGCTGAAAGTAGATGGAAAGGTCTTTAATGATGCGGCAATGCAAGCAGAAATAATGAACAAACGTTTCCAGTCAGTTTTCACTAAAGAAAAGGAGCTTGTGGAAGGGGAGGGAGTGATTAGAAATGTTCCGGTGATGAAAGATATAAAAGTGGAGGTGCAGGGAAGTGTATAAATTACTGGAAACTCAAGATGTAAGGAAAGCCCCAGGACCTGATGGAATTTCTAATTGGGTACTGAAGGAATGCAGAGAACAACTGGCGGATAAAATTCACAGCTTAATTGTATGCTCACTGGAAGAGGGGAAAGTGCCAAAAGAATGGAAGAGGGCAAATGTGGTACCAATTTACAAGGGAGGAAACAGGGAAGAACCCCTGAATTATAGACCAGTGTCTCTAACCAGCATGGTCGCAAAATTGTGTGAGAGAATCCTGAAAGACAGATGGATAAAATATCTGGAAGAGATGAATATTTTGGCTGAATGTCAGTTTGGATTCAGAAGTGGAAGGTCATGTGTTTCAAACTTGTTGAGCTTTTACTCAAGAGCGATTGATGTGGTACAGGAGAGAGACGGTTGGGTGGATTGTGTGTACTTAGACTTAGAGAAGGCCTTTGACAAGGTACCTCATAAGAGACTAATGTGGAAACTAGAATATATAGGAGGACTAAAGGGGAAACTTCTGGAATGGATGAGAGACTTTTTGATAGACAGACAAATGAGGACAGTAATAAAGGAAAAGATGTCTGGATGGAGGGAAGTAACAAGTGGAGTCCCTCAAGGCTCAGTGTTGGCGCCAGTAATGTTCCTGATTTATGTAAATGATATGGTAGATGGAGTGAACAGTTATGCGAGTCTGTTTGCTGATGATGTAAAGATCTTGAGGAAGATAGAGGTTGAGGAGGATTGTAAAATACTGCAGGAGGATTTGGATAGGATACACAATTGGAGCCGGACATGGGAAATGAAATTTAATGTAAAGAAATGTAAAATATTGGAAATGGGTAAAAGTTCCAGGAGACCATCACTGAATTATTTTTTGGGTAATGAATTAATCACAAAAAGGAGAGAAGAGAAAGATTTGGGAGTGCTGGTCCAAGATAGTTTGTCACCAGAAAAGCACATTAACAAGATAGTTGGAGAGACTTATAAGCTCTTGACTAACATAAGAGTAGCATTTCATTATATGGATGAGGAAATGATGAAAAAATTGATAGTGGCCATGATCCGCCCCAGGTTAGAAAATCAAGAGGTAGTTGTGTCCCCACACAAAAAGAAAGATATAAACAAGATTGAGAGAATACAAAGAACAGCAACCAAGATGGTCCCCAGTCTGACAGACCTGTCATACAGAGAGAGGCTGGAAAAACTGGATTTGCCTTCGTTAGACGAAAGGAGAAAGAGGGGAGACATGATTGCGGTGTTCAGGACCATGGTGGGAGTAGATAAAATTGACAAAGAAGATCTGTTTGTATGGGATAAGAGAGCAACAAGAGGACATGGAATGAAATTGAAAAAGTCAAGCTGCTTGAAGGATATCAAGAAATATAGCTTTCCTTACAGAAGTATAGACTTATGGAATAGCCTGGACAAAGAGATCGTCCAGTCTAAAAACATAAACGAGTTTAAAGTTAAATTCGACTTATTGAGAAACAGCGACGGAAACCCACGAGCATAGTACATTCCGTGTATATCACAATTAGGTATATTCTTAAATATTTGGAACGACTTAGACAAAGAGGTGGTGCATGAGAAAAACATTCATGTGTGTAAAGGTAGACTTGATAAATGTGGATATGGAGACAGGACAACACGAGCATTGCTCAATTCCTGTATACTACAAATAGGTAAATACAAATAGGTAAATACACACACACACAAGGACATCAGACATCCTTGCTCACTCCAAGACTGATATTAAACCACTGTCATTTATAGTATATATTTCATTCACTCACTCACTCACTCACTCTCTTTCTCTCTCTCTCTCTCTCTACAGAATCATAAATCACCACTACCCAACCCAACAGACACCAACATAATCACAAACACCCAAAAATATCCACAGACAGAGAAAATGCAACATGGCAGGGGAAATATCAACAGCATAGCCTAAGAATATGCATTATAATAGTAACTTTTAAAATCAAATAAACAATTGGCTATGATGTTAGAGAGCTTACAACTTTATACAACATAGTCTGCCAAACTAAATACTGCATACTGCCCAAAATAATCCGCTCAACACATAATACTGCTGATTTCTGAGATGCCATAGGTTATCAGACGATAGGGACGTGACAGGCAAATTAGTTCTTGCACATGCTTATGAAAATATGGCAAATGACTGTGCAATTTGAAACAGTATATCAACACAGTCAGTCCATTGGGGCACCTTAGGATCTTTCCATATAGTTACCGTATAAAATTTTAAAAAGCTGAAGAAGACATTACAAGGCACATTTTCCCATATTTGTACAAATATGAATAGAGCTATAAAGATAACATATTACAAAACATATATAACTATAGTCAGTTCTTTTTCATCTGACAAAACGAGGCAACTTTTATAACTTCAGTACTAAATCACTGATGTATAAAATTCAAAAAACCTCAGTGATGAGGTAGGGATGAGCCTCCTTGGTTACTAGTCAAATTAACTCTTCAGTCTGGCAGCCCTTAGCCATCAACCAAGCTAAGAGGTTGAGAATCTCTGTGGCTACATAAAACTTGATAAGCCTTAGTGACGAAGTAGGGATGGGACTCCTTGGTTACTATTCAAATTAACTCTCCAGACTGACTACCATACACTTGGCCATAATCCAAGCTAAGAGGTCATGAATATCTGTCAGGTGAAAGCAAACTGATTATAGGATAAATCAACAAAAATAAACAAGCACCAAAGAACATACTCACATCAATATATAAACATACAGTTGGCCACAGGAAAAAAATAAAATAAAAAAGTAAACTGTATTATCGACAATCGTATATATGTAGGGAAAAATCTCAACTCATTAATCTCTGACATTAATGATGGGAATCGATTGGAGATGTTTAACGAAGGGAATCAACTCTGATTGTTATTCTTGCATATAAATGAAGGGACACAATTCAAGATGTTAATTAATCTTTGACATAAATGAACAATAGCTAAGGATGCTTGTAGTTTTTAATTTCTCAAGGCTATTCAGGCCAGTATTTTTTTTTAAGGAAAGAAGAAACTGATGGCTGAAAGAAAAAAAAAAAAAAAAATCAAAAGACAGCCCAACTCAAGATCTGTTAATTCTGAAATTCCTGCACACACTACATTTAAAAGACTGGAGGTAATAGGCAGAGGGATATACTGATGGAGGAAGACAATTTCATAGCTGACCTGCTGCCAATTAAAATAAACCAAACAAGGACTAGAGTACATTTTTTTTTTTTTCTCAGCATATTTTTTCCTGTGGCAGACTGTGCAGTAAATCACTATGATATGGCAAAAATACTTAAGCAAAAATAACACATCATTACACGAAAATAGGCATAAAAATAGGTATAAGATATAACAACCAATATCAATATTTCAGGTAGGATGATATATGGACAATAACTATTTTTATTGTTGGGTAAAAAAGCACTATGGCTTTTTGTGAAGTCCTTTTATTTGCCACATTTATTTACGATCATTTGGGTTGGCAATACCTGCTGTTGTGGTGGCCCCAGGCTCATTTTAACTACTAATATTTACAGTCAATGCTGGAGAAACTAAATACTGGAATTTAATGAAAGAAAAGAGGAATATGAGCTTTTGGATTATCATTACAACAATTATCCTTACAACAAAGATTATCTTCAAATAATCTTTTTCAGACGTGTGTGTGTATCTTTCAGCAGTTTGCTTTGGAAAATGACATGCATATATCCTTAGCAAAATTTCACAGCTCATTTAGCCACATCTTATTCAAGAAGCTAGATGATCAGCACACACAAATAAGCTACAAACAACTGACATTGTTTTACTTAGGGAGAAATACTGTACCAGCACACTGCTGAAACTGACACTATATTGATTCAGAGAAGTGGTTTGGTTACAGCACTACCACAGTGGAACACAGGACCACAGCAACAGCAGCCCAGAATTTACTAAACCATAATACAGGGCAGCTCATATATCTGGTGTGTTGTCGGCTCAGTCTACTGGTTGGGGGATGCAGGTATTTTGATGACTTTACTCAATTATGCTCTGTTTACTGGGGATTAAATTACCAACTTTCCTTTGTAAATGCTAGTTGAAACAATATTGTAATATGGTGTTAGTCATGACGACGTGCCATGGAAAAGATGTTGGGCCACAGTGCTATCTTACTCTGCCAGTGAGGTATGGGAAATCAATCCGCATAAGGACAAAAATCTCAAGTCTCCTTGTGTCATGTCTGTGTGTATCATGCCTTTGTATCATAGTCTATCGTGTGTGTGTGTGTGTGTGTGTGTGTGTGTGATGTCTCCTTTTGTCAAGTTTTTGTGCATCATGTCTCTGTGGTTGTTTAGTCTGTATATGGATGGAGCTATAAGAGAGATAACAGGCAGGGATGTGAATATATCAGAGTGTCTACTGAGAGAGGGTAAGGTGTAGAAACTTCCTGAACTGTTGCTTGCTGATGATACTACACTGTGAGGATGAATGTGAACTGCAAGGCTTGGTGAATGAGTATGGGGATGTGCGTAGGAAACAGAATCTAAAAGAGAATGTATACATAAGTAAAATTATTGTCTTCAGGGAAAAGAAGTCACAATATACAGAGACTAGATGGTGAAGAAATAGATAATAAGAATGTATCCAAGTACTTAAGTAGTGTGATGAGTAAGGATGGAAGGCAGTGCTTGAAAGGGAACAGCAGGGCAGAAAGGTTGCTGGATCACAGAAAGCTGTGATAAGGAGTAGGGAGTAAGCATGGGAGTGAAGTGAGAAGTGTGGAGACGGAAAGACAAATAAGGAAGTAAACTGTTGTTAAAAAGAATACTTTGTGATGGTTTGGCCATGTAGAGAGGATGGAGAATGAGACTTGGACTATAAATGTATGTGAGGTGAAGGAGGAGACCAAGGATGAGATGGAAGGATGAAGTGGAGGGATACATGAGGAAGGGAGATGGAGGTGAGCATGGAAGTGAAGCTTGGATCCTGTTGGAAGGGCACATGTCAAGAGTGAGAGCAATGGAAATGAATTAAGGTGTGTATGTGATTTTATGAACAGACAGATAGACAAATGAGGAAGAAAAGATGCATTGTGGTGCTATTAGGAGAAATACTTTAAGACAGTCTGGTAATGTAGAGAGGACAGAGAATAAAAGACTGACTAGAAGAGTGTATGTGAGTGAGGTGGATGGGAAGGGGAGGAGGGGAGACCATGGCTGAGATGGAAGAATGAAGTGGAGTGATACAGAGGAGAAGAGTGTGAGTTGGAGAGAGGGCAGTCATATGACAGAAGACACAGCGACATGGAAGCAATTTGTTTGTGGCAACCCCTTGTGAGACTGGTGTCTGGTAATAGAGAGATAAAAGTCAGAGGAGGGTAAAAATTTTCTGTTTAGTAAAATGAGTAAACTTTATGCAATTACTAGAAGTAACTGCAAGAGGACATATATGATTACTTGATAAAAAATAATGCAAACAATGGATGCAAACAAGCAAATCACTATAAAGTATGAAAGGGTTATGGGAAACAGAAAATGATGCATGGTAGAGATGGTAATGCTGAGTGAGCCTTCACCACATCAATCATCATCATCATCATCATAATCATCAATATCATACAATAATCATCATTCATTATTATTAAAATCATCACTGCAATCACCATCATAATCTCTTCTTCCCACCTAAGGATAGGGTAAGGTATAGTCCCAAAAGCAAGGACAAAACACATGGGATCAGACATGTTATATATGAACCATCCTGTATCTTTTAGCATCTGTGGCATATAACCAGGACTTACTGCATCCGTTTGCAATGTACAGGCACATGCAAATGTATGCCAACAATACTCTGCCAGCACTATCTTGTACTTCATATTTATCACTCTTCCCCAAATGACAAGCGAAAAACATTCCGTCTTTGTAGTTTTGTTACTGATGCTTGGAACAGATACCTTCATGCAGTAATGATCAGATACTGAAGCTGTCAGGTTATACTATCAGCCTTCAGTTCCTTTACAATCCCCATAAAGGAGGATGGTGGACTATGAAAGAATGGCAACTTTGGTCTTCAGTCCTTACCACAAAATATATTTCAAACAACACCTTCCATTGTTACAGCTGGCAGAGAAGTGTCTACATACTTTTGCTCGTGCTCTGGACAGGAGTCTTGCAACACATTTCATAGCCTATGACAGGGTATGGCTGGCCAGTTGTCTGTAACCTTAGTCGCTTTACTCGAATCTGGTGAAGATATCTTCTTTCAGAGTTGAGAGCAGGATGCAATGAAACTGGTTGTTTGATATGGCTACTAATCAAAGTGGACTTCTCGTGACAACACTGAGTGACATGCCTAAAGGCTTCTTGCTACCCAGGATGTAAGTTACTACTCTTGGTGGTAACATACAACTAGACGGTCACATGACTGTGTATGGAGTTAAGGCATTCCAGCTGGATCAGGCCCCCATAAGGTGTTACATCAGTCAGTACTTAGTCCCAGGTCTCTTGCAAAAAGGGGAAACAGTATGCTAATCCAGTACACTGATCTGAATTGTTCGAAATGAAACAACTGGCCAAACCATAGGCTATAAAAATCTGTTCACTATGCATCAATTACAATACAAACATCATAATAAAAATCAGTCAATAATCATAGGCATAATTCACTGGGGTGTATTAGGTGGCTTAGGAGGCTTGAAAGAAATCATGTTAGGAAATCACCACAGCCACACAGACGACAAGTCACTTTCACTGAACTAACTCCAGACACTGTTCAACTAAGAGAAACACTGTACTAACAGTCAAAGCCATCAAAAATAATGTGAGGAACCTTTCTATTACAAAATTCTTGCAGTACATCTATCTAGCTTACACTTATTGCAATCAACCTACTATCTATGTGTATCTGTGTAATGTTTATCTGTCTATCTGTGTACTTGTCTATCTATCTGTCAACTTGACATAATGGTGAGCTGATGCAAAAATGTAGCAAGGAGACATGCTAATCATGATGAAGTGCAATGGAAAGGTTTCAAAACTATCTGCTACTGGTATACATGGGAAAATAATTTACTGTACTCTTGTTACATTAACCTGGCATAAAATAAGCATCTCAGCAAGAGTTTAAAAATTAGAAAGCTAGTCATGAAGAAGTGCAATGGGATGAATGTCAACCTGTAGTATTGTGTTATTCTACCTCTGAGATATATGAAAAAAGCTGGTGAAGGGACAAATCATGGGCCAAGTTAAGGTGCAAGAACTAAGATAATTGAGCACAGACTAATATAAATAAATAAATGAATAAGTTAAAAATAAAGATTATTATTATCCTTAGACCCCAAAGCATCTCTCTCAGTTGAATAAAACCATCTGGCATTAGTTGGAATACAGTTGCTCTCCCACTTACAAACATCGGAGCTATGAACTATTGTTGTTGACAAGATTAATGACTTACCAGCTTCAGATTTCATTAGGCATTGTGGTTGCCAGCCTCAAAGTGCCAGGGATCAATTTCAGGCACTGCATCATCCTATCCTATCATCATCAATGTTGTCGTCGTTATTACTGTTGTCATCAAATAGCAAGTAAAATGGGTACGGTACCTTGATTAAGTTAACAGGCCTTGCATACTGTCGAGGTGGAAAGATTTAATTACTGAGCCTAGCACTGCCACTAATCCTAATTATCATCATCATTAGGCACTATCATTAGGTATTAACATTATCATCACCAGCCCTAACTCCTTTCCCCACCCAAGTATGGGGTGAAGAATTCTCTATTACAATTTTGTAAGTTGGGGAGCAACTGTTATACCTTGTCCATCACAACTTGGCTTCAAAGTGATTTGGAAAGAATGCAGGGCCACAGTATTGCTATCCTTGTCTTACCCTTTTTGATTATTAGACTGCCAAAGGACAAAACTCTTTGCCAAGTCACAGTGGATGAACCAAATATTTCTAACTCACATTTCAGAAGGGTGGTTGTAGCTGTAGCTGTTCTTGTTGTTGTAATAGTAGTTGAGGTGTAGACAGTAAATGAAGATGGACGGACTATGGGGTTAGAGGCCACTGTGTACTGAGAGAAAACTGGGCCAGCTGCAGCATCCCCGGTATGGCAGCAGTGGCTGCCCCCAACACAGCAGGAGTGGCGGCACCCCCAACACGGCAGTAGTGGCGGCACCCCCAGCACGGTAGCAGCGGCAGCACCTCTAACACAACAGCTCTGGTGGCACCCTCTGCACAGCAGCAGATGCGGCACCCACAGCACAGCAGCAGCAGCACCTCCAACACAGCAGTAGTGGCGGCACCCCCAGCACTGTAGCAGCAGCAACCACAGCACCAGCAATTGCAGGAACAGCTGGACAGCAGGACTTCAGCACAAGTAGCACAGGTGGACTCTGAAAATATGTCAAGCTTTTAGGAGACATTCTCAGGTCTGCTGATAATTTAACCCTCTGTATGTGGAGTAATTCAACACAGATCTTAATTAACCCCAATGGTACTGGTGCTGGAGTGGCCTTAATAGGATTGGGGGGGAGGCTGCCTGATTAAATTAACATTTTTTAATCCCATCTCTATCCCCCAACAGAAGAATGGTGGACTACAGAAAGGTAACTCAGCCTGCAGTCCACTGGGTTAATGTTCTGATGAGCCTAGGGTTGCAACTACTACAACTACTAGTACGCAAGACCTAAGATGAACTGATCCAGTTTGTCATCTGTTTGGCTCAATTCCCTGGTTACAGTCCCTCAGGTACTTCCTTATTCCCAAAAAGGAGGATGGTGGACTGCAGATGGGTAACTTCATGCCTGCAGTCCACTGAGTTCCTATTTCAGATGAGCCTGGGGCCATGAAAACTGCTATAGCTTGGGGAAAAGTGGCAAATGTACTTCACAGTGAGAAAAAGAACTATAACAGGCTTCTATTTATCTACAACAATAATAATAATAATAATCTATCCATCCATCCATCATCCAATCCTATGTCGCCCCATGAGGAGCGTAGGAACCTGGGGCTAGGCAAGTTGTTCCTAACATTTAAGGTGAGAGTGACCAGCCTCACTCATCCATGAGTGGCATCATGTAAGCAATAAGCCCCAACCACCCCTTGGATATAAACCTACACAGGCTCAATCCGATTGGAGTGCCCTGAGTACCCACTAAACCACCAGGCCCCATAATTTGGTTTTATGGTTACCATCGTTTCGTTTCGTTTCGTAAATGGTTTCGTAAATGGTTTCCAAGTGTACAGGAAACCATTTGGCTTGTTGCTCAGTGTAGAGTTACCCACAGACAGAAGGAAGAGGATAGAATGAAGGAATGAAAAACAGAAGTGGGAGTGTAAAGTCACCTGTAGGCAGAAGAAAGAGGAAAGGGTGAAGGAAAGACAGACAGAAGAGGAAGGATGGAAGAGAGGAAAGGGCAGACACCCAAGGAAGCACTACATTGAGTGAGTGGATGGTGAGTGTCCACACCTACCATTAATAATATCAATAATAATAATAATAATAATAATTAAATAATAATAATAATAATAATCTGTCTAAACCCTGACTGTCTTAATCCTACATGGGAGGAGGGATGTCATGAACATATGGTTTCAATGTTGCCTCGTCCTCTGCCATCAAGTTGCCCTCCCTCTAATTCACACCATATATAAAAGGGATAAAAAAAATTTGTACTAAGAAAACCATAGGCCATATTATTTTCGGGCTTATGAGGTCTCTCAGCACCTCTTCCCAGACAACTTATTTGCTGTATTATATTATCGTGTTCTCTTGCATATTATTTACATAATTTTCAACAATACAAACAAATAATAAACAGTACGAACTAAGGACACGAATGAGGATAGCATGTCTTCATATGCGGAATGCAAGTCTTCATATGGTCTATCTATCTATCTATAGCCCAACGCCCTAATCCCGTAAAGGGTGGCCGCAGACAAAACACCTCCCAGTCGCTCTGTCACCCATCATTTGGCTGCCCTCCCCCCAACTCACTCCACCCTCCCTCATATAACTCTCAACTCCATCCCTCCACCTCATCCTCGGTCTTCCCCTCCCTCTCCCTCCATCCACTTCACCTACATACATCCTCTTAGACAGTCTTTCATTCTCCATTCTCTCCACGTGTCCAAACCACCTCAGTGTATTTCTCTTAATTTTCTCAACCACATCCACATCCACCCCACAAAGTTCCTTCACTTCTTCATTCGTCAATCTATCCCTCCATGTCACTCCACATGCTCCTCTCAAGTAACTCATTTCCACTGCTCTCACTCTTGACTTGTTCCCCTCTAGCAAGGTCCATGCCTCGCTTCCATACGTCAGGGTAGGGATCACAATACTATCATGCAATAACTTCTTAACTTCCATACTCACCTCCCTATTTCTCATTACTGCTTTCAGTGAACCAACAAACTTCCTTCCCTGCTGTACCCTTTCAAGCACTTCATCCCCAAAACTTCCATCCTCACTTATCACATTACCCAAGTACTTGAATGCTCTCACATTATCCATATCCTCACCATCCAACCTCACTGTGCATTCTGTAAGTTCATTCCTCTCAAATGCCATATCTTTACTCTTGTTTACATTAACTTTCAGATTCCTCTTCCTACACACTGTCCCAAATTCATTCACCAAACCTTGAAACTCCCATTCATCTTCACTCAACAATACTGTATCATCAGCAAACAGCAACACCGGAATCTTCCACATCTCACCCTCATTCATTAAGGTCACCCCCCCATACACTTCCCTACCTTGCACCTCCTTTACAACCCCATCCATGTATATATTAAACAGCCATGGAGACATCACACATTCCTGTTTCAGTCCCACATTTAGATCAAAGAACTCACTCAGCTCACCATCCACTCGCACCATAGCCCTAGCTCCTTCGTACATACTCTTCACAGCACTCCACAATTTCCCCTCCACTCCACATATTCTTAATACCTTCCACATACCTTGCCTATCTACATTGTCATATGCTTTCTCCAAGTCCAAGACAGCATACACTTTCTTTCCCTTCTCTAGATACTTCTCCACTAAACATCTTAGAACAAATATGTGAGCTACACACCCTTTTCCCTTCCTAAATCCCCCTTGTTCTTTTCCAACTAGCTCCTCTGTTATATGCCTAACCCTATCAATGAGTATTCTACCATATATTTTTCCAGTCACACTAAGAAGGCAAATACCCCTAAAGTTATCACATACTTCTCCCTCTCCCTTTTTCCTTTGTATAAAGGAACAATTATACCTGATTTCCAGTCCTCTGGAACCCTTCCATCTACCCAAGCCAATCTACACAACTTCCATATCCACTCCACAAAAATCTCAACCCCCATACTTCAGCATTTCACCATACACTCCATCAGTTCCTGGGGCCTTTTCCATCTTGATCTTCTACGTTGCTTCCACTACTTCTGCTCTACTGATCTCTTCCTCCCTCCTCTCATCTCCTCCCTGTCATTCCCCAACCACTTATATTTGCGTTTTTCTTACACTCTACGTTCAACAAATCTATGCTAAAACTATGCATCTCCACTATTCATTTACAGAAACATTCCTCATCTACCTCCCTACCCTCCAAGAGGAGGAAGGTGAATGGCATGAAGAGGGCACCCGCAGATGGCAAAAAGGACAATACCATGGCTCTGCATTATTTAAATAACTCTTCATAACTAGCATCAATAGGCCGAGCTAGAGCACATAAAGGGAAACAGGGTTGTAGATGGATTTAACTGTTTCACAATGATGGCTCTCTCCTAACGTGAATAAAACAGTCTGGTGGTAGCAAGTATAAATTATATGGCATCATCAGAAGGTCCCATGCTACAGCTCCTTTAAGCAAAACAGAAGCTGTCATAGCTAAAAAAAAAATAATAATAATAATAATAAATAAATAAAATCCTGCAACTTTTTTCAACCCTTGTAGGATGAGGTAAAGTTCAGAAAAAAAATAAAAAGACAACTACCCAATGTCTCAATGGCATGCCAAATGGACCACACCCCCACACACCATTCAAGCCCCTGGAATCCTGATAACACCACAGAGGCATAACTATCCAAACACATATGAACTTCATAATACCCATCAGATAATCCATCCAACACCTTTCAAGTCAAATAAGTGCTGTCATCTCTGGTCATGTATTCCCCCATACAACACTCATCCAGTCATCTTTACCTACTCCAATTATCTTTATCTACTCAGCCAAAAATCAAATATACATCGAAATGTGATACTGGCCCATGGTTTGAATAAATCTACACTATCTATTTATCTATCTATAGTTAGATACCTTAATCCTGTAACGGGTGGCCACAAACAAACTGTTTCCATGTCGCCCTCTCCCCTGCCATTTCACTGTCTTTCCCCCAACTCACACCCCCTCTCTCATATACCTCTTAACTCCTCTGTCTCATCCTTGGTCTCCCCTTTCCCTTTACCTTAACTCCCTATTCCAAAAAAGGAGGATGATAGACTGTAGGAGAAAGGTAACTTCTGGTTTTCCATCCAGATGGGCTTGGGGCCACAGCAAGATAAAAAAAAAAAAAATTGTCACATACAGACACTTACCAAAGAGTGGAGGCAGATGGTTGGTATCACTGCAATATGACAGCTGGCTAATATTAATGAGGCAGCTGGCTGGCATTAAATCGGCAGCTGGTTGGTATTAATGTGACAGCTGCTTGGTATTAATCTGGCAGCTGGCTGGTATTAATTTGGCTCTCTTCTTGTCCCTTCCCTCTCTCTGTAGGCAGTTTCCAAGGCTGAGTTCTCACGCACCTGAAATATATATTACACATTAGTCCTTTCCTTCCAAACCTTGACTAGTAAAATTATCTGGTTGGCAACAAGAACAATATCATCTAGGGACAACAAGAGTTAAATTACATGGCAGTACAGTACTAAATGCAACAAGTCTTAAAATAAGAATAATAATCTATCTACCACGCTGCTTCCCCCAAGGACAGTGATGTAGCGGAGACAGGACAACACACTCCCAATTTACTCATCCACTCAAACACTTTCATTCGCATCTATGCCCCAAAGGGGAGAAGGGAAAGATCCTCACTGCAGCAGATGGCTTAATCTCATACAGGGTGACCACAAACAAATCGCTTCCATGTCTCCCTGTCCCCCGCCATTTCACTGCCCCGTTCCCAGCTCACACTCCCCTCTCTCATACACCTCTCCACTCCATCCCTCCATCTCATCCCTGGCCTTATAATAATAAATAATACAGTAATAATAATAAAGAACTGAGGAATAATCATCATCATAATAATAATAACACTGGTAATAATAACTATCTATCTATCTATCTATAGCCAGACGCCCTAATCCCGCAAAGGGTGGCCACAGACAAAACGCCTCCAAGTCACTCTGTCACCCACCATTTGACTCCCCTCCCTCCAACTCACCCCCCCCTCCCTCATATACCTCTCAACTCCATCCCTCCACCTCATCCTCGGTCTACCCCTCCCTCTCCCTCCCTCCACCTCACCTACATACACCCTCTTAGTCAGTCTTTCATTCTCCATTCTCTCCACATGTCCAAATAATAATAATAATAATAATAATAATAATAATAATTTAAAAAATTGTCTACAGTCTACCAAGTTTTTATTATGTTGGATGAACCTGAGGTGGCAAGAACAAAATCTACATACAGTATACACAAGCTATTATTTACATACTAAAGGAGCCAAAAAATTTTCACCATCTGCTGAATTAATCTGCCTTTCAATACAAAGAAATCAGAAAACCACATTCAGGATCAGATCTGGGGGGGGGGGAGAGAGAGAGAGATTGGGGTGGGGGATTCCTAGCAGATTTATCCCTTAATGCAGCTAAGGCATTGCAAAAATAATAAATACTCATTTATTTTACTTGTTTTAATCAAAGGAGAACAATTATATGGGTAAGTGCAAGTTCAGTAAGATTGTATCCATTATAAAGAATCCAACATGCTTGCATGCACTGACCTGGGTCACCTAATAGTAGCTCTCTATGCTGCTTGATCTCTGGCAGCCTCCCTATTCAGTCCCTTTTCTCTAAGGTCACACTCTACGATGTCATACCAGGTATTTCTCAGTCTGCCTTTCACAATCCTACCCCAGACATTCACACTTCTCATTTTCCGCACCCAACTGCCATCCCCCATCCTCTCCACATGCCAAAACCATCTCAATCTACCATTTTTCATCACAATACTGTAATATTTTCATGTACAGTATATTTTTATATCCTACATCCTGTTGCAACATCAATTGACTTACATAATTGAAATAAAAATTCACAAATTATATGGTTTATGACATGGTGAGCATACAAGGATTCAGAAAAAAATGATCAATTCTACATTTATCTTAGTAAGTGCAAAACTAACCATCTATTTACTATCACCTTGCTGGGTATTATTTAGCCAACTATTGCTGGTATACATCAAGATTTCTTTTCTCAGTTATCTATACCCTGAAAATTTGCAGCAAAAAATGAGGTTCATTTGTGGAGCACTGTAGGGTTACAGTAGGCTAGTCCTTGGCTTTAGCTCACCTAATATCAGTCTGTCTAACTACAGTATCTGTTGGAAGATGCCTTAACCCGCCCGGTCCCGTCGACGTATGGGTACGTTGCAACGATTTGCATTTGCCAGTCTCGGCGACGTACCAGTACGTCGTGCAATTGCAAGGTCCCTAATTTGCACAATTTTCAATTTTCGTGCGTGATTTTTCGTATGTATACACGGGACACCTTCCTCTATTCCTCTACAAGATGCCAAGCAGGGACAATGCCTTACACCGCATGACCTCCCCCCCTCACACCATTGTCTCGGCAATTCACCTGTTACCAGTGACCTGGCTAGTAAAGATATTCAGGGCCAGAGTGATTCCCCAATCGATGACAATGTGGAGGACAATGTTTACATAGCATTAGAAGAAGAAACAGCCAGAAATAATGATCAGGTAATGTGGCAAAAACAGGTCAGGTATGGTGATTAGTTAGTGAGTGAAACAATGCTTATAATGCCTTTATTACTGCTTGAAAACCAATATACTCTCATACTACATATACATTCGTACCAAGTAAATAAATAAATACCGTTTATGAGTGGATAAAATAGTTACCCTCCCATAGAAATCGTTTTCTTTGGTGCCAGCATGTTAGAAAACCCAGTCAGGTAAGGAGGAACTCCTACCTGGATTGGGTATTTTAAACCTCAGGTAAGCGATTTCTCTATGAATTTTCGATGATTCTCACCAAAAGCGAAGGTTTTAGCCAAAAAAAAGAAAAAAAAAAAAAAAAAAAAAAAAAAAAAATCGAAAATACCTCGGGACTGGGGGATGTTGGAGGTGCGGAAAACCTCGGGACGTGACGGGTTAATCCCATAAGAGATGACCAAAAAGAAATTTCTATGCTGCCCTGTCTTCTGCCATCTGACTGACCTCCCTCCTACTCAACACCCAACCCTCTCAAATATCTCTCCACTCCATCACTCCATCTCATCCTTGGTCTCTCCCTCCACCTGACTCTCATAAACTAGTCTCCATATTGCCCTGTCCTCTGCTGTTTGGCTGACCTTCCTCCAACTCAACACCCCACTTTTTCAAACATCTCTCCACTCCATCCTTCCATCTCATTCTCGGTCTCTCCAATCGTCTCTCCCCTCCGCCTGACTCTCATACACTTTTCTAGACAATCTGACTCTCATACACTCTTCATGCCAGTCTCTCATTCTCCATCCTTTCCACTTGGCAAAACCAACTAAAAGTATTTCTCTTAAAACTTTCAGTCACAAAAAAAAGATTTCAGATGAATCACGCCAGGTACTGACTAAGTTTTTCAGCCATGTAACTTAGCCAATGGTTTATTTTTATGGGTGCTGGTTACCTCTGCATAAAAATAAGTTATATTTTGCTTTCATTTTATACTTACAACAGTCTGTTTCTTCATATGTGACAGTTTGTTGCAGCACAGATGATTTGCCACACAACAGGCCCAAGGAAATTACTGTACACGGAGTTTCATTGATGACATTGTATTTACACAAAGCTGATGGAGAATGAGACAACAGAAGGTAGAAAGGAAAAGGGATATGAGCTCTGGAAGGGAGGGAGAGAAGGAGAGAGAGAGGAAAACAAAAATTGTTGCATGACAGAACTATGACCCCTACTCCAACATAAGGCAGTGAAGCTTGACCCTAACTCATGACACCCTGTGGAGATCTCGACCACTCTGCCTCAGTTACACATAGTGCAGCTACATCCATCACATTGTTGCATATGTACTCTAGCCAGTTGTAGTGAGGCCATGTGTAGTATGCAAGAAGTGGTGGTAAGTCCTCAATATTCTGCAGGAAGTGATGGTCTTTGATTTTCTATAGGAAGGTGGTGGTGTCTTCAATATTCCGCAAGAAGTGGTGGTTGATCTGATGGCAAAACAGACTGACAACTAAGGATGTAAAGAAGCATTATGGTACTGATGTGGATGTGACTGAAAATGTTAAGAGAAATACTCTTAATGGTTATGCTACATGGAGAGGATGGAGAATGAGACTGACTAGGAGATAGTATGTCAGTGATGTGGAAAAGGAAACTAAGGATAAGAGGATGGAATGGAGTGGAGAGAGAGATAAGATGAGTTGTGAGTTGGAGGAAGGTCAGTCAAACGGAAGAGGACAAAGCAGTGTGAAGGCAATTTGTCTGTGGCCACCCCTTGAGGGATTAAGGTGTCTGATAATAGAAAGATAGATAAACAGATAAGGTCAAAGGGTTTCTGTTGGTGCTGCAAGACTTCCTGTATATGTCTGCTACCATGGCCTCAATGACATCTGGGCTTTAAAAAAAAAAAAAAAAAAAAAAAAAAAAAAAGTCAAGACACCTTTTAAGCTGTAACTGTGTATGCCTTTTTTTCTGGAGGTGTATAGTAGTGATTATTTAGCACATAGCTTCTCCCTTTGTCAGAATGTTAATATTTAATCTTTTTAAATATATTTCGCAACCTTTCTTCCTGTCTTCCCCCTCCCTCCCTTGCTGGATGGTGCAGAGGATTGGGAAGAGCCTTCCTCTTGTCTATCCTTTTCTCACATGTTTGTTAGGTCTTTTTAGCCTCACATACCCTCTTTTTTCTCAACAGATACCTTATTATGTGGCAATAGGCCCCCTGTTATTCATGTTTCATGTGAACTCCAGTATAAACTTACTGTTAATTCCTCACTTAACTCTCCATTCATTTCCACGGATATACAATTGGTGTCCATTCATAAAATTTCATCACCAACCTGTCAATCCATTCAGCTTTCTCACAGCCCATTTTTACTATCACCCAAGGAACATTTATTAAATGTCTCTTCCAAATCCACAACCATCATCCAGTCACTCGATGTAGTCCTGCTTGCTTCTACTCCTTTCTCATTCTATCTGTGTGTGTCCTTTCTTCCTACTACTCCCTTTCCATTTTGTCACTTTTCAATACTTTTCCAGTTCAGGTGGCTCTACACTGATTGACAAGCCTAAAGGTCTCCTGTAACTGAGGAAACTGTTCACAGTGCTTGGTGGTAACCATGTACCCAGGTAATGGGATGATATAGAGCCTGCTATGATGCCCATTAACTGGGGAGACTGATGCAAATCCGGCATCCATCCAGGAACCAAACCTTCACAATATTCTCCACACTTCATTGTGGTGAGGTGCTGTCCACCACAATGGAATGCTGGTTCACTGCACAGGATGGCTTTGCAGGGGCAATGCTTGCCTGCAGTTAATGGGTCTGCTCAGTCAGATGGCTGGTGTTGATCAACAACAATAGTTTTTAATTGAGGTATTTCTCCTGCAGCTGTTTGGCAATGAATATTCCATTATACTCACCTTCTTACCATGTTTTCATTAACACTTTTCGTATTCTCAAGTTTCTGATCTAACAGCTTCAACATTTTAAGTACACACAATCAAAAAAGTATCTTTACACAGGTGATTTGATGGTTTCACAGTGGGCATTGCTGCTGTTCACATTTTCTTCCTAAGACAAACAGTTCTGAATGATAGTTTATTATGATAAGCTGCATAAACTTCATGCTGTGTGAGGTGCTGATGATATTGCACACATACAGATAAATGAAAAGTAATTAGAGAATGGTTTGTCCACTATTTCAATATGTAAAGACAGAAAAATGTTGAGATAATTTTTAACTGCGCATACTGTACAAGCAACCCTTCTCCCTAATCTGTGCTGGTAGGACTAGTACTGGCTTACCATTGCTAAGCACCTCCCTGTCCCAGTCAAATTCCTCATTTAGCTTCTATTTGGAACTTTTCCCAAGATTAGTTCCCCATCCCAAACTTCAACCCACTGCAGTTCAAGTTCAACTGTACGGGTTTTTTGGGAACAGAGGATACCTGTAGCCTTGTGTACGGAGAGTAAGGAAATCTTTTCTATATATGTTTTTCTTCCTGTTCATATTCAGGAGAAAAGAAATTTAAACTACAGTGTTAAGTCTTCCTTTGCAACAGCCAGTTTTCTTGCTTCACCCCTGACAAACTTGTCACTGACCATGCACTGATTTTCCCATTGTCCTGTGCCTTGTCATTTTTATTATCTCATTTAGTCATCCCACATCATTTTGCTTTTTAGCCACTTCCTTCTGTCCTATAGTCGCGGCGCACAACTCTGAGGTTGTCATTATCGTACCCTGGCAACCTACCTGTTAATAGGGCGTCTGATTTTGTATCATATTATACACGAATCATATTATTATACACGAATATATTGTACACGAATATTTTTATACACGAACATATCATACACGAATTGCATACGTATCATATACACGAAATCGGAACCGCAATTGACGGGCAGGTTGCCGTGGTATGATAATGACAACCTCAGAGTCGTGCGCTGCGACTTTAGTTTTTCCCCTTCCTACCGAGCCCTACATTTGTCCACCGAGTACAACTCCCTACTGGTATCTCTTTATCAAGGTAAAGCTGGGTGCAGATAAGTTAAATATTATCTCAACATTTTCCTGTCTTTTCATATTGAAATGGTGGACAAACCATTTAAAAATATTCTCTAATTACTTTTCATTTATCTGTATGTGTGCAATATCATCAGCACCTCACACAGCATGAAGCTTATGCAGCTTGTCATAATAAACTATCATTCAGAACTGTTTGTCTTAGGAAGAAAATGTGAACAGCAGCAATGCCCACTGTGAAAACATCAAATCACCTGTGTAAAGATACTTATTTGATTGTGTGTACTTAAAATGTTGAAGCTGTTAGATCAGAAACTTGAGAATACGAAAAAAGTCAACGAGAACATGGCAAGAAAGTGAGTACCGGTATAAAGGAATATTCACTGCCCAACAGGTGCAGGGAAAATACCTCGGATTAAAAATTGTTGTTGTTTTCAACACCAGTTGTCTGACTGAGCAGACCCATTAACTACAGGCAAGCAGCTGTCCCTGCAAAGCCATCCTGTGCAGTGAACCAGCATTCCATTGTGGTGGACAGCACCTCACCACAATGAAGTGCGGAGAATATTGTGCAGATTTGGTTCCTGGATGGATGCCGGATTTGCATCAATCCACCCAGTTAACGGGCACCATAGCAGCCTCTATATCATCCCATTACCTGGGTATGTACATGGTTACCACCAAGCACTGTGAACAGTTTCCTCAGTTACAGGAAAGCATTAGGCTTGTCACTCAGTGTCGTGCCACCTGAACTGGAAAAGTACAGTAATAAAAAGTGACAAGATGGAATGGAAGTAGTAGGAAGTAAGGACACACACAGATAGAAAAGAGCAGAAGCAAGCAGGACTACATCAAGTGACTGGATGATGGTTGTGAATTTGGAGAATGCATTTGATAAGAGTTCCATGGGTGATAGTAAAAATGGGCTGTGAGAAAGCTGAATGGATTGTCAGGTTGGTGATAAAATTTTATGAATGGGCAGCAATTGTACATCTGTGGGAGTGGATGGAGAGTTAGGTGAGGAATTATCAGTAAGTTTTTACTGGAGTTCACATGAAACATGAATAACAGGGGGCCTATTGCCACATAATAAGGTATCTGTTGAGAAAAGGGGGGTATGTGAGGCTACAAAGATCTAACAAACATGTGAGAAAAGAACAGACAAGAGGAAGGCTCTTCCCAACCCTCTGCACCATCCAGATAGGGAGGGAGGGGGAAGGCAGGAAGAAAGGTAGCAAAATGTTTTTAAAATGATTAAACATTAACATTCTGATAGAAAGGGAGAAGCTATGCACTAAATAATCATTAATATACACCTCCAAAAAAATAGCATACCATACACAGTTGCAGAATGAAAGTTTTTTTTTATTTTTATTTTTATTTTTTTTTTTTAAAGCCCAGATGTCATTGAGGCCATGGTAGCAGACATACTGTATACTAGAAGTCTTGATGCACCAGCAGACACCTTTGACCTTGTCTGTTTATCTAACTTTCTATTTCCAGACACCTTAATCCCTCAAGGGGTGGGCCACAGACGAAGTGCCTTCACACTGCTCTGTCCTCTTCCATCAGGCTGACCGATCTCCAACTCACAACTCCTCTAATATCTCTCTCCACTCCATCCCACCCTCTTATCCTTAGATTCCTTATCCACCTCACTGACATATGCTTTCCTGGTCAGTCTCATTCTTCATGTTCTCCATAGGGCCTAACCACCTCAGAGTATATCGCTTAACATTTTCAGTCACATCCACATCAATATCACAATGCTTTTTGACTTCCTTAGCCATCATTCTGTTTTTCCATGGAACTCCACATGCTCCTCTCAAATATATATATATATATATATATATATTGCACTCTTTCCACTGCTCTCACCCTTGACTTGTGTTCTTCCACCAGGGATGCGACTAGCACATTAACCCTGTGGAGGAGTCAGGTACTACTCAAGCCTGATTAAAAGTTCTATAGTGAGAGGGGAAGAACCTGCTACATCAAAGGATGCTAAACAAACTGCCAGCATCAGGACCCTGGGGACCAACAGCTCCACTATAAGAAGGCTCAAGCTGTTCAACATCCTGACTGGGTATATCATAAACATATTAACCTGCACTGAAGATGCCTATAACTGGAAACTGAATGCCTTCCTACAGAAAATCAATGACATCATCACTTCCTGCACAATATTCAAGACACACCACCACTTCCTACATAATACTGAAGACAAACCATCACTTCCTACACAATATTGAAGACACACCACCACTTCTGGCATAATACACCTGTCCTCACTACAACAGGCTAGAGTACAGGATGTGGTGGATGCAGCAGCACGTGTACCTGAGACTGTGTGGCCAATATTACAGGGTGTCACAAGCTCAGGCTTCACATCCACGTGTTGGGGTGGGGATCATACTACAGTCAATCCTCGTAAATCGCGTGTTCATAAATCACAGATTCATAAATCACGGCTAAGTGGCTGTCAGACTGCCGGCACCCTTAAATCACTGTTAAGTCACGAAAATTGCAGACCTAGGCACCCAAGTGGGCCTTTTCCGAGGAGAATCGTAAACCGCGGCATTCAAATTGAAAATTGCAACCCAACAACCAATCACCACGCATCCCTGGTGGCAAGTGTGCATACTAATGCCGCCACATTGTTGTTGTTGTTCTCGCCAGTCCGCACACTACAGACCTCATGCTGAGAGGTTCTAAGTTCTTCCCAACACCACCCCACTCCATTCACTTAAGCAATATCGTCATAGGATTAAGGTGAGATCCCTTAACATTGCTTATTTCTATTAAATACATGCACTGAATATTCCTAAATTTGTATGTTTGTGTTTGATGGTGCCTAGATTGGTGTAGGTAGGGTGCTGTGGGGGGTGGTTGCCCAAAGTCCAGACCCAAATTCATTTTTCACATAAGAGTTATTATTTATAAACCACGGAATTTGTAAATCACGGCAGTGGTCCAGACCCAAATTGCCGCAATTTACGAGGATTGAGTGTATTGCCATGCAACAATTTTTCTTTTCTTTCTGTCTGGCTCACTTCTCTATTCCTTTTGACCTTTTACTGCCTCATATTCACCATCAGCTTTGCATAAACAATGAAGCTCCTTGTGGGGTAATTTCCTTGGGTCTGTTGTGTGGCAAATCAACCATACTGTCATATATAAAAGACTGTCAGAATCATAAAATCTATTTATCTGTCTATCTATTGCCAGACGCCATAATCCCATAAGGGGTGGCCATTTGACTCCGAGTTATTTGTTTTACGGGGAGGGGCACTAACCCTCCATCAACCCACTTGTTGACATGTAGGGAGCATGTATGGTTTGGTTATATGGTTACCACCCAGCATTGTATATGGTTCCTTGGCTTACAGGAAACCATTTGGCTTGTCACTCAATGTAAAGTCACCTGTAACGGAAAGAAAAGCAATAAGAAGTGACTGGAAAGATGGGAGAAATAGGAAGAGAGGAGGGCAGGCATAGAAAAAGAATGATAGAGGCTAAGGAAGAAGTAAGCAGCACTACATCATGTAAGTGGATGATGGTTGCCACCACCTAATAAGCAACGTTGGGTCTGGTTAGTACTTGGATGGGTGACCGCCTGGGAACACCAGATGCTGTTGGCATCCCTACGTGTCAAGTGGGGTTGGTGGAGGATTAGTGCCCCTCCCTGTAAAACAATTAACTGTAAGCCCTTGGCCACCCCGTTTGGGATATATATACATGGCGTCTGGCAATGAATGAATGATGAGATAACCAGCACCTGTAAAAATAAAACTCATAATTAAGTTAAATGATTGATAAACCTAGTCAGCACCTGGTGTGACTCATTTGAAATAATCTTTTGTGAATGAAAGTGTTAAGAAAAATACTTTGAGACAGTCTGGTGAAGTGGAAAGGATGGAGAATGAGACTGGCTAGAAGAGTGTATGGGAGTCAGGTGGATGGGGAGAGAATGATGGGGAGATCAAAGATGAGATGGAGGGATGGAGCAGTGCGATATTTGTGAGAGTAGGGTGTCAAGTTGGAGGGAGGTCAGTCAAATAGTTGAGGACTAGGCATCATGGAGATCAGGTTGGATAGAGGTATAACGTCAGGTGGAGGGGTAGAGATGGATGGGGAGACCAAGGATGAGAGAGAAGGATGGAGTGGACAGATATTTGAGAGTGGGGTGCTGACTTTGAGGGAAATAAGCCAAATGGGAGAGGACACTGACCTGCCTAGCATAAGCCTAGCATTGGTACCATCCAGTTCTCAAAACATCACACAAAAATACCCATTCAAAATAACACCACTATATTCCCCAGAACTATTATGAAAGGGATAAGTTCTCATATCAGTTTTAAATGTATAAAAACAAGGAAAAGGAATCTGTAAATACAAGAGACGAATACCCGCAAATATGGCGATGTGGACCGGGGGCGATGAAAATGAGTGCGCGTCTAATAAAATCTTCAATGATTTAATTATAACTTCATAATATAGATATATTGCTGTATTTATTGACAAAAATTCTGTCATCTTTTAAGCTAATTCTTTATGAAATATATTAATGATATATTGTAAGGATAGATATCGAAAGATCTTGACCCACTGTCGACCACTAAGCTCTATCTATAACATGGAGGGGCTGTTTCCGCACCGAGCGTGTGACTTACGGTCGCCATATTGAAACACCTGCACTCTCTCTCTCTCTCTCTCTCTCTCTCTCTCTCTCTCTCTCTCTCTCTCTCTCTCTCTCCCGACCACAGGTCTTGCTTGCTCTGTATCAGTGCCGCTTCTGTGTATACATACATACATACTGTGGCCGGGGGGGGGGGGACACAATCTGGCCGCACTATGGAGTGGTACTACTACTCAGCCGCCAGTTTGTGTTAGGAAGAATACTGCCACCGTATTCCCTGCGTGTCTTAAAAGGCGACTAAAAGGAGCGTGGTGAGGAGACTAGGGACCCCCTCCTCTATTTTTTAGTTCCTAAAAAGAAACAGGCCAGAGAAAGGGATGGCGGATTGAGTTATCCCCGTACCCTGAAGATTGGGTCTATGAATGTGCGTGGATGTACTATTGAGGCTAAAAGGGAGGAGATTGGGAGAATGTTTGTGAGAAGAAAGTTGGATGTGTTAGCTTTGAGTGAAACGAAGATGAAAGGGAAGGGTGAGTCTATGTTTGGAAGTGTAAATAGAAGAGTGTCAGGTGTTGATAGAGGAAGGGCAAGAGAAGGTGTGGCTTTGTTATTGAGTCCGGAAGTACAGCAGTGTGTGATTGAATGGAAGGAGGTGTCATCGAGACTGATGTGGGGGAAAGCGAAATTTGAGCGTGAGTTGTGGGTGTTTGTGAGTGCATATGGGCCTGGTAGTGAAAGGGTTGAGGAAGAGAGGGGTCTTTCTGGAATGATGTTGATGAGTGTCTGCAGAGTTTTGGAGCGAATGTGAATGTGGTAAAGATGGGAGATCTGAATGCTAGAGTGGGAAATGTAGCAGTTGAAGGTGTAGTTGGTATGCATGGTGTGCCTGGAAGAAATGAAAATGGGGAACGAATGATAGGGATGTGCGTTGAGCGAGAGATGGTGATTGGAAATACGCTGTTTGAGAAGAAAGATATTTATAAGTATACATGGGTGAGACAGGAGGGTGGAAGGGTTGTTGATAGAGCTTTGATGGACTATGTGGTTGTGTCCAGGAATGTAATAGGAAGATTGTTGGATGTGAGAGTTCTGAGAGGGGAGAGTGGAGGTATGTCTGGCCACTACCTGGTGGAGGGAAAGTTAAGAGTAGGTAAGAGATGGGTGAGAGCTAGGAGGGTTAGGTGTGGCAGGGAGGTTTTGAAAGTGAGTTGGATAAAAGAGAGAAAATGATAGAGTATCAGGAGAAACTGAAAGATGAGTGGAATGCAATGAAAGATCAGGAAAAGGGCAGTGTGGAGGAAGAATGGCAGTTGTTTAAGAGTGCTGTGGTGGGGCATGCAGAAGAGGTGTGTGGTGTGAGACGTGTGGGTGGTGGTGTAAGAAAAGGAAGCGAATGATGGTGCGAGGAAGTAAGTATGGCTGTGGCTGAGAAGAGACTTGCATATGAAGTGTGGCTGCATAGGAGGGATGAGGTGTCATATGAGAGGTATAAGGAAAAGAGGAATAGGGCTGTGCGTGATGCTAAAGTGGCAGCAGATGAGAGGTGGGGTAGCTGGCTGACTGAGAATTTTCAACAGAATAAGAAGATGTTCTGGAAGGAGGTGAAAAGGGTGCGAAAGGGAGAGTCTGGGAAGGAAGAGCGAGTAAGAGCAGAGGATGGAAGGATGTTAACTGAGATACATGCAGTAAGGAAGAGATGGGCAGAGTATTTTGAAAGATTGTTAAATGTAGAGGAGGAAAGGGTGGCTGAAACTGTGGCGGATGGAAGGGTGCAAGGAATAAATGTGTTGGGAGAATTGAATGATTCTTTGATCACGAAGGAGGAAGTGGAGAAGGCAGTAAAGGAGATGAAAACAGGGAAAGCTGCAGGTATGGATGGGTGTGCTGTGGAATGCCTGAAGGGTGGTGGAGTGACTATTGTTGACTGGTTAGTAAGATTGTTGAATGTGTGCTTTGTGAAAGGCATGGTGCCAGTTGACTGGGCAAGTGCTTGTGTGGTCCCGTTGTATAAAGGCAAGAGTGATAAGTATGAATGTACTAGCTTTAGGGCTATAAGTCTCTTGAGTGTTGTAGGTAAGGTGTACGGTAGAGTGTTAATTATGAGAGTTAGAGACGGTACAGAGGGAGTGACTGGTGATGAGCAGTGTGGCTTTAGGAGAGGGAGTGGATGCGTGGATCAGGTGTTTGCTGTGAGACGAGTGTGTGAAAAGTATTTAGCGAAAGACAAGGATGTGTTTTGGGCATTCATGGATTTAGAGAAAGCGTATGATAGAACTGATAGTGAGGCTTTGTGGACTGTTTTAAGATTGTATGGACTTGATGGTAGGTTGCTAAAAGGGGTGAAGAGTTTTTATGTAAATATTAGAGCGTGTGTAAGAGTGGGAAATGCTGTGAATGATTGGTTTCCTGTGAGAGTGGGGCTGCGACAGGGATGTGTGATGTCGCCTTGGTTGTTTAATATTTATATGGATGGTGTTGTAAGGGAGGTGAATGCAAGAGTTTTAGATGGAGGTCTGAGACTGGTGAATGTTGATGGTGGAGAGTGGAATCTGAAGCAGCTGCTGTTTTCAGATGATACTGGACTGGTGGCTGATTCAGAAGAGAGATTGAGACAGTTGATAGAAGAGTTTGGAAGGGTGTGTGAAAGGAGGAAATTGAAAGCAAATGAGAATAAGAGTAAAGTGATGAAGTGTAAGAGGTTGGTAGATGGTAGGAGGATGAATATAGTTTTGAATGGTGTATTGCTTGAGGAGGTAGAGTGTTTTAAATATTTAGGGTCACATGTTGCTGTGGATGGAAGAATAGATGCAGAAGTAAAGTTTAGAATGAATGAAGTAGGAAAGGTGTAAAGTGTTTAGATGTCGTTCGCTTAGAATGGATGTAAAGAGAAGGCTGTATGAGGGTGTTGTGGTACCGACTGCGTTATATGGGGCTGAAACATGGAATATGGGTGTAGTAGAGAGGAAAAGTTTGAATGTAATGGAGATGAGGTGTCTTAGGAGTATGTGTGGAGTGACGCGTATGGATCGAGTGCGAAATGATGAAGTGCGAAGGAGAACTGAAGTTGTTCGGGAGATGGCTGATAGAGTTGAGCAGAGGGTGTTGCGATGGTTTGGGCATATGGAGAGAATGGATAATGAGCGATTCGTGAAAAAGATAACTAGATCTGATGTGAGAGGTGTAAGGCTGAGAGGGAGACCACGAATAGGATGGATGGACAGTGTGAAGAGAGCTCTGGTTGTGAAAGAGGATGTCTGTTGAGCAAGGAAGAGTGGCTGTGTGTGACAGAAATAAATGGAGAGAAACTGTGAATGAATAAATGATGACTCAGCCCTGAGGGGATATTCTCCCGCATTTGGTCTGATCAGCTAGTCAGGTAAGGTGCGGGTAAGGGGATGGGTCTATTATGATGTACAGGGGTAAACCAGCTCTGCTGTCCGGCCCTGCTGCGGATGTCACTGATTGCACTGCGCAGTTGACCCTTGTGCGGTGTGGTGCAGTTAGGATCTGTCCCTTCTCCCCTTTGCGGCTAAGATGCGAATGAATGTGTTTGAATGGATGAGTAAATGGGGAGTGTGTCGTCCTGTCTCGGCTACCTCCCTTTCCTTTGGGGAAGCAGCCTAGGTATATATATATATATATATATATATATATATATATATAATGATTTCTACTGCCTAATTCAGTTAATTATGTGGGGCACATTTAGTCAAGGATATGAATAAAACGTCACAGGTTGCTGCAGCGCAGAACATACCTTTTTCATGTCATTTTTATTATGATGAGCTTAACCTAATGTCTGTTAAATATGATAATAAAGAAAAAATTGTGGTGAATGGAAAAAGCACATATTGTATATGAAAATAATGTATATTTCGACATCATAGTAGGCTATTATATAAGCAAATTATATATATAAAAGTGTCATTACCCATCTGTCAAACTATATCCATCTGTCTATCCATATTGGTCTATTTATCTATCTAAATGTATCTGTCTATCTATATAAATGTATCTGTCTATCTAAATGTATGTCTATCTACCTATCTATATGTATGTCAATCTATATTGGTAAAGCTATCTATATGTATTTGTCTCTCGACTAATCTATCTATCTATCCATCCATCATCCAATCGTAAGTCGCCCCATGAGGAGCGTAGGAGCCCGGGGCCAGACAGTTGGTCCTGACATTTAAGATGAGAGTGACCAGCCTTACTCATCCCTGAGTGGCATTACGTGAGCAATAAACCCCAACCACTCCTTGGATATAAACCTTCACCCGCTCAATCCGATTGGAGCGCAATAATTACCCTCTAAACCACCAGGCGCCAAAATCTGGTTAGATGGTTACCACCCAGCGTAGTAAATGGTTTCCTGAGTACAGGAAAGCATTTGGCTTGTCACTCAGTGTGGGGGGCGCGGTAGCACAGTGGTAGCGCGCTGGACTTGTGATCGGGGGATTGCAAGTTCGAGCCTCGCCCGGGCTGCCGTGCCGGGAGGGGTAGCTCCCTCCTGTAACCCTAGCGGGGCTATATAGTCCAATACAGGGCTTAGCTCGGGGGAACTCCATTTCTCCCATTTTTTTTTTTTTTTGTCACTCAGTGTAGAGTCACCAACAGGCAGAAGGAAGAAGAAAGAATGAAGGAAGGAAAGACGGAAGGGGGAGTGTAAAGTCACCCGTAGGCAGAAGAACGAGGAAAGAATGAAGGAAACTAGACAGATGGGGATGGAAGGGAAGAAGGATGGAGAAGAGAAAAGGGCAGACACCCGAGAGCAGCACCATCTATCTATCTATCTAAAAAATCAGTGACATCGAAGCACTCTCTCTCTCTCTCGTCTTTGAACGTGTATTTTTTGCAACCTTGGAAAATTTTATATGAGATACGATTATCCTGTATGTTGCATGAATGTAAACAAGCGCAGTGTTTATCAATAACCTTATAGAATTAGCAACAATGTATATTTTTTACCCTTGATATGTAATGCCATCTCTTTAGTGAATTGTCGTGCCCATTTTTGCATCCATAAGCGGCATAATGGACCATGGCACTATAGTTTCCACATCTAGTTGCCATCCTTCATCCTCTCCACATGGCCAAACCATCTCAGTCTACCCCTCCTAATCACAACACCAACACACTCCAGTCCCATCGATCCTCTTAACTCTTCAGTCTTAAACCCAGCCCCCCAGGTCTCGCATTCAAGGACGCAAGATTAAAACAAGGAGCCATATGTACTGAGGAGGGCAAAATGTACAGTATTGTACCATACAAATGACGACGAAACAAAATGGAGAGGTAGGTCCGTGAGGAAATAGATCTCTGCCACATAGGGGGGAACTGATCCAGGAAGGAAAGGTCAGTTTCACTCGTATGAGGTGACAGAGCAACGAAGGATACACAAGAGGCCCGCAGGTCCAGTGGCAGTGGGTAAATCCTACTATGTGGATGAAATAAGTCGGCTGGGTATTAAGGAAGCCTCAGCTGAAAGAAAAACCGATCCATCGCGGGAATAGGCCAAGGATGAGATGGAGGGATGGAGTGAAGAGGTATACGAGAAAGGGGTGGGGGTGTGTGAGCTGGGAACAGGGCAGTAAAATGGAGAGGGACACGGCGACAGGGAGGCGATTTGTTTGTGGCCACCACCTACGGGATTAAGGAGTCTGGCAATAGATAGATAGACAAACGGATGTATAGGGGAAACAACCCCAAACGGGGAAAATAGGTTCTTTGGCTAAAACCAAGGTAAAAGGGAAATTCAACACAGGATAGAAAATAGTGCCACGTTGAGCAATGATGTTTTGCTATGGTGAGAAATTTGGTCCATGGAGGAATACTTTTGTAGCGAAAATCGACTCATGGCAGTAGAAATAGCTTACTGAGGTATAGTAAGTTCGTAGGTATAAAGTGGTATATGCGAGAAGAGAATCATTAGGATAATAGACGCGAGTGTGTTGTTGATCCCCGATGGTGTAGCTGGACACAGGCTGATGAAATTCACACTCTAAGGAACAACCCAATGGAAGACGTAGACACGTAGGAAGATATGCACTCTCCCTTCTCTATCTTTCCAGTATATAGCACGTTATCTACAACACAAGCTGCCAAAGGACGAAAATATGGGCCAAGTTAAGGCAAAAACGAAACATTACAACTTGCCGATGTATGCTACGTACCGTACGCCTGCAGGTACGTATGACCGAAGTATAATTTTTTGGAAAAAAAAAAAATGAATATCAAGCTTTCGCCTATTGTTTCAAGATATTTTTAGGGAAATATACGAGTAATGGGGGAGAAAGGGGTTCATATGTCTTCAAACAATAGACAATGGCTGGTATCCTACATTTCTTTTATCCTAACTAGTTTATGCTTCACATATCACACGTATTTATGATTTTGTCTTCACTTACGTATAAGTTATTTGAGCGCAACCTGTGACACTCCCACTATCCTGTACACCACCACCGACGCTAAGAAATGTAAGGAGGCTTTAACAACGAGGCAACACAAGAACAAAAGGAAAGAAAAAATACGGAAAGTAACAAAATGAATGTTAGAAAGGTTCGCCAAGTTACACAAGTTCCCCCTCTGTGTTTCTAGTAATTTTCTTTCTTGCAAGCTCCGTCCCCAGAGTGGTACCGAGCTGTCTACGTCGACCCACATCGCCGCAGTGCCAGGGGTGCCGTTTCGTGAAAGTCGTCTGCCCATGTGAAAACACAAATGAGCAACGGACCTATACGTGCAAGAGCCGAACGTCTTTCCGCACTAGTGTAGAAAATTTCCACGCTACCCATTTATGATGTTTTTTGTGCTATAAAGGAAATTTTGATGTGACTAGGAGACATTAACATGTATCATTTACACAGTAACACATGCCATACTTAAGTAATTGAAAGTATATCACTGGTGCATAATACACTCAAATAAAACAAGGAAGAATACGTCGTGAACCATTGCCTACCTGCATCCGGCCGGCTTAGCACATTATTTACAAAACAAATGCCAAACACTTGCTGTCATACTTAAGTGCTCAGGAACAGCAGAAGCATATCTCAGTAAACCATGGGTAGTTGAACTGCGAACGAGTTTAGCACATTATGATGGCCAGCAATTGCTTTACGAATTTGTCGACAGGCAAAAAAAAAAAAAAAAAAAAAAAAAAAAAAGATCTAGTCAGTTGTTGATGGTGGTGGTGGTAATGTCGGTAGTTGGTGGTGGTAATGGTGGTAGTTTGTTGTGGTGGTGGTAATGGTGGTAGTTGGTTGTAGTGGTGGTGGTAATTGTGGTAGTTGGTTGTAGTGGTGGTGGTGATAATTGTGGTAGTTGGTTGTATTGGTGGTGGTGGTAACTGTGGTAGTTGGTGGCACTGGTGATGGTAATTGTGGTGGTTAATAGTGGTACTGATTGTGTTTAGTGGTAATAATTGTGGTGGTGATAATCCTGTCTGAGATCATACAACCATTAATATTGATGTAATCATCATCATCATCCTATAGGTAATGTGTGTGTGTGTGTGTGTGTGTGTGTGTGTGTGTGTGTGTGTGTGTGTGTGTGTGTGTGTGTAAATATATAAATCCTTAAAATATCGAATGTTCAAGAAAGCCAGAGAGATTGGAAGAACGAGAGGAGGGGGGGGGAGGAAGGAGGAGAGAGGGGTGGAGGGGAGGAGGGAGGGAGGGGGTTATGGAGGGGAAGGAGGAGGTAAAGAGAGAAGGAGGGAGAGGGGGTGGAGAGGGAGGCAGGAGGTAAGGGGGGAGGGAGGGAGAAGAGAGGAGGTACGGAGGGGGAGGGGGAAATGGAGGGAGCGTGCATTTCAGGGAGGAGGAAGAGGTGGAGGGAAGGAGAAAGACAAGAGGTGGAAGGACAAAGAGTGGAAAAGAAGGGAAGGAAATTGAGGGTAAGGGAAAAAAGGAGAGAGGGAGGGGGGTGGGTGGAAAGGAGGGGAGGAGGAAGAAGGGGTATGAAGGGAGGGAGGTGGTGGAAACAGGCAAGTTAGTTGAGGCGGGGGGGAGAAGTAGTGAGGGAGGGAGGGAGGGAACAAGTGGAAAGAAAGAATCTGGGGGAAGGTAGAATTCGCCGGCTTTTGGTCAGTGTGGCATTAACAGTAGCTGGTGAAGGTTCTCAGCGATTTTGGTGAGATAGTTTTTTTTTTTTTTTTTTTTTTTTCTTCCCATTAATTTCTCTTATAATACTGATATTTTGTGAGTGGCCTATTGTCAGAAAAAGCTGTAGATATAAAAGCGACAATTCACCACCCTGAATACCTAGCTGTAACAAAAACTTAGAATATGATGCTATGCTCATCACTTTAACTTGGTCTAAAATGTTTCGGTTTCTTGAATTTTGAGTTGTAACAGTAGGTGAATATTAGGATATGATCACGAAGTTCTGCGACAGGGAAAACCAGCTGTAACATTATATTGTTCTGTCACTGAACTATGCGAAATGGACTGCATAAAGTAAAATCTAGGCCAAGTAGAAGGCAGAAGTAGTGTTTATAATTGCCTACTTTAAATATAAATTAATTTGTCCTATATTTTTGTAATTGCAGTGGTGTTTGTATGGTGGCCCTGGGTTCGTGTGGGTGAAAACTAGTATCAAGATTGCCTGGTTCCAGAGAGAGGGCAGCTTGATTCTGGTTCGAGGAAAGATGGAACACTTCCTAGAGAACTCAAATAGCGAGGGCCCCTGGCTGCTCGGAGGAGAGTGGCAGAAGTCTGTTCAGATAAGCACAGTACTGTAATGCATTTGCTTTAACCTGATAACTTCCTTTACCATTGAGCTGTTAGTTAGGTAATTACGGAAGGCTGAATAGAGAGAAGACTCATTCCTATATTATAACCAAGGATGAGATGGAGGGATAGAGTGGAAGGAGATGGGAGTAGGGGTGTGAGTTGGAGGGAGTGCAGCCAAATGGCAGAGGACAGGGCAATGTAGAGGCAATTTGTTTGCAGTCACCCACTACGGGATTAAGGTGTCTGGAGATATCATCCAAGCAACCACACAGTATTGATGGTGTTGTTCTGTCCAGTGAAAACAAACTGGATAAAGTAGCCAACCAACTAGTTAAAGTAACCAAGGAGATTCATTCCTACGTCCCTGACTATAAAGTTTGTGAAATTTTGTGTGAATTACATACTAAATTTGTGGGTGTGGACCAGTGTCATCAGGTAGGAATTTTCTAGTGGTAGTAATTTTTCTCACGGTTAAATCAAAATGAGATGTATTTTTTGTCTTAATTTTTTACTTGTCCTTTTGTAGTTTAATATAGTTTAATGCCAGAATGTCACTACCTTGCCTATACACCTTTGCCATAGCACTTTGTGTGGCATAATTTATCCCATCACTCATTTAGATACTGATATTAGAGTAAGTTAACAGAATATACAGTAGACCGTACAAGAAATATTAGAGAAAGGTTGTGATTGAAACTTTGAGACCTGTTTTATCCAGTGTGGGTAAGAGCAGAGATAAAATAGATATTTAAGTGCAGTAATAGAAATTTAATGGGGTCCATTTCAGTGGGTATGTGAAGAGGACGGAGGATAACAATTGAGGGTGATGAAAGGTGTGAACGTTGAACACAGAGTTAAGAGGAAGGGATATATTGAGATGGTTTGGGAATATGGAGATGGAGGATGGCAACTGGGTGCAGTGGGTGAGATGAGTGAACGTTGAGGGTAGAGCTGAGGGGGAGTGCAAAAGACTTGGGATGGTCACCTGAGGGATAAGGGGCTGAAAGGAGAAGCTGCTTGAGATCAAGCAGGATGGGGAGAGGCCATTGTGACCTAGGCCGACGTATGCAAGCATTATGGACCCTTTATAAATGACTGAATGAATGACATGTTGGCTAATTCTCCCTCTTTTTCTGAACCGTGTTTCATCCCATCCATAGGTAGGTAAAGAGGCTGAGATGATTTAACTTTACTACTCCCCTTATTGTGTTTCCCCATCATTAGGTGGAAAAGATAGGAAGGAAAATTAAGAATGTCATTAGATAGTTCGCTTTTTTGCATTAGCATAACTTGAAAAGGGAAGCGGCATTATACTGTTTAAGAAAATTTGTTCGTTACTCTGCAAATTTTGGTATTTTCTCTCAGAAAAACTTGTTTACTAGAGCCCTTAACTCAGTTGTGGGTTCGTTTATAGACCCGTGAGTCTGGGGGACTTGAGGCTGAAATTACCATTCTGTAGTTCACAATCCTCCTTTTGAGGAATAAGACATACATGTATGACAAGAATATTAAGAGACTTCTTGAGATGGATGGGTTAGATATAGCATTGTCCTTCAGCATAAAATTGTGTTGAGGTAGCACTGCCACTGTAGTTATAGGGATAATGAGTTCTGAAGCATATTTGTACTTTAGGGCAGTTGGAGGGGATGAGGAGCTTGATAGCAGAGGAGGCCACCCCTGCTGGGATGGTGTACGATGATAGACAATGTCACCATCACCACCACCACCACCACCACCTTTGACATGGGGGAGCAACTCAGTTGGATACTAAATGGTGAGTACTCTTAAACGTGTATTAGCTACATACTTAGATGACAGTCCGTTGAAATAACCATTAATGGGGCTAGTGGAGTTAGTTAAATAGCTTAGGAAGCTAAATTTGCAAGAGTATTGCTGTAATGTTATAAACTCATTTGCTAAATGAAAACACCTAGAGCTGGAGTACTATATATCAGGAAGTATTCATTTTCATCCCTTTCATTTTGCTTCATTTCAAACTTTTCTATATACTTTTAACAAGCTTTGAAGACAGAACAGGATGTTAGACATAGCCGTTATAACCCATTCACTAAAGAAATAATCCCCTAAGCTGGATAAAATTGTGTTGGAGAGATTCAGAATAAGTGACAGGGTTCTAGGGGTTGAACAGAAGTCAGCTTGAGACCCATGCATTTGAAAGGAACAGCAGTGTCGTGATAGTAAAGCCTTGTCTTCCATGTGATTTAGTGATTTTCTAAGTTGCATTGGTACCATTGAATATGACTCAGGCTTAGATTTTATTAATGCTAATTTCAGAGTATTCTCATTGCAATACGCCTTTAAAATGGAAGACATTTTCATTAACACTACGAGAGCCATAGGTCCTACCTAAATTGTAAAGTGCCTGGTGGTAACGAGTATAAAACCAAAAATAACTATGGGAAAGGTGCTAGGGGAGCGATGAACATTAGAAGTATGTTTGAATTCATCCCTAGGACCATCTGAAATTTGAACTAGATCGATTGCAGGCTCACGTTCCCTCTCGCAAGCAATCCACCATCTTCTCTTCAGTGGATAGGGAAATAGTTACTGATATATTTTTATAATCAGGTAGTTAAGCAGCAGCCGTTCTATCAGACCCAACACAGGGCCTCTTCAGCTCCTCCCTTTGAAGCAGGTCCATAGATGAATAGTTTCCTTGTGCCTGTGACTGTTTCCTCCTGCCTGTGAATGTTTTTCCTTCCGCCTGTGAATGTTTCCTTCTGCCTGTGACTGTTTTTCCTTCTGCCTGTGATTGTTCTTCCTGAGAAAGATAAAGGACACTGGGAGTGTGGTGAATTATCTTTAGGTGTATTAGCAAGGGGGGTGCAAGGAACAGCGAGTTGGACTGTACAGGTGAGACAGGCTGTGACACAGAAGAAGAAAGCATACAATGAATGGATGAGAAATAGGGGCGTGGAAGAAATTGAGAGGCGGAAGAGAGTTATATGTAGAAAGAAAGAGAGAGGTGAAAAGATTAGTAAGAGAGAGTAAGGAGAATGGATGAGGAATTTGGAAGGAATTTGAGTGTAAAGTGGAGGGACTGTAAAAAAATGTTCTGGAAAGAGGTGAAGAGAGTAAGACAGGGTGGAAGTGATGTTAGCAGGGGAGTGAAAGATAAAAATAGTAGATTACTAGTGGAGAAGGGAGAAAAAGTGAGCAGATGGAGAGAACACTTTAAGGAATTGTTGAACATAGAGGATGGAAGTAATGCGAGTATAAGTGGGTGGGGAATGGCTGGGAGAAAGAGGGAGGTGAGAAGACAGGAAGAAATCAGTAGGATGGAAGTTGTGGAAGCAATGAAGAAAGTTAAATTGGGGAAAGCCCCAAGAATTGATGGAGTGTGTGGTGAAATGCTGAAGCATGGGGGAGAGATAGTAGTAGAATGGATGTGGAAGATGTGCAGATTGGCCTGGGAGGAAAGTAGAGTCCCGGAGGATTGGAAGTTAGGTATAATTATTCCCTTGTACAAAGGAAAAGGGGAAAAAGAAGTGTGTGGTAATCATAGGGGCATTTGTCTTCTTAGTATAATAGGAAAAGTGTATGGTAGGATATTTATTGACAGAGTCAGAGAAAGAACAGAGGAATTAGTTGGAGAAGAACAGGGAGGCTTTAGGAAGGGAAGAGGTTGTGTAGATCAGATATTCATTATTAGATCTTTAGTGGAAGAGTTTGCGGCTTTCATGGATTTGGAGAAAGCATATGACAGGGTGGATAGACAAAGATTGTGGAAAGTATTAAGAATATATGGAGTAGATGGGAAGTTGCTGAATGCTGTGGAGAGTATGTATGATGGTGCTAAGGCTGCAGTGCGTGTGGATGGTGAACTAAGTGAAATTTTCTCTTTGAAGGTTGAGTTGAAACAGGGATGTCATGTCTCCATGGTTGTTCAATCTGTACATGGATGGGGTAATAAAAGAGGTACAAGGTAGGGTAGTGGATGTTGGAGTGGCCCTGGTGAGAGAGAATAGTGTTTGGAAACTCCCTGTACTGTTGTTTGCAGATGATACTGTGTTGTTGAGTGAAGACGAAGGGGAGCTGCAAGGCTTGGTGGATGAGTTTGGGAGAGTGTGTAAGAAACGGAATCTAAAGGTGAATGTAGGGAAGAGTAAAGTGATGGTCTTTGAGAAAGGTGAAGTCAGTGAATGTACAGCGAGGTTGGATGGTGAGGAATTGGAAAATGTGAGTACGTTTAAGTACTTGGGTAGTGTGATGAGTAAGGATGGAGGTTTGGAGGGTGAAGTGCTTGAAAGGGTACAGCAGGGAAGAAAGGTTGCTGGTTCTTTGAAAGCAGTGATAAGAAACAGGGAAGTGAGCATGGAAGTGAAAGTTACTACATGACAATATTGTGATACCAACTCTAACGTATGGAAGTGAAGCTTGGACGTTGTTGGAAGGACACAAGTCAAGAATGAGAGCAGTGGAAATGAGTTATTTAAGAGGAGCCTGTGGAGTCACATGGAGAGACAGGCTGACGAATGATGATATAAAGGAGCGTTGTGGTATGGATGTGGATGTGATAGGAAGCGTTATGAGGAACACACTGAGGTGGTTTGGCCATGTGGAGAGGATGGAGCGTGAGAGACTGACGAAAAGTGAATGTGAGTGAGGTGGAGGGGGGAAGAGGGAGGGGGAGGCCGAGGATGAGATGGAGGGATGGGGTGGAGAGGTATATGAGAAAGGAGGGTGTGAGTTGGGAGCAGGGCAGTGAAATGGCGGGGGACAGGGCGACGTGGAGGCGATTTGTTTGTGGCCACCCGAAACGAGATTGAGGCGTCTGGCAATAGATAGATAGATAGTATTATCAATGTTAAAAATTTCTTAAAAATTTGGCCAGCATCGTCGTGGTCATGGTAATTGAGAGAATTAAGGTGCTCCCATTGGGTGATTTTTGGAATTTATTTATTTACTGTAGATGCCTGGTGGTTTGGTGGGTTAAGGTGGTCCGGCTCGATGTGCTTTGGAGTATTAGGTCTTTTAGGTAGGAAATTTAAACTTCTGATCTTGCGTTAGGTGTGCGTTAGTGTGTACTTAGATTAAATTAATGTGTTTAGGTGCTTGGTGGTTTAGTGGGTTTGGATGCCTGGTTACCTAGATGGTTTGGGTGGTGGGTCTGGGTGGTGGTGGGTTTGGGTAATGTGGATGATGGCTGGTGGTCCGGTAGGCCTGGGTGTTGGCCGGTGGTCTGGTGGGTGTGGGTGTTGGGTGGTGATCTGGTGGTGTGGTGGGTGTTGGGTGGTGGTCTGGTGGTGTGGTGGGTGTGGATGGTGGTGTGGTGGTGTGGTGGGTGTGGATGGTGGTCTGGTGGTGTGGTGGGTGTGGATGGTGGTCTGGTGGTGTGGTGGGTGTGGATGGTGGTCTGGTGGTGTGGTGGGTGTGGATGGTGGTCTGGTGGTGTGGTGGGTGTGGATGGTGGTCTGGTGGTGTGGTGGGTGTGGATGGTGGTCTGGTGGTGTGGTGGGTGTGGATGGTGATCTGGTGGTGTGGTGGGTGTGGGTGGTGGCTGTTGGTGGCTGGTGGTGTGGTGGGTGTGGGTGGTGGCTGGTGGTGGCTGGTGGTGTGGTGGGTGTGGGTGGTGGGTGTGGGTGGTGGCTGGTGGTGGCTGGTGGTGTGGTGGGTGTGGGTGGTGGCTGGTGGTGTGGTGGGTGTGGGTGGTGGCTGGTGGTGTGGTGGGTGTGGGTGGTGGCTGGTGGTGTGGTGGGTGTGGGTGGTGGCTGGTGGTGTGGTGGGTGTGGGTGGTGGCTGGTGGTGTGGTGGGTGTGGGTGGTGGCTGGTGGTGTGGTGGGTGTGGTTGGTGGCTGGTGGTGTGGTGGGTGTGGTTGGTGGCTGGTGGTGTGGTGGGTGTGGTTGGTGGCTGGTGGTGTGGTGGGTGTGGTTGGTGGCTGGTGGTGTGGTGGGTGTGGTTGGTGGCTGGTGGTGTGGTGGGTGTGGGTGGTGGCTGGTGGTGTGGTGGGTGTGGTTGGTGGCTGGTGGTGTGGTGGGTGTGGTTGGTGGCTGGTGATCTGGTGGGTCTGGGTGGTAGCTGGTGGTTTGGTAGGTCTGGGTAGTGGCTGATGATCTAGTGGGTCTGGGTGGTGGTCTCGCGGGTTTGGATGGTGGCCTGGTGGGGTCTGGGTGCTGGGTGCCCCAGTTTAATTCAGTTTTGGGAGTGGGTCAGTTCCATCAATCGTAAACAATCCAGCTAATGTATTTCTATATTTGCAGGAGGAGAGTTGAATTCTAAGAAGATGGCTGAAGATCGTATCAAGACAACAAGACCAACCCAATTCTGTAGTCGAAATTGCCGTATGTTCCCAGAAGATTGGTAATGTGTTAAAACTATCTTTTTGCCTTAACTTGGCCAAAATTACCATGCCAGTCACAAAGAAATGTTGTGGAAAGGGTTTAACTTAAGCCTAAATTTACCATCTTTGAATATTAAAGTTTACCTTTAACAGTAGGCAAAAATTAGTGATGCTTCACGAAGTGCTTTGTAAAGGATGTAGATCTGTTATCTTTTTGCTAGTGAACTATGTGAAGAAAGATGCCAAAGGATAAACCTTGGCCAAGTTATGGTGAAAGAATTATAGTTGTATATACAGAGTCCTCGTTTACGTATAATTTTTTTTTTTTTAAATTCAAATAGTTTACGTATTTTGTCCCGAGGCTCATTATTTTGCTAGTCATGAAGTACTGAATTATTTTGTCCCCACGCTTATGAGAATGAATATGGGGGTCTGTAGGCTGAAGATATCTTTCCCTTGTAGTCCACCATTATCCTAAAGTTGGTTAGGGAGGTAAATGTTTAGTAACCAAGGAGACTGATGAAGGAAACACTCTCAAGTACCTATACAGTTTGTCAGTGACTAGTAACTAAGGAGACTCCTGTAGTCCGTCATTATCCCTAGGGAAGGAATTGAGGGACGTCTGTTTAATGGGATTGTGACTTGAGGGATTAGTTGTTGTTGATCAACCCCAGTCTGTCTGGCCAAGCAAACCCATCAACCACAGGGAAGTGACAACCCCTTGGAGGACCACCCCACACAGTGAACCAATGTTCCCTTGCGGCTGACAGCACCCTGTAACAGCGAGGTGTGTGAGAAAAGAGTGACGGTTAGGGTCCCGGATGGATACTGCATTTGCATCTCTGCATCCAGTTAAGAGGGGCACCATAGTCTCATCTTCCTGTTATCTGGTTATATGGTTACCCTCAGCTGTGTAAATGGTTTCCTGGGTTGCAGGAAAACGTTAGACTTGGCACTCTACACTAAACCACTAGAAGTGGAAAGAGAAATAAAAAGTGACAAGATGGAAAGGGAGAAGTTGGAAGAGGCGGACAGACACAAAAACAGAATGATAGAGATCAAGGAAGAGCAGAGAGTAAAACAAGTGGGGGATGATGGTTGCCACCACCTACCACCTGACAAGGAGACTCATAAAGGCAACCCTCTTCTGTGCCTATAGTTTCATCGGTACCATGTTATGACTAGTGACTAAGGAGACTGCCACCTCATGAAGGCAGCCGTCTCCATTGCCTGTAAAGTTTCATTATTATAGAATTTTTTCAAATCTGACAGATCCTTATTCCCTTTTGTCTTTGTTGATGGCAGTGTATTCAGACTGGAGGGTTGATAAGGCCAGTAAACAAAAGTGGTGATGTCTAGGGCTGGCGGCCATACTGCCAAAGCAGAGGGAGTGTGGCCATGTGCAATTTGCCACAAGGGTCTGGGAAGTAACTGAATCTTTTGCAGCATTTGTGATAAGTGGGTGCATAAGAGATGTAGTGATACTAAAGGTAGGCAGCGAAAAATGCTGATTTGGTGTGCGCAGTGTGTCAGGGAGATAATGTAGAGACTGTTAGGCGTGGAAGAATTAATCTTGCTGGAGAGTTTCGTGTGAAGTTTTGTTGTTTGTTGAAGGTGGGGCTGAAGCTCGTTGGCTAGGGTAAAGAGTGGTTGGAGAAAGTTCAAAGAGCTGTAGAGAGGGTCGAGGGCCCTCCCTGAATGTCAAGGGATCTTTGTATGCGGCATACATTGATAGTGTAATGCTGTATGGTATTGAGACCTGGGCCGTAAAGGAAGAGGATACTTGTAGGCCCAAACATTCAGAAATGACAACAATCAGATGGATGTGTAGTGCATCCCTGAGTGACAGGTCTGGAAGGTGGGGTTAGGATTGTAATTAAAGAGAGGAAGGATGGAACTTGAATGTATGTGGTATGATGAAGGGGTAGACTGCAATGGTTTGGGCATGTGGAGAGGATGGAGGATGGCATCTGGATGTGGAGGGCGAGGTGTGTGATTGTTGAGGGTCGAGCTGTGAGAGGCAGACCAAAAAAGACCTGGGATGGTTATAAAGTGAGGTGTCAGGGATAAGGGACTGAATAGGGAGGCTATACCAGAGACTGAGCAGCAGGAAGAACTGCCAATAGGTGACCAAGGCCGACGCATGCAAGCATGCTGTAACCTGTATGATACAAAACTGAATGAAGCAACCAAGGAGACTAATTCGTACCACGTAACTAAGGATCATGTAACTTTACAAGTCCCCTCCTTTTTTTGCCCAGTTCTGTCAGATGAGAGACTGTACCTATAAAATTTAAGCAGTGTACAAAATTTCTATCACCAATTGTGCGGAAGGAATAGTGTTGAGACTTAAGCCATACTTGTGACTAAACGAGGACATCTGTATATGGACTGTCTATGTATTTGTGGATGTGGGAGCATCTTTTGCAGTTCAGTCAGTCAGACCCTTTGATTTGTCATCAGTTCTCGCATGTAGATTTTAGTATCCTACGTCCCTATGATCCCACACCCATTACTTGTATATTTGTGCTGACCATAAAATATTTTATTTCAATAAATGAATCAGTTATTTGAAATGTTTTAATACATGTACAATGGAGTACATTATTTTTCACCTTTAAGTCCCATAATATGAAAAACTTGATTTTGACAAGACTCGCGGAATTTCCGATATTTTTTAGGGTAGTAAAATTCTAGCCTGTTTTCAATCTTGTCAGTTGTTTTGCCTATGGATAAAGTACTTTTTAAGAATCTTAATCAAAATACAAAACGTAACTCGAGAATCTATTGCTTAAGAAAAAAAAAAAAAAATCCATGCTCCCGGTGCACAAACAAAAAATTATTTGAAACTTCCCATTTTGCTTACAGTGGTACATAGTGATGCCGTGTGCCAGTTTGTACCCCTTCTTACACAATTGTTGCATCTTTTCTATCATGCTTCAATGGTCACTGTTCCTGAACTGTCTGCTTGCATCCCCCCACCACTACGGCAGGTGCATAGCACCCGTCTAGTAGGAATTTCTTATCTCATTCCGTTGAAATCTCTAATGCAAGATTAAAGTTACTCCCAGTCCTTCATGTATGCAACAGGTCAACTCTGGAACTGTTCTTCCTGTGTCTGTGTTTTCCTCTGCCGATGACGTTCAGTGTTATAAACGCAGTGTCCAGGAATCTCAAAATGAATGGATCTTTAATTTGGTAACTATCTTATTTATTTATTTTTTGAGGGAACAATCTTGCAGGTTTGCTAGCCTTTGGTTCCTTTTCTATTGCATAAAAATTTGTATCATTAGTTACCTAATTACACCAGATTGAGTTATAAATTTAAATTTCATCCTGTCTCAGTTAAAATACGCCTTGGTTTACTATATGATCAAAAATTTAGTAAAGAATGTAAGCTGTAAAAGGCTCTTTATAAGAGTATAAGCTAACCCAATTTTTTTTTTTCCTAAGGGAAGTCTTAAAGGCGAGAAATATTACTCTTGTTGCATTTATAACTTGTGGCCACATTTATATTTGAGGTGTAGGTGTTTTTTAAGGACAGTCTGTTATTGTTGGATATCTTATGCCAGGATTCCGCATCTTATCTAATTAGAAATGATAGAAAGGTCGTTCTGTTGGCTTTTGCTCCCAAAATTAAAATTGGGAGACCGAGGATGAGATAAGGGATGGAGTGGAGAGAGAGAGAGAGAGAGGGTAAAGTAGGTGGACGGTGAGGGCGAGAGGGGGGAAGATAGAGGATGAGATGGAGGGATGAGGGATGGAATAGAAGGGTATGAGATGGGGGGGGGGGTTGTAAGCTGGGGAGAGAGAGAGAGAGAGAGAGAGAGACTAACTAGGAAAGTACATGAGTGAGGAGGAGGGAGGGGTAGATCGAGGATGAGATGCAGGGATGGTGTGGGGAGGTATATGAGAGGGGGGTGTAAGTTGGGGGGATGGAGAGACTAACTAGGAGAGTGCGTGAGTGAAGTGGAAAGGGGGAGACTGATGATATGGAGGGATGGAGTAGAGAGGTCTGTGTGGGAGGGGAGTGCAAGTTTGGCGGGATGATGGAGAGTCAAACAAACTAGGACTGGATGAGTGGTGGAGGGGAGACCGAGGTTATGGAGGGGTAGATTGGAGAGGTATATGAGAGAGGGAGACGTAAGTTGGGAGGCTGGGAAGTGAGAGTAACTAGGAGAGTGTAAGTGAGGAGACTGAGGATGAGGAGGGGGGTGTAATATATGGGGAGGGGATGGAGACTGAGACTAACTAGGAGAGTGTATGTGAGGTGGAGAGAGAGGATGAGATGGAGAGGTATATGAGAGAGGGGTTGTAAGTTAGGGTTAAGGCGGCGAAATGGTAGGGGATAGGGCGACGTGGATGATATGTTTGTAGCCACCCCTTGCGGGATTAAGGCGTCTGGTTATAAGCAGATATAGATTGATAGCTTGTGCACACCTTCACATTGTTATAGTGATCTGGCCATGAATATATATTTAGGGAGATTTATTTGAATGCTGTGGGATTATACTCTGAACTTTAACTTGGCCTACAAATTCCATCTTGAATGATTTGTAACATAAAAGATGTTAGTCACAAAGCACGAAAAAGATTTTAGCCATAGCACTCCTTCTATGCCTGAGTTATGGTAATCAGCTGGAAAGTGTGAAAAATTGGGCAAAGTTACAGTGAAGAGTATAAAATTGCGTTCAGTGGAATGTGATTTTGTTTGTGGATGTATAACATGTATCACAAGCAGTGCATGTTAGTGTATTTTAACCCCTTCAGTGCCGTGATGTTTTTTCTGTTTATTGTTGCCATGTTCCAGATATAAAGGTTTATTCTTGCTGCCGCCAGACGATTTTACTCAGTTTAGGATCTCTTGTACTGAAGGAAGGAAGTCCCCTCCAGTATGAGAGGTAATGCCCTAAGCTGAATAAAAACAGTGTGGAGTCAGCAGGAATAAAATACTCGTACTGAAGAGGTTTTTTTGGCCATACTCAGTCCTTTGATATATGCCATCTTGACAAATATTTTAGCATAGAAATATTTTTTGAGTAATATGGTTGTATTGTAAATGAAAACGGCATATGTTAAATGAGTGGGGTGCGATTTTTGTGTATGAAAATATTTTGTATTGATCTTTAACATGCATTAATGCAAACACAGGCTGCAGTGGTTGCACACAGTGTTTAGCAATGCATGTTAACAGCCCTTCTCATCCTTTGTTTATTGCCATGTTTACTTGTGTAGCTCTGCTCAGCATTAGCTGGGCAGAGCAATACAAGACATGGCATATACAAAGTGATGAGCAGGGCACGCTCTTGGAAGCATCTAAGGGAAGGGCGCAGAACCTATCTCGATAAATGGGCCACGAAAATACGGACTGGCAACCTCTTGGGTTAGCAGTCCGTATTTCTCTGGCCCATTTATCGAGATAGTTTATTTTTTGACTTCCACCACTCTTGTGTATATCTTATGGAAATAAAACCAATGTATTATTACACTGTCTTTACTATTTACCTTTTCTTTACATATATATATTTTGTACATATATATTAAAATGTGGACTTTGAAAAATTTCAGAGAATAATACCAAGACATATATGAATAGTACGGTGACATCACTTCGTACTATTCATATATGTCTTGGTATTATTCACTTTGATATTTTTTCAAAGTCCACATTTTGTAAACATAGTATGAAGGAGAGATCACTTAGTACTATATGTAGAGATGACTATCGACTTTATATAACTGCAACAGTCAAATTTTGAACTTAGAAAAAACAAACTTAGAAAAAAAAAATACTTTGGGATGATACACCAGCACTTATAGAAAACATGAATCAGCACTTGTAAAAAGATCAACATGACTTAACTGGCAACACAACTTATGAAAATGGAAAATTATTGAAATTCAGAAAACATGAAACAGGACTTATGAACATACGAAAGCTGAATCCGAACATATGATCAGAACACATACAATTTTGCTTGTGGTTAGATAGCTACAGATGCTAAGAAACAAAATAAAACTAGGCAAATTACATAAGGACCAGAACACCGGAAGGAATAACGAAGCAGAAGAGAGTAGGGCCAGTTCCAGGGCAGAGGAAGACAGAACACATGGAAGGACAAGAAGAGCAGGACATTGCAAGGGTGCAGGACATTGCAAGGGTGCAAGACAGGGCATTTGGAAGGCATGGCAAGGGTGTAGGGGAGGGGAGGGGAGGACAGGACAGCAATGGCAGTGAATAACAAGGGTGCATGGGAGGGCATAGGAAGGGTAGGGAAAGGATGCAGGGCAGAGTACAGGGAAAGGATGCAGGGCAGAGTACAGGGAAAGGAACAAGGCAGTGTTGGGGAAAGGAACAAGGCAGTGTTGGGGAAAGGAACAAGGCAGTGTTGGGCAGAGGGCAAGGCAGGGCAGAGGGCAAGGCAGGGCAGAAGACAAGATTGTTAGCAGAACAGGGTGGTGACAGGGTGGTGACAGGGTGGTGGTAGGGTGGGTTGCAGGTGGTGGTGGTGGTAGGGTGGGTTGCAGGTGGTGGTGGTGGTAGGGTGGCTTACAGGTGGTGGTGGTGGTAGGGTGGCTTGCAGGTGGTGGTGGTGGTAGGGTGGCTTGCAGGTGGTGGTGGTGGTAGGGTGGCTTGCAGGTGGTGGTGGTGGTAGGGTGGCTTGCAGGTGGTGGTGGTGGTAGGGTGGCTTGCAGGTGGTGGTGGTGGTGGTGGTAGGGTGGCTTGGTGGTGGTGGTGGTGGTAGGGTGGCTTGGTGGTGGTGGTGGTGGTGGTGGTGGTAGGGTGGGTTGGTGGTGGTGGTGGTGGTGGTGGTGGGGGTAGGGTGGGTTGCAGGTGGTGGTGGTGGTGGTGGTGGTGGTGGTGGTAGGGTGGCTTGGTGGTGGTGGTGGTGGTGGTGGTGGTGGTAGGGTGGCTTGGTAGGGTGGCTTGGTGGTGGTGGTGGTGGTGGTGGTGGTGGTGGTGGTAGGGTGGCTTGGTGGTGGTGGTAGGGTGGCTTGGTGGTGGTGGTAGGGTGGGTTGCAGGTGGTGGTGGTGGTGGTAGGGTGGGTTGCAGGTGGTGGTGGTGGTGGTAGGGTGGGTTGCAGGTGGTGGTGGTGGTGGTAGGGTTGCAGGTGGTGGTGGTAGGGTTGCAGGTGGTGGTGGTGGGTTGCAGGTGGTGGTGGTGGTAGGGTGGGTTGCAGGTGGTGGTGGTGGTAGGGTGGGTTGCAGGTGGTGGTGGTGGTAGGGTGGGTTGCAGGTGGTGGTGGTGGTAGGGTGGGTTGCAGGTGGTGGTGGTGGTAGGGTGGGTTGCAGGTGGTGGTGGTGGTAGGGTGGGTTGCAGGTGGTGGTGGTGGTAGGGTGGGTTGCAGGTGGTGGTGGTGGTAGGGTGGGTTGCAGGTGGTGGTGGTGGTAGGGTGGGTTGCAGGTGGTGGTGGTGGTAGGGTGGGTTGCAGGTGGTGGTGGTGGTAGGGTGGGTTGCAGGTGGTGGTAGTGGTAGGGTGGGTTGCAGGTAATGGTGGTGGTGGTGGTGGTGGTGGTGGTGGTGGTGGTGGTGGTGGTGGTTGGGTGGGTTGCAGGGAATGGTGGTGGTGGTGGTTGGGTGGGTTGCAGGTAATGGTGGTGGTAAGGTGGATTGCAGGTGGTGGTAAGGTGGATTGCAGGTGGTGGTGGTGGTGGTGGTGGTGGTGGTGGGGGTAGGGTGGGTTGCAGATAGTGGTGGTGGAGGTAGGGTGGGTTGCAGATAGTGGTGGTGGTGGTAGGGTGGGTTGCAGATAGTGGTGGTGGAGGTAGGGTGGGTTGCAGATAGTGGTGGTGGTAGGGTGGGTTGCAGGTGGTGGTGGTGGTAGGGTGGGTTGCAGGTGGTGGTGGTGGTAGGGTGGGTTGCAGGTGGTGGTGGTGGTAGGGTGGGTTGCAGGTGGTGGTGGTGGTAGGGTGGGTTGCAGGTGGTGGTGGTAGTGGTAGGGTGGGGTGGTGGTGGTAGGGTGGGTTGCAGGTAATGGTGGTGGTGGTGGTGGTGGTTGGGTGGGTTGCAGGTAATGGTGGTGGTGGTGGTTGGGTGGGTTGCAGGTAATGGTGGTGGTAAGGTGGATTGCAGGTGGTGGTGGTGGTGGTGGGGGGGGTAGGGTGGATTGCAGGTGGTGGTGGTGGTGGTGGTGGGGGTAGGGTGGGTTGCAGGTGGTAGTGGGGGTAGGGTGGGTTGCAGATAGTGGTGGTGGTGGTAGGGTGGGTTGCAGATAGTGGTGGTGGTGGTAGGGTGGGTTGCAGATAGTGGTGGTGGAGGTAGGGTGGGTTGCAGATAGTGGTGGTGGTGGTGGTAGGGTTGGTTGCAGATAGTGCTGGTGGTGGTGGTGGTAGGGTGGGTTGCAGGTGGTGGTGGTGGTAGTTGGGTGGGTTGCAGGTGGTGGTGGTCGTGGTGGTGGTAGGGTGGGTTGTAGGTCGTGGTGGTGGGGGTTGGGTGGGTTGCAGGTGGTGGTGGTAGTTGGGTGGGTTGCAGGTGGTGGTGGTCGTGGTGGTGGTAGGTGGGTTGCAGGGTGGTTGTGGTGGCGGCAGGGAGGGTAGCACAGTGGTAGTGGTGATGGTGGTGGTAGGGTGGCTTGCAGGGTAGTGATGGTGGTGGTGGTAGGGAGGTTGGATGGGTGGTATTCTGAGGGGGAGGAGGGGGAAGAGAGAGAGAGAGAGAAGTAAAGGAGTGGATGGAGGGAGGGATGGAACCTAATACAATACATAACTATAGAGATGAAATACCAAAACACACATAAAATAAAACACATGTTTTCATTTCTAGTATAATGCCTACAAGAGGTATCATTAGTTTAAGTTTGATCTCCAGAAACTGGTTGTAAAATAAAAAAAATAAAAAAAATAACTGTGAAACCCATATCAGTAATTCCTCATTTAAGATACTTTCACTTGGCACAGTTTCTCTATTGATCTGTCAGTTTAAATACAATTATTGTCCACATGACATACTTTTTAATCTCAAAAGTGTGATGTGAAACACCAATGTTAATTCATTAAAAAATATTACTAATTTCATTTTAGCATTACTACATATCTCTATATTTAGTTCCTGTCTTCAATACGATCCTTAAATACTAAAGACAAAATCTTTCTTGCTGGGACCTAACCTTAACTTCAGGCAATGTTCACCTATCAGCAATTTACAGGAATATGTATCAATTATGAAATGAGGAATTACTTTTTGCTGGCATTATACACAAATGAAACTCACAATTTTTATATACTGTCTGTAATAGTATGGAAAATGTGCCATTATATCTCAGCACTAGACACCCATCCACCCCTCATAAACACCCCTACCTAAATGACCTCCATCCAAAAGGAATTGTGCTGTGAAAAGCATATGGTATTCACAGTACAGGTCATTGGCTCTGACCATCCACCACTGACTGTGATCATCAACCTCTTCCTCCTCCATTTCTAAAAACATATTTCAGACTCTACATAGCCTTTCCCTACCCACACAAGGCCACTACAGCCACCAAATAAAATCCAGCCCAACAGGATTCTTCAGAAAACATTACCGGACATCTACCCTTCAGAAACAACCCTACCCAGAAAAACATGAGTACACCTAAGCTCTCTCTCTTTTTTTCCCTCTAACTTGGTCTAAAAGTGCCTTTTGCTCTCCCATGAATGTTGACCTGTAAGAATATGGTATATATGCACTAAAATATGATGGCTGTCATGAAGAAATGCTCTGAATATAGGTAAGTATCACTTACTTTTTCTAGCACTGAGCAACACGAAAAAAAAAAAAAAAAATCGGGTACAAGTTAAAATGAGTAAACCCAACTCCAACACAGCAATCACCTTTCTCTGCTTCTGTGCCAACACAAAATACATCTCAAAGACAATCCACTATATCCACAGTATAATGCATCCTGCCACACCACACCACTCTCACCACATGTACCACAGTGTAATGCCTCCTCCCACACCATACCACACTCACCACATGTACCACAGTGCAATGCATCCTCCCACACCACAACACACTCACCACATGTACCACACTATCACTCCACACAATCCTTCAACATTATATAAATGGCACTGCCCGAATTTCTGTAGTCAGTCCACTGGGTTTATAATTTATGTAGATGAACCTGGAGTAGCAACCACCACCATCAACCAATTTACATCTCTTTTAGCGAGCGCCCAGGAGAAGGGTGCCAAAACACCAGAGCCTGAGCCCAGGGGAGGTCCACAAATCAAGCAAAGATTTACTTATATGTACCAAATATTCTTCAAAACTGCATAATCTTGAACTAATAGGTTTATCACCTACTGACAAAGGAATAACATATATCTTAAGAACTAATTTTCATGCTTCAAGGGAAAGGTGGGGGGAGGGGAGGAGAATGTCAGTACAGGTGATGGGAGGGTCAAAGGGCTGCAATGATTTTTAGCACTACGGTACCAGGGCAACTCACTCTCTCTCTCCCTTTTTTTTTCCAGTTAGAACCACCTGAGGTAGGAGCCAGGAACAAAGAATGAACAAGCATTAAAGTGAGAGAACTATCAGTACCATGCCCACTGAGGTGGACTATTCATCATCACCATCATAACCAGTTCCTTTTCAAACTATCATTATCGTAATTTTCTTTCCCCATAGCAATAACCATCACTACCCTATCCTTTTTTTCTCACATATATCGATGAAATGTTCAAGGCCCATTAACCAAAGTGCATACCCAACAAAGGGACAAACAAGCCAACTGCAAGCCCACTGAAATGGTTCATATACTCATTTACCATTCAAATCCCAGAATCTTCCGTACACACACACACGTCATGGGGACATTACACATCCTTGCTCACTCGAACACTGATATCAAACCACTGTCATTTATGCTTCACCTCTCTCTCTCTCTTTCTCTCTCTCTTACCTTGCATACCACAAGTTTTCCAATCCCTTTGCTCCAAATTCATTGACACTAACTCCTTTAGTACCCCTAATTGGTATCCAACTGCACTGCTTTCCCCCCCCCTCTCTCTCTCTCTCTCTCTTTACTATCCATACAGAATCACAAACCACCACACCCATCCCCTGACAAACACCAACACCATCGTAAACACCTTAAAAGATCCACAGACAATGAAAAAGCATCAAACTGTGAGAAACAGCAACACCATAGTCTAAAAATAGTCAAAAGCATCCTGACAACATCTTACCAGCATAAAAATCACCATCACCATCTACTAAAAATTTCCATAAACAAAGTGAAAACATCACAGTGGGAGAAATATCAACGGCATATGCAGTGAACAGACCTGGGAATCCTACTCTTCCTCATATATTAACTCTTTAAAATGTATAAACAATTGGCTGTGATGTTAGAGAACTTACAACTTTACAAAACAGTCCAACCTAATATTGCAGATTATTTTGAGCATAAAATAATCTGCTCAAGAAATAATGTTGCAGATTTCTGAGATGCCATGAGTTCCTGGACGACTGAAAAGGACTTAGGTAAATTAGTTCTTGCGGCATGCTTAACAATACATGGCAAATGATCGTGTGATTTGAAACACAGTAATCAAAACAGTTCAGTTCATTGGGACACCTTGGGATCTTTCTCTACAGCTAGTAAACTTTAAACAGTTGAAGATGACATTAAATGGCACATTTTACTACATTATGCAAATCAATAAGAACAGAAGTGTAAAAATAACATACCAGTACTATTACAGTTCAATACCTATATAATTATATAGTCAGTTTGTTTTCATCTGACAGAACCAGGCAACATTTATAACCTCAGTACTAAATTATGGTTGCATAAAATTTTGGACATGTGGAGAGGATGGAGAGTGAAAGACTGACTAAGAGGGTGTATGTGGGTGAGGTGGAGGGAGGGAGAGGGAGGGGTAGACCGAGGATGAGGTGGAGAGATGGAGTTGAGAGGTATATGAGGGAGGGGGGGGTGAGTTGGGGGGAGGGGAGTCAAATGGTGGGTGACAGAGTGACTTGGAGGCGTTTTGTCTGCGGCCACCCTTTGCGGGATTAGGGCGTCGGGCTATAGATAGATAGATAGACAGATAAAATTCAGTAAGCCTTAGTGATGCAGTTGGGATGAGCCTCCATGGTTACTAGTCAAATTAACTCTCCAGTCTGATTGCACTTGGCCATCAACCAAGCTGAGAGGATATGAATCACTGTCAGGTGAAAGCAAACTGATTATTGTATATATAAATAGTTATAAACACGCCACCAAAAAACCTATATCGCTATACAAATAAACGTACAGTCAGCCACTGGAAAAAATATTAACAGAAAGAACGTAACTGTATTACAGTAATGACAAATGTTTGAACAAATGATGGGAAACAATTCAGGTTTCTCATTAATCTCATATAAATGAATGGAATCAACTTGGGATATTAATGAAGGAAATCAACTCAGGATGCTCAATAAGCTCTGACAAAAATGAAGGGAATAAACTCATGATGATCATTAACCTTTGACATAAATGGACATTAACTAAGGAGGCTCATTAGTTTTTATTTTCTCAGTGCAGTTGAAGGCAGTATTTTTATGTTTTTAATGCAGAGAAGAAACTGAAGGCTGCAAGAAAAAGTACACAAAAGAGCCAAATTCAAGATATTATAATTTTGGGATTAATGCATACACTGCGTTTAAAAGACTGGAGATCATAGGCAGAGGAAATACAGACTAAGGAAGACACTTCCACAGCTGACTTGTTGTCAATTAAAATAATCTGAACCAGGACTACTGGTGCATGCTTTCCTGTGACAGACTGTGCAGTACATCACTATGAGATGACAATTATAAAAATGCAAAAATAACATACATCATTACAAGACAATAGGCATAAAATTATAACACAACCAATATCAATACTTCAGGTAGGATTTACTATTCAAAAGACATATTTTCATTGCTTGGTAAAAAAGCACAACGGATTTTCTTAGCAGGTCCTTTTTTATGCCACATATATTTATGATCTTTTGGGCTGATAAAACATGTTGTTGTGGTACCAGGCTCATTTTAACTACTTCTAAGAATCACAGTGAATGCTAGAGAGACTCAATACTGGAATATAATGGAAGAAAAGGCAATATGAACTTTTGGATGAGTTAAGTTTTAATAATCTTTATAACACGGATTACCCTCTAATAATCTTTTTCAGACATAAGTGTGCATCTTTCAACAGTCTACTCTGAAAAATTATAAACATATATCCTTAGCAAAATTTCTCAGCTAATTTTGCAACACCTCACTCAAGAAGCTAGATGATCAGCGCACACAGATAAGCTACACAAACAACTGACATTGTTTTGCTTAGTCAGGGAGCAAAATACTGTTTTGGCAAAAATGCTGCAACTGATGCTACATCGGTTCATAGAAGCAGTTTCGTAAAAGCACTACTACAGAGCATACAGAACCACAGCAACAGCAGCCCACAATTTACTGAAATGAAATACAGACCTGCTCATATCTATCTATCTATCTATCTATATCTATCTATCTATCTATCTATCTATATATATATATATATATATATATATTGTGTGTTGGCTCAGTCTGCAGGTGTGGGAGATGCAGGTATTTTTACAACTTTCAGAAATAGAGTAGCTCTTCAACTATAGGCTACTCTCTTTACTGGGCATTATATTACCATCTTTTCTTTGTAAATGCTGGTTAAAACAAACTGTAATAAGGTGCTCATCATGAAGAAGTGCCATGGAATGGATGCAGAACCACAGTATTATCTAATTCTGCCAGTGAGGTATGGGAAATGAATCTGCATAAGGACAAAAACCTCATGTCTCTATGTGTCATACTGTACCTCCTTGTGTCATGTCTCTGTGGTTGTTCAATTTGTATATGGATGGAGCTACAAGAGAGATAATAGATAAAGAAGTGAAATATTGGAGGGAGAGTATGATGTGGAAACTTCCTAAACTGTTGCTTCCTGATGATACTGTATTTTTCAGTGAGGATGAATATGAACTGCAAGGCATGGTGAAAGAGTTTGGGGGTATATGTATGAACTGGACTCTAAAAGAGAATGTGGATATGAGTAAAGTTATGGTCTTTGAGGGAAATGAGGTCACAGCATACACAGTGAGACTGGATGATGCAGAAATGGATAATGACAATGTTTCCAAGTACTTAAGTAGTATGATCAGTAAGGATGAAATGAAGTGCTTGAAAGGGTACAGCAAGGTAGAAAGGTTGCTGGATCACTGAAAGCTGTAATAAGGAACAAGGAAGTGAGCATGGGAATGAAGATTGGATCCTGTTGGAAGGACACAGGTCATGAGTGACAGCAGTGGAGACGAAGAGAGGAGCATGTACAGTTATATGGATAGACAGACACACAAATGAGGAAGTAAAGAAGCACTGTGGTGCTGTTAGGAGAAATACTTTGAGATAGTTGGCCATGTAGAGAGGATGGAGAATGAGACACAGCCGGAAAAGTTTAAGTGAGGTGGTGGGGGAGACGAGGCGATGACCAACAGTGAGATGGAAGGATGGAGTGGAGACATATATGTGGGAGGAGGGGTGAAAGTGAGCATGGAAGTGAAGCTTGGATCCTGTTGGGAGGACAAATATCAAGAGTGAGAGCAGTGTAAATGGCATGTGTGGCATTTTATGGACAGACAAACAAACAAATGAGGAAGTAAAGATGCATTGTGGTGCTGTTAGGAGAAATACTTTGGGGTGGTTTGGCCATTTAGAGAGGATGGAGACTGAAAGACTGACGAGATGAGTGTTTGTGAGTGAGGTGGAGTGGGAGAGGAGGTGGGTGAGACCAGGGCTGAGATGGATGAATGGAGTGGAGAGATATACTAGGGAAGGGGGTGCAAGTTGGAGAGAAGGCAGTCAAATGGCAGAAGATAGAGTGAGATGGAAGCAATTTGTCTGTGGGAACCCCTTATGGATTTGGGGTGTCTGGCAAAAGATAGATAAATGGCAGACATAGGCAAAAATCTCTGCTTAATTAAAATTTGTTAACTTTATGCAATTTCTGGAAACAAATGCAAGAGGAGATATTTGATTTTTTCATTCATTCATTCATTGCCAGACGCCATGTATCCCAAACGGGGTGGCCAAGGGCTTAGAGTTAATTGTTTTACAGGAAGGGGCACTAATCCTCCACCAACCCCACTTGACACGTAGGGAGAACATTATGCCAACAGCATCTGGTGTTCCCAGGCGGTCACCCATCCAAGTACTAACCAGACCCAACGTTGCTCGTTTGATTACTGTATAAAAAATAATGCAAACAATGGATGCAAAACAACCCATCACTATAAGGTAAGAAAGGTTATGGGAAACAGAAAATGATGCAGGGTATATACATGGTAATGATGACTGAGCCTTTTCACCACATCAATCATCATTATATAAAGTAAATCGGATTGAGCCAGTGAAGATTTATATCCAAGGGGTGGTTGGAGTTTATTGCTCACGTAATGCCACTCAGGGATGAGTGAGGCTGGTCACTCTCATCTTAAATGCTAGGACCAACTTTCCTAGCCCCGGGCTCCTACGCTCCTCATGGGGCAACGTAGGATTAAATGATGAATGGATGGAAGAAAGGTTATGGGAAACAGAAAATGATGCAGAGCATATAGATGCTAATGCTGACTGAGCCTTTTCACCACATCAATCATCATTATATAAAGTAAGAAAGGTTATGGGAAACAGAAAATGATGCAGCGTATATAGATGATAATGATGACTCAGCCTTTTTACCACATCTACCATCATTATAAGCATTAGCATTATAATCCTCATAATCATTATAATAATCACCATCAGTCACTATTAGTATATTCATCACTGCAATCATCCTCATCCTCATCATCATCCTAACCTCTTCTTCCCACCAAACGATGAGGTAAGGTATGGTCCAAACAGCAAGGACAAGACACACAGAATCAGACACGTTATATATGGACTACGCTGAATTTTTTAGTATATGTGGCATATAACCAGGACTTATATACTGCATCTGTTTGTGATGTACAGGCATGTGCAAAAGTATGCCAACAATACTCTCCCAGCACTAACTTGTATTTCATAGCTATTTATCATTCTTCCCCAAATGACATGCAAGTAACATTCCTTTTCATATTCCTTCTTGTACTTTTTTTTACTAATGCTTGGAACTTACACTTTCATAGGGTTATGACCTAACATTGATACTGTCTGGTTATACTAACAGCCTTCAGTTCCTTTACGATCCCCATAAACGAGGCTGGCGGACTATGAAAGAACGGTAACTTTGGTCTGTAGTCCATACAACATAAAATATTTCAAACAACACCTTCCATTGCTACAGCCAGTAGAGAAGTGTCTACATACTTTTGCTCTTGCTCAGGAAATGAGTTTTGGTACACATTTTATAACCTGTGGCGGCCAATTGTTGCTAACCTTAGTCACTATACTCGAATCTGGCAAAGATGTCTCCTTTCAGTTCAGCTGACAAGAAAATATTTTAGTTTATTTTTATGATGCATTTTCCACTCATTTACTGCCAGCATAAAACTTTAATTTTCTCAGTCTGCTTTGGCACTTATTTTTTACATGTGGCCTTAGCATTGTAACTTCCAGCATAATGCTTTAGTAACTTACATATTACTCTGCTGCCTAATGCCAAATGGTAGTCGTTCCTACACTACACTTGTTATTAACCTTACACAATCTTTCAGTTTCTACTTGATGTTAAGAATGCCATAATCACTTTTCCTGTCACAAACGCTTCCTTGGAATGATAAGGTTAACTACAGACAATGGGGAATCAATAGGGCCAAGGTTTATAAACAATGAGCAATGCTGGCATTGCAGGGTTGTGGGTGACTGAAACGGAAAACATAACAACAACCTCTGAAAGTTCAGGGAATAATCTTAAACACAGATAACACTGCATGGAAATTTGAATAAAAAAGTATATTGGTATGTGGAGTTTTTTTTTTGGGAAAACTGATCATCAGATTTGGGAGACTGCAATATATGCCAGTACACTATGCTAATCTGAAGTGTTTGAAATGAAACAACTGGGCAAACCACAGGCTATAAAAACCTGTCCACTGTGTACCAAATACAATACAACAATAATGCTGCAATGACAATAATGCTAATAATCAGTCAATAAACACATGCATAATTCAATGGGCTGTCTTTTAGCTGGCATAGGAGGCTTGCCATGAAATTATGCTGGGAAATCACCACAGCCACAAAGACAAGCCACTTTCATTGAACTAACACCAGACATTGCTCAACTGAGAGAAATACTGTACTAGCAGTCAAAGGCATCAAAAATATCCTGGAGAACCTTTCTGTTTATGCCAAAATTCAAGCAATATTATATCTAGCTAACACTTGCTATCCATCTGCTATCTACGTGTATCTGTAATGTTTATCTATCTATATGTGTCCTTGTCTATCTAGCAATTTATTTATCTATGTATCTCTAGGTAATGTTTACCTATGTACTTGTCTATCTGTCTATCGACTTGCAATAATGCTGAGTTGAGACAATAGCTTACCAAGGAGACATGCTAATCATGAAGAGGTGCAACAGAAAGGTTTCAAAACTATCTGCTACTGGTATACCTGGGGAATTTTCTTACTATACTCCTGTTACTCTAACTTGGTAAAATTACCATCTCAGCAATAGTTAATCAAACAGAAGAATGCTAGTCATGAAGAAGTACAATGGGAAAGATGTAGACCAGTAGTACTGTGTTATTCTACCACTGAGATACATGAAAAAAGCTGATTAAAAAAAAAAAAAAATGGGCTAAGTTATGGTGCAAGAACTAAATGAGCATACACTAATATAAATAAATGTTAAAAATAAAGATCATTATTATCCTTAGTCCCCAAGAATCACTCTCAGTTGTATACCATCTGGTGTTAGATGGAATAAAGACAATTGCTCTCCCACTTACAAACATTTGAGCTAAGAACTACTGTATTGTTGTTGACAAGATTAAAGATTTACCAGCTTGAGATTGGATTAGGACTTGTAGTTAGTTTTAACTAATGCTAAGAAACTACTAGCCTGACAGTGCCAGGGACTGATTCCTGGCAATGCATCATCCTATCATCATCATCATCATCAATGTCATTGCCCATTGGCAAGTAAAATGAGTACAGTATAGTGTACATAGATTAAGTTACCTGGCCTTGTATACCCTAGTGGTGGAATGATTTAGTTATAGTGCCTAGCACTGCCACTGATCATAATTATCATCATCATTAGGCATTATCATTAGCATCAGTCCTAACTCCTGTTCCCTCCTAAGGATGGGATGAGGAATTTTAATTAAAATTTTGTAGACAGAGGAGCAACTGTTAACATACTCTGTCCACCCCAACTTGGCTTAAAAGTGATTTGGAAAGGATGCAGAGCCACAGTATTGCTAAACTTGTCTTAATTTGCTTCTGTGATATGGGGATTAGACTGCCAAAGGACAAAACTCTTTGCCAAGTCAAGGTGGACAAACCAAAAAATTTCTAACTCACATTTCAGACGGGTGGTAGTAGTTGTAACTCTAGTAGCAGTAGTAGTAGTAGCAGTCATAAGTGTTGGGTGTAGATAGGATTAGAAGAACAATGCCCTAGAGGAACCTCTGCAGGGCAATCAGATGTATTTCCTCAAAAGTTAGTGGCCACTGTAATGAGAGAAAACACCATGCCAGTAGCACCAACCCCACAGGCAGCAGCAGCATCAGCTCCACAGGCAGCAGTAGCATCAACCCCACAGGCAGCAACTGCTGGAATGGCAGCATGAGTAATATAAGTGGCCCATGAAAATAAAGCCAGCTTTTAGGAAATAATTTCAAGTCTGCTGATACTTTAATCTTTTGTCTGTGGAGGAGTTGAAAACAGATCTTAAAACTAGCCCCTACAGTACTGGTGCTGGAATGGCATTAATGGGATGGGGAGAGGGGGCTACCTGATTATATTAACATTTCATCCCTATCCCCCAACAGCAGAATGTCCCTATCCCCCAACAGGAGAATGGTGGACTACAGAAAGGTAGCTCTGCCTGCAGTCCACTGGGTTACTGTTCTGATGAGCCTGGGGTTGCAACTACTACAATACTAATACACGAGACCTAAGATGAACTGATCCATTTCATATCATTTGCCTGGCTCAATTCCCTGATTACAGTCCCCTACATACTCCCTCATTCCCAGAAAGGAAGATGGTGGATCACAGCAAATGGGTTACTTCATGCCTGCAGTCCACTGAGTTCCCATTTCAGATAAGCCTGGGGCCACAACAACTATGTACTTCATCTTGGGGTAAAGTGGCAAATCTACTTTATATGGAGAAAAAGGAACTTTAATAGGCTTCTATCTATCCACCTTTCTAACTTATGAACATCTTGTATAAAGATAACAGTAAGGTAATTAACAGTTATGATGATAATAATAATAATAATAATAATCTATCTACCTACAGCAAGACGTCATAACCCCGTACGGGGTAACCGTTTGTATTTGAGCTAGTTGTTTTACAGGGAGGGGCAATAACCCTCCCCCAACCCACTTGCTGGCACATACAAAACACATATGGGTTGGTTATGTGGTTACCACCCACCACTGTAAATGGTTTCATGGCTAACTGGAAACCATCAGGCTTGTCAGTCAATGTAAAGCCACCTGAAAAGGAAAGAGAAGTAATGAAAAATGACAGTAAAGATGGGAAAAATGGGAAGTGATCAGGGCAGAGACAAAAAAAAGAATGATAAAGGTGAAGGACGAAGTAGGCAGCACTACAAATGAGTGGATGATGGTGAGAAACAGGAAGAGAGGATGGCAGACACAGAAAAAGAATGATAAAAGTGAAGTAAGAAGTAGGCAGCACTACACCATTGTTGGATGATGGCCGCTAAAACATACTGCCAATAATAATAATAATAATAATAATAATAATAATATAGTAATAATAAGATAATAATAATAATAGTAATTATAATAATAACAGTAATAATAATAATAATAATAATAATAATAATAATAATGATGATGTTTAAACCCTGCGGAGGAGAGGCATCATGCTTCCCTCCCTCTAACTCACACTATATATAAAAAGAAAAAAATTTACAAAGAAACCTTGAGCCATAATATTTTTGGGTCTCTCAACACCTTTCATTAAGCATCTTATTTTGTGTATTACATCATAGTATTCTCTTGCATATTATTTACATCATTTTTAAGGTACAGGTGAGGTAGAGCCTTTTCAAATGGTACAAACAAACAATACAAACACAGGAGAAGATGCCTTCATATGGACCTATGATGTAACTATGCATCTCCATTAATCATTTACAGAAACATTCCTCAACTACCTCCCTCCTCCCCAAAAGGAAGACAATGACATGAAGGGGGCACCTTTTGCCGGCTGAACAAGACAATACTATGGCTGTGAATTACTTAAGTAACTCTTCATGACTAGCATTACTCATGTCTTAATCAGCACTGAATATGGAGATATGGTAGTTTTAGCCAAGCTAGAGTATACAGTACTGGGAAACAGGGTTGTAGAGATAATCCCTTCACAATGATGGCTTCTCCTCATGAGTAAAGTAATCTGGTGGTGGCAAGTATAAACTAGATGACATCATCAGGTGGTCCCATGCTACAGGTCCCTTATGCAAAATAAAATTAGTCAAAAAAGGAAGAAAAAAAATATCCTATCCCTCCCCCTCCCCTTGTAGGATGGGTTAAGGTTTATGGAGTAAAAAAAAAAAAAAAAACTACTCTATGTCTCAATGGCATGCCTAATGGACCACACACTCACACACCATTCAAACCTCTGGAATTCTGATACCACCACACAGACATATATACACAAATGCATTTCATAATACCCGTCAGATAATCAATTAAATAAGCTGTGTCAACACTTACCATGTACTCCCCCATACAAAACTGATGCAATAATCTTTATCCCAATCATCTTTATCTACTCAGCAAAAAATCAGATATAAACTACAGTAAGATACTGGTCCCTGGTTTGAATAAATCTATACTATCTATCTGTCTATGGCCAGACACCTTAACCCTAGATAGGTAATCTTGATTTTGTTACTATATTTGGTAACGTGGGGTCTGACGGACCCCACAGAAAAAAAAAAAAAAAAAAACTTCCGTTTGAGATATTTCTAAATGCTTCAATACACAAATAATTCAACCCCTTATCTTTAAATTGGGCCAGAAAAAATAAAGTTTAATTGAAAATATATATTTTTTTAAAGTTTATACAAAAATGATTAAATTTTAGGTATACAAATTTTAAAATTAAATCTTGCAAAATTGAAAAGTAATATCATGATTCCTTGGGTGGGCTGCAGTAGACCGATGTTGGGACCTTCTGTATACAAAAGGAGAAAGACAGCAAATTGAAATAAAAAAATCACAAGAGGGCTCAACTAAGGTTACATTATAGGTAATCTGGGGTATAACATACCCCAATGGCTCTATAGAGCAAAATCAGAGCCAGGTACAGCTATGACCCCATCATCCCCATGAAGAGCATCACTAGGCAGGAAGGTAATGAGATGGACAGATCTGTAGACCTTATGCTCATATTTTTAAAAATTAAATTTCGGGGACTGGGGTTTCTGAGACCCCACATTACCTATCTACGGTTAATCCCTTCAGTGGTGGCCATAAACAAATCGCACCCAGGTTGCCCTGTCCCCTGCCATTTTGCTGCCCTTTCTCCACCTCACACCCTCTCTCTCATATACTTCTCCATTCCTCCATCTCATCTTTGGTCTACCCCTCCCTGGATTCCCTGTTCTGAAAAAGGAGGATGGTGAACTGTAAGAGAATGGTAACTTGGTTTCCTGTCCAGATGGGCTTGGGAAAACAGCAAGAACAAACAGGAGTCGCATTCAGACACCAGAGAGTGAAGGCAAATGGTAGGGTGAATGTTACCTTGAATACAGGACTAATTTGACTTTCTTCCCCCTTCCCTTTCTCTGTAGGCAGTTTCCATGGCTGAGCTAATTCTAGCACCTGAAAAATATGGTACAAATCAGTCCTTTCCTTTTGAACCCTGATTAAGTTTACCTGGTAATAACAGCATATGATGGCAACAAGAACAATATAATCTGGGAACAACAAGAGTTAAATTACAAGGTAGTACCAAATGTGAAACATTATTAACAAAATATATACTGTATATATATATATCTCTGCCTATAACCAGATACCTCAATCCCATAAGGGGTGACTACCAATAAATCATCCCCATGTCGCCCTGTCTCCTGCCATTTCACTGCCCTTCGCCGAACTTGCACCTCCCTCTCATATTAAGAAAGGATAAATTAAATTACATAAACTGAACAAACTGTCTTTCAACAAAAAGAGTGGTGCTGGAGAGGGATGCCTTCATGAGGCGGTACAGATGGACTACTCCCCTCCTGGGTTTACAACCATTCCCCAAAAGGATGGTGGAAAGCAGAAGGGTAACCAGAGTCTGAAGTCCACCGGGTTCATATTTTGGAGGACATGAGGGACAAGAACAAAATCAACATGCAGTATTCACTGGTTACAGTTTATATTTTATTTTATATTTTTTTTTAATGCAAAGCAGATGGAACCAATCACCAGAAGCCCACAAGATTGTTCCCTCCAAGAAAAAATAAAAACAAAATAAGAGAGCCAAATTAAAGATCCGTTCATTTCGAGATGCCTGGACGCACTGCGTTTAAAAGAGTGGAGATCATAAGCAGTGGAAATACAAACAGAGGAAGACAGTTCCACAGCTGACCTGTTGCATATGAAGGTCTGGGAGTAACGGCTAACTCTGCCATTGCAGGGTTGGACACAAAAGGGATGACAGTTTGCTGCCAGACAGGTGCTACGCACTCACTGTTGTGGTGGAAGGATGCAAGCAAACAGTTCAGAGTACCAGTGACCACCGAAAGAGCAACAAAAAAGAGATAAAGATGCAACAGTCGGGCAGAGGGACAGAGGTTGAAGGCAGCTGGTAAGAGGAGGAGAGTTAAATAGATAATAGCCTTTGACTTCACCTTGAGAAGACCTGTACAGTATATGGGTTTCCTCCCTGGACAGAGTTGTACTCTAAACAGGGGCAAAGAAAACACCTGTATAATGTTAACAACTGTGCAAAGGTAAAGAAGGCACGGAGTGGTCTCCACCACCCGGGATTAACTCTTAGAGTAGGGCCTCATCTCTGAGTAACCTCAAAGCCATCAAAAACCTCAGACACTGCAACATCATTGTTGGCAGAAACCTGCTCACGTGCGCAATAACAATGTTTTTTAGCCAAAAAGTACGCAATAACAGCAGGAATGCTGATTTACCGTTTGCAGTGATAACAAAACCCAGTTAGGCTACCATATAAAACTGAAATATTACTCAGACATGTGGCTCACTTGGGGAGTTAAGTCCATGACTGCTGTCGTATTTGTGAATGCTATCACACTCATCTATGACACTGTACACACACCTTCATCATAGTATCACATAATCTGAAACGAAGAGCTACTGTACCTACAAATAAAAACATTATATCATAAGACAAATATCTGCAAAGGAAAGTGGATTTTCAAGTTGCGATATTAAGAGAGGAATTCCACTGAGGATAAACTAAATTCATCGATTCATACATTATTAAATCACCAGTGATTGCCCACAAAATGTTTGGAAATGCCAGTGATCTGTCATCTTTCTCGTGAAAACTGAACATACGCACGACAGACACATACACAGCTTGACTTTATTATTTTGATTCGCTGCCCCATCAGGAGTACCGACCCTTGGGGCTATACTATTTAGTCCCGTCATTAAGGATTTTGAAGCAAGAAGGAACCAAACGCCAGAAGCATTCAGCCGCAATCGCCCCTAAGTGAACCTTTTCTCTTCAATGATGTATTTATCATTTTGCTCTTGAACACTGAGCTGTACCAATTGATTAATGGAAGGATATCAACTAGCCATACAGAAGTGCTACGATTATCTGCCGGCCAAAGTTGTTCTGCTGCCCACCATCCTCCTTTTGGGGGACTAGGAGGGGACTGTGGGGCGCCTCTATATTCAGGCAGATCCATTTCGCGGTGATAACAGTGTTACCACATGAAGGCGTCCCTCTCCAGGACAGAAAATATAAATACAACCTGACATGGACTGAAGCTTACCTACCTAGCTTAATTAAGCCTAAATTTTGTATCATCCAGCAGATACAAAGGTAACCTATCTATCTATCTATATACCTAGGCTGCTTCCCCCAAGGAAAGGGAGGTAGCCGAGACAGGACGACTCGCTCTCCATTTACTCATCCATTCAAACACATTCATTCGCATCTTAGCCCCAAAGGGGAGAACGGACAGATCCTCACCGCATCACACCGCACAAGGGTCAACTGCGCAATGCAAGCAGTGACATCCACAGCAGGGCCCGACAGCAGAACTGGTTTACCCCTGCCACATCATAACAGACAAAGGTAACCAAACACCAAAAATTTCCCTAGAACTCCTACAATAGCTATATGTACCCAAACCAGTTTTAAATGTACAAAAACAGGGAAAAAGTCAGTAAATAAGTAAGACAAATTACGTACAATATGGCGCTAGGTACGACCACACATTTGCCGTAAATCCACACTGGTTCTGACGTCATTTTTTCCAGACGTTCTCGTTTAGTGGCCAAGATGATAGAAAACGTGAAGTTGGTACAGCTAAAATGATTGATATGAGTAGCCTATAGCAAGAGTAGATATGAATAATGAATTAAAACATCCTGATTGCTGTGCACAGAGGTTAACTGGCTAATATACCAAGGTAAATCATTAATGTATGCTGAAAAGTAACGAACCAAGAGACATCACATCCAACATATAATAAAAAGAATCTATAACCATATAACTATTACTGTATATTCATCAATCCATCCCTGCACAATAAGAGAATATACACAGGCAACCAACCACATACAGATTGCATCAGTTTATCCAGTCTGTAAGTAAATAGCTGTTATGGCATTCCTATTATAAATCATAAATTATGTAATCCGTTGTCATTGCTGGCCATCGTACTATGCCAAACTCGTTCGCAGTTCAACCATACATGATTTACTGATAAATGTTTTTGCTGTCCCTGGACACATTTTAGTATGGCTGCAAGTGTTTGACATTCGCCTTGTAAATAATTTGTTAAATAATAAATTGGCAACAATACTGCAGGGACAGGTGCAGGTAGACAATGGTGCACGACGTATTCTTCCTTCATTTGAATATTATGCACAAACGATATATTTTCAATCACTTAACTATGATAGATACCGGTATAATAACAACACATGGTAATACCTCATAACCTTATTAAAATCTCATATAGCACAAAAACAGCATAAATGGGTAGCGTGGAAATTTTCTACACTGGTCGGGAAACACAGATACGCTACACCCATCCACACCTACCCACACACATCCTCCTACACTCATTTGCACCAACCTAAACCCACACCCATTTACAGCCCATCCACATATACTGAATATCGCTCAGTTGAAATAACACAGGCACACTGGCACACTACAGTGATCAGTTTCCTTATTTTATCCCCTCGAAGCACTTTGAAACGCATCTATAATCACAGATCCTAGTTCCCACTGAATGTAAGCCGGGCGGTGGGCAGTCTGTATGGTGCCGTCAGGGGGATCCCAAGGGGAGGAGACGGGGCGGCAGAGGCAGCTACACAGATCAGTCTTAACAAAACAAATATTTCGCGACATTTTTTTTTTTTTTTTGGTGACTATCGCAGTGATTTAATGACCCCAATACTTTTGTACGTTTGTTAGTGTCTCTGAACAGGATAGCATAAGCCCCTGTCCTGTGTGGCCGAGCTTCAGTTTATTACATGACCAATAGATGGCTCTTTTTCAGGTCGTGTGCTCTACGTGACTTCCTGCCTAGTCGCGGCGCACGACTCTGAGATTGTCATTATCGTACCCTGGCAACCTACCATTCAAAAGTGAGTCCGATTTCATATATTATATACGAATCATATTATTATGCACGAATATATTATACAAGAATATTATTATACACGAACATATATACAAGAATCACATGCGTCTCATACTATACACGAAATCGGAAGCACTGTTGAGGGGTAGGTTGCCAGGGCACGATAATAATAACCTCAGAGTCGCGTGCCGCGACTATAGTACCTGAAACAAAGCCATCTATTGCTCATGTTATGAACTACAGCTAGGCCGCATAGAACAGGGGCAGCGGGCCTTAATGATATCCTGTTGGGAAAAACTCGCCCAAAAGTGATTGTTGCAGAAAGTTATGGAAATCATAAAGAATCTTATCTTAAACTATCTTAGCTTAAGACCCCATAAATGGTTGACAGGTGTGTGCAGTGGATGGGTTTAAGTGTATTTATGTGGGCGTGGATGGGTGTGTGTAGGTGTAGGAAGGGTGGGAGTTGGTGCTTTTTTATTATTATTATTATTATTCATGTGGTATATTAGGCACATGTAAATGATTAAATGAATTCAGGATAATAATAATATCGTGAAAAAATAAAGTCTTCATTAACAAATACACAAATACACTACATTTCGGCCGCACAGGACAGCGGCTGTATGATATCCTGTTGAGAGAAACTGAATCTTGCCCGATAAGCAAATATCTGCACGATCTCCTTATACCCATCCTATACCCATTCACATCTACCCACTCCCCCATACACCCTTGTACATCCGCTCATGCCCACCTACGCCCATCCTTCGTCCAATTAAAGGAATTTTGATGTGAGCAAGCATGTAAATATTGTGGGTGTGGGTTTGTGTCAGTGGGCATCAGTGAGTGTAGGAAGGTGTGTGTGAGTGTGGGTGTGTGTCAGTGGGTGTGCATGAGAGTGTATGAGTGTAGGTGGTTTTGTGTGGGTGTGGGTGGGTGTAGGCAGTTGTAGGTAGGTATGGGTAAGTGTAGTTAGGTATAGTAGTCATGTAAGTGATAGCACAATTGAGATTAAAAATGAAGTTTTGTAGTTAAGGGATTAATTCATCCATCCACACTCACCCATGTCACCCCACCTCCACCCAAGTCGACTCACAGACACCTACTCACCCACACCCACCAACACTCACCTACGCTTAGCCACACTAGTCTCCACTCACCCAAACTGACCTACATATACCCCACATCTGCCAACATCTGCCCACACCCACCCACACAAAACCCACACTCACTTATACCTGCCTACATTCATTAACATCCACCTGTGCCCACCCATCACCCACCTGCACCCACTTACTTTCACCTTCACCCACCTACACCCATTCTTACCCATCCATGCTCATCCATCACCCACCTACTACCACTCTCACTCCCCTACATTTATTCAAACCCTCTCAGAGTCACCCATGCTTACCCACCTACAATAACTTCAGTACTGTATAAGCAATAATCACACATTCTGACAGATGGTGTTCGTGAGACGTGCAAATATTCAATAGGTTACTCCCTTTACCCCATCCAAGGGAGTTGCATCAGTTTACCAGTGTAATGATGAGCAACAATAAATTCCATCTAAAACCAGACACCTTAATCATGGATGAGTGGGCCATGAACAAATCACTTCCATTGCCATGTCCTTTTATGAAGTTGCCCTTCTTCCACCTTACATGACTCATTCATATACTTCACCCTGTCACTCCACCTCATCCTCAGTGTCCCTCTCCCCCTCCCTTCCTGCACCTCACTCACATATACTGTATACATGACCAAACCATCTCAGGGTATTGCTCCGAACACAATAAATTACAGAAGGAAAATTATACACAACTTTTGGCATAAGTTTATTTAACACAATTATATCATACAAAGTGATGTCACTTGGGGACAATACCAATACAAGGTGACACATGGGAGCAGGAATGAATAGCGACCACCCTATGTACAAATATACATTGAAAGTTGTTCAGGAAAAATAATGGTTCAGAATACTGGTCTCTTAACTTACAGGAAGAATACAGTACAGGGGAAAACCTGACATGCTCTTGTGCTATACAGCTTGGAAAGTATGAATGAAGATGGGAGACAAACAGACACTATTCATTTTCAGTCTCAATATATATACCAAGAACTGATAATATAGAGTACAGTACTAAGAATAGTTACAGGATGCTACAATTTATATGTATACTTTTAAGTAATATTTGCCTTGTACAACCCAAGTGTGTATTTTAATATATATATATATATATATATATATATATATATATATATATATATATATATATATATACACATACACACCATAGTACCTCAATTACCTAAACCAAGTGGAGGCTGGGGTTTCAAATAAGAGTGAAGAGTCAAGATAATTCATATATTTCTCACTGAGGTACATATATTTCTTTTGCTACTCTTAAATAATGGAAGCATTAATGGACACTAAAGTTGAATATATCTGTGTAATATGTATGTAACCCAGAACAAGTGTAAGTAAACAGCTGTATCTGGTTATCCGAACTTTAAGTGATGCAGCAGACATCCACATATTTAATACAATTCAGCATACCCCCTGGACAAAGCAAGATAAAAAAAAAAAATGGTAACAGGTAATCTCATTTTCCCCCCATTATTGTGTAGGGATCGCTGGCCTGGCTAGTGTGGTCCATTACAATTTAAGACAGAAGACGAGCCTACTCTTATTGGTGGCAGTACATAAAAAGCCCCCAGTCATCTCTTGGGGCTCTGACCTATGGAAGGCCTTCCCTCTGACTGGGGCATTCTAACCAGTAAATCCACAGGCGACTAAATTATGTGAGGCTGAAGTAGTACTCAGGTAGGCAAAGAATACTGAGTTAGATAAACTAATACAGGTAAAAGATACCAAACAGACTGCCATACCCTCATACAAAATACTGGTAGTGTTTGAGAAGAATGTTCTGAAAAAGTGAACAAAGGATTTACATTTCACAAATCTGTGTAAATGCTATTATCTGTCAAAATGTTTGTAATTTTCCTCATATTTTTAGAGGGTAATAGGGAGGTTGCACAAAGCTGCATTATTGTATTACAGTACATTAGAAAGGCCATGTGAGGATGTCTGTGATGTGAACAATGATCATTATGTACTTAGATGAATAAACCCCTTGTCTATGTACTTACATGTCAAGTAAACAGTACTATTTAACTACAGAATAAAGGCCATGACATTCTGTGGCAAACATTAGTACATCACTTTTCTAAGCCAACAAATTATAACACTGGATTGTTTCTTTGAGCATCAATATTTTACATAACAAAATATTACACATTAAACCTGCCATCAAATATAGTAAAAGCATGGCTAAATATGGGAAAGTACTGATATTTAAAGTTCTTGAAAAATTACATTAATATTTACTGAACATTCATACATAAACATGAATCATACTATAAAAATATCAAAGAATGATTATTATGAATTAAGACAGAACCATTTTTGCTAAAACTGGAAACTAAAAAAAAGAGCATGGTTACTGTTATCTTATGAGTAAAGAATTTTTGCCACAATTATCAACTAAATAGAATATACAAGTGCACAAAAAGGCTAGCATGACATTATTGTGAATCTCAATGAAGTAACCTTACATTTCTTGCTAATGCTGCACTGATGATGACATTACTTTTCAAAATTCATCATTATGAATCAGCAACAATTAAAAATTTATTATGAATTATGGAAGGATCATTGCATGAGCTACTTGCTGGTGAGGAAAAAGAAAGATAAAAAAAACAAATGTGACCAGGACATAAAGGCAAGAAACTAAATAAATATACAATGAAAAATACCATATATTTAGCTCTATATAATGACAGACAGTATGTATAAAAAAATGAATTTACATCATGATAAAAGAAAACTGATTTGTGCTAACTCCCATCAATACCAGGGAAAATCTATGAAAATATGTCTGGTGCAAAGTACATGGATAAAGTGTGCTCTTATTATACAGGAATGATTATTGCTAAAACACTATTATTCATCTACGAGTACCAGTGAAAACATACAGTACAGTATTATGGATGAAATGTTGTATAAAGGTAACTATATTAAAAATGGCTAGAAAAATACCTAGTCTACCGAGAGACAAACACTGGTAGGCGAGCATTTAAAACACTGAGGGTCGTACTCTCACCAATTAAGGAGACTGCCCAGCACCTCTTCCCCACCAGTATCTTTCTGTATCTAGTACATTAATAGAGTCTTATGTTATTAATGCCATCTATGTCAATATTAGAAAGACATACATAACATACAAAGGAATAAGTAGGTGTCATCAGTAAATAAAGCTCTATAGAAGTGGCATTAGAAAGTGTCCCGAGCTAATGAGAATACTGACCCCAAGGTGTGTTAGCTCACAAATTTTTCCTTTTCTTGTGAAGTAGTTTAACTTTTCTTTTTCCCACATTTAGTGAGCACTGGCATAGAAAATGGAGATAAAGTAGGTATACAGTACTATCTACCCCCTTCAATCTGGTGATGCATTTTTTAGTTTATTCTTGTTAACTCCAGGGTAATACATTCAGCTAAGGGGAGATTACCAAAATAGGGGAGAGGGGTTATATTCAAGTCAGGAGAGATTTTTCAGATTCAAGGGGGGGGAGGTTAGATATTGCATTCATTTGACCCTTTTACTACTTACATGGTGATTGAGAGGGATGCCTTCATATGATGGCACAGATATGATATGATGGCTCTACTGCCTGGTCATACAAACATCCCTCAATTCCCTTCCTATCCTGACACTGAGAGGGCTCTCCCTCCATGCTATGGGGATCTTTGTATGTGGCATGAATTAGGAGTGTATTGCTGTATGGCAGTGAGACCTGGGCAGTAAAGGGAGAGGATACTCTCAGGCTCAAACGTACAGAAATGGCAATGATTAGGTGGATGTGCAGTGCGTCCTTGAGTGCAAGGCCTGGGGGGGCTAGGTTTATGATGGAAGTGTTGAGAGGTAAGATAGGACTGGAGTGTCTTGGTGTTGTAATTAGGAGAGGTAGATTAAGATGGTTTGGGCATGTGGAGAGAATGGAGGATGATAACTGGGTGTAGAAAGTGAGAAGTGTTTATGTTAGGGTAGGGTGGTGAGAGGTAGACTGAAAAAGACCTGGGACAAGGTCATTGAGTGTGATCTCTGGGTTAAAGAGCTAAATAGCTAAGCTGCCAGAGATCGTGCAGCATGGAGAGCCGCCACTAGGTGACCAAGGCCGATGAATGTAAGTATGTTGGAGCCTTCAAAAATGAAAATGAATGATCTCCCCAAAAGGAGGATAGTGGACTGCAGGAGAAGAGTAACTTCAGCCTGAAATCCACTGGGTTCACATTCAGATGATTCTGGTGTTACAACTACCACTACAAATACTACTCAGGAGCTCTCTTAAGGTAAATAAAACAGTCTGGAGATAACAAGAATAAAATAAAAACTACATTACTGGAGTGAAGTGGCTGACAAAATATCACATTCTACAGACTATATGTAAAAACTATTGGCCACTTTAGTATTACTGTATTTTCTTTCATTCGCCTCCAGTGATATGCACTCTTGCATCACATTACCAGTTGCCACTACAGTACTTATTGATTTAAGGTTTCATAACTAAAGAAATTAATTATGAAAATAACATCTGTCCAGCCATTACAGTGCTTAATAGATATTGTTTAGGTAAAAACATTTCTTCGGTTTTACTTGTATCGATGTTGTAAGTTAACTGTTATGTAGCTGCTAAGAACAGTTGAAGTATTTCCTACAAAACTTGCCATACAGAAGGAGTTTTACTGTTGTGACAGTACAATACTAGTGCAAAGCGGCATATCAAAATAAATGCTTTGATTAACAAATGTATTACTGAACCAGAGAGAGTATACTGTACTGGTGATCATGCAATACAAGTAGTAGTAAATACAATAGTTATATGAATATAGTAAATTAAACAAAACTTTGAGTATTCAAGGTTAGGTTCCTAAAAATGCAATACGTAAAGAGAATACATAAAGAGAATTAGACACAATCATATTACAGCATAACAATTACTATACATGCACAAATATTATGTTTACGAAACTTTTCATACCATTTTCAAAAGTTATTATGTCAAAACAACTGCATCCCAGGCCTGTGTGTCTACATAATTATTCTGTCCAAATAAATTTTAAAAATACAGTATTACAGAAAAATTATCGTTGAATACCTTAACTCCAGTCCTGTAGCATACTTTTTATTTATTCCTGTTATGCAATTTTATTCAGCATAAGACTGATTTTTCAAACTGGAGGGGTTAGATGAAGACTAAATAAAAATTATGACAAAAGAGCATGGTCAAAAGGTTTATATCACAGTGGCCAAATATGCATGACCTGACACTCACACTGCAGTCAGTGGGTAGTATGTCTCCCAGTAAGGAAGACCTCTTGCTATGTTATTTGTGCTCAGTTGTATGTTCATACAAAAAAAAAAAAAAGTTGCTTCATTTTCATCTTTACATCTGATAAAATTACTCAAAATTAGTTAAGCAGAGTTTCTGGTTAACATATTAACTGAAGTAAATACTGTACTGGATCACACAAGTATCCTGAAAATCATCATCTCTGATGCAAGTCTGTGATTCACTGGTAAGGATAATAATAAATTTTCTTGAAGTATGAAAAAAAAAGTCCATGAACAGCCTTGCCAGTACTCAGCATATACTGACGTGTGTTAAATTCCCTTCACCTTACAAAAATATCTTTTGTCTCACGCACTTAGCTATATAGCCATGAATTATACAGAAATATATAGTGTACCATTCCACATCATACTATATGTGTCACTTCAATGAAACTGCTAGTGTTTTTATGTTCATTTTCAATACTGTACTCCCCAGTTAATGTCATGAAATGCTCCCCAAACTAAATCATCAATGAACTTTTTTGTAGATGTGATGATGGGCATTACTGCAGCAAAAGTAGTCTTATGTTTGAATATGTCCTGTGTAGCACTGCTGAATAATATTATGCAAAAGAATAATCCTGAAAAATTTTATTGCTGTCAGGATTCTACTTTTCTATGTACATACAAGATTAGACAACTCCACTGACAAAAAGATCATTACTGTGCCAGCATATGTATGTGCTGTACACATTTTTCCTAATTTTGAGTCTGTGTGTAACCATGCTACTGAATACATACTTCACCTAGATGCACATCTACACTCAACAAAATAGTTATGTTCGATGTTCTACATGCTAACTTTAACAATGCAACCTTGTATTCAACATGCTAGTCACATTTATAATCATTACAGTCTTCTGCACGGCAACTAGCATTAATTAGTCACGAAGAATGTCCGATGTGCCATAACTGACCTCTGTTGTACCCCAACAATCTCTGATGGAATACTGGCACAGTAGCTCTTCCATGTCACCATGAATGCATTAGTCTGGAAGTAGTTTCACACAATGATGTGGCAGGGCTCTAATGTCGGCCACTCCTGTACTCATTCTCCACAGTAGTAACAGTGGGGTGACGAGCAGGTGGGTGCTGGAGGCGAGGAGGCCGGGCACAGGAAGCAGATGAACAACGATCCAGTGATGCATCGCTGAATGCCAAGGATTGCATTGAGCCTCGTGGACCCTGTGGAGGCAGAAAATGAAAAGTAATTTTTTAAAAAGATTCTTCTGTACCTTTGCCAAAAGAAAGGAAAGAAGGTGAAGGAACCCTAATCCCTATCATCCCAACCCTTTTTATCAACAGGGCCACACAGATCTTGGGAGCAATATTTTTTCTTCCCTACTTCAGGGTTTAGTTATAAGGTTACCAATCAGCATTATATTACAGTACTTCCTGAAGAACATGATTGGCTAGTCACTCACTGTTTAGTAACAGTTCCACTGAGCATTTTGGCATTCTGTTGATCTCCCTCCTTTGTGCCGTCTCTTTCTTAGTTTTCCAGACACTATTTTACTCCATCCATGGGATAGTCTTGGAACACCTCTAGTAAGCTTAGTGCATGAAAAATGCACACCTTATCCTCCACTATCATGCTGCCCTCCCTCCATCTCACATCACCCTAATTCATATAAAGTACTGCACATCTCCATCCTCTCCCTCCACCTCATTGTCAGTCTCCTTCTTCCCCTTTCTCCCTCCACCGCATCCTCAATCTCCTTCTCACCCTCTCTCCCTCAACACAGCATCCTCAGTCTCGCTCTCCCCCTCCATCCCATCCTCAGTCTCCCTCTCCCCTTCCACTCCATCCTCAATCTTCTTCACCCCCATCTCCCTCCACTTCAGTCACAGACACTCGTCTTAGTCAATGGGTCACTCTTCACTGGCTCCAGATGGTCAAACCATCTCACGGTATTGCTCCTAACACTTTCTAGGACAGTAAACTAGAATGGGAAAATTATCAAGCAGACAATGACCTTAGGATACTGTCCAGTCTTATGTCTCCGGTACAGGACTGCAGCCACCACCAAGCCACACATCAACATGGCCGCCACTACAGTGAATATGACCGTGGCTGCCAGGAAGGGCGGCTCCAGAGTGAGGGCGGGGCTGACCACCTCTCGCCGGCCTGAGCCCAGGGCTGCTGGCGGGGTATCCCATCGTGGCTCGGAAACCTGGTGGTGGAACCAGGAGGCACGCAGGTCTGCTGGCACACGCTCTTCATTCACCTCCAATGCTAGCTCTCCACGCTTCACCTACATGGAGAGAGACATCATTAGAGTTAGTGAGACAAACAAAAATTATATACAGTACTACCCCTTTGAGGAGGGGCCCAAGGTTTGGACTCTGTAGTCCTGTATACAATATTTAAGGACAGATGACCTGCCTACATCCCTTATAATGTCCTTATACTGCATGCATGTCTGCTGGCAATCAACTGGGAGAAATGGGTGATTCAGCATTCAGTGGAATTATAAAAAGTAACTGTTTTGTTATTTACTATGGACCTGACTGCAAAAACACAACATAAGAAAATGCAGCAAATAATGAGGATTTACTCATTTTTAAAAATTCTATCTATCTATTGCCAGACGCCTCAATCCCGTTTGGGGTGGCCACAAACAAATCGCCTCCAAGTCGCCCTGTCCCCCGCCATTTCACTACCCTGCTCCCAACTCACACACCCCTCTCTCATATACCTCTCCACCCCATCCCTCCATCTCATCCTCGGCCTCCCCCTCCCTCTTCCCCCCTCCACCTCACTCACATACACTCTCTTCGTCAGTCTTTCACCCTCCATCCTCTCCACATGGCCAAACCACCTCAGTGTGTTCCTCATAACGCTTCCTATCACATCCACATCAACACCACAACGCTCCTTTATATCCACATTCGTCAGCCTGTCTCTCCATGTGACTCCACAGGCTCCTCTTAAATAACTCATTTCCACTGCTCTCATTCTTGACTTGTGTCCTTCCAACAATGTCCAAGCTTCACTTCCGTACGTTAGAGTTGGGATCACAATACTGTCATGTAGTAACTTTTTCACTTCCATGCTCACTTCCCTGTTTCTTATCACTGCTTTCAAAGAACCAGCAACCTTTCTTCCCTGCTGTACCCTTTCAAGCACTTTACCCTCCAAACCTCCATCCTTACTCATCACACTACCCAAGTACTTAAACGTACTCACATTTTCCAATTCCTCACCATCCAACCTCGCTATACATTCACTGACTTCACCTCTCTCAAAGACCATCACTTTACTCTTCCCTACATTCACCTTTAGATTCCGTTTCTTACACACTCTCCCAAACTCATCCACCAAGCCTTGCAGCTCCCCTTCGTCTTCACTCAACAACACAGTATCATCTGCAAACAACAGTACAGGGAGTTTCCAAACACTATCCTCTCTCACCAGGGCCACTCCAACATCCACTACCCTACCTTGTACCTCTTTTATTACCCCATCCAGGTACAGATTGAACAACCATGGAGACATGACACATCCCTGTTTCAAACCAACTTTCAAAGAGAAAAATTCACTTAGTTCACCATCCACACGCACTGCAGCCTTCTCACCATCATACATACTCTTCACAGCATTCAACAACTTCCCATCTACTCCATATATTCTTAACACTTTCCACAATCCTTGTCTATCCACCCTGTCATATGCTTTCTCCAAATCCATGAAAGCTGCATACAACTTCTTTCCCTTCTCTAGAAACTTTTCCACTAAAGATCTAAGAATGAATATCTGATCTACACAACCTCTTCCCTTCCTAAAGCCTCCCTGTTCTTCTCCTCTCTTCTTACAGTATAAAAAAGAAGCTGACACTCTACAGTCCAATTTTTCCTTGCAGCAATTTACAAGTTAGTCTTAAAATTGCTTTAGTGCTTTATTCTCACATATTATTTGGAATTTGGCTGGAGGGGAATGCAGTAGGTTGATAAGACTGAAAGGTGATGAAGTGGGAAATACAGAAATTAAAGTGAGAAGCAAACAGTATGTGATGCAGTACGCGATAAGGGGAGTATATCTCTTTTAAATAGTAGTTGATGAAATGAAGGAGGGGGTGCTCACCATCAACTCACTCGATGTAGTGCTGCTCTCGGGTGTCTGCCCTTTCCTCTCTTCCATCCTTCTTTCCTTCCATCCTCTTCTGTCTTACTTTCCTTCGTTCTTTCCTTGTCCTTCTGCATCCAGGTGACTTTACACTCCCTCTTCTGTCTTTCTTTCCTTTATTCTTTCCTTTTCCTTCTGCCTGTGGGTGACTCTACACTGAGTGAGAAGCCAAATGGTTTCCTGTACACCAGGAAACCATTTACTATGCTGGGTGGTAACCATATAACCAAATTTTGGCACCTGGTGGTTTAGTGGATAATTATTGCTCTCCAGTTGGATTGAGCCAGTGAAGATTTATATCCAAGGAATGGTTGGGGTTGATTGCTCATGTAATGCCACTCAGGGATGAGTGAGGCTGGTCACTCTCATCTTAAACGTCGAGACCAACTGCCTAGCCCCGGGCTCCTACGCTTCGCATGGGGCAATGTAGGGTTGGATGATGGATGGATGGATGAAATAATCTCTATTTTATCTGCACTGACAGAACAACATCATTTGATGTACATTTCATGTAGATCGCATAACTATGAAGTAATGAATTCTGAACACTTGAATGGGTATATGGCCCATTTCACAGGGCAGTGCTGGAAGTTCTTCCTTCTATTTTTTTCCCCTATAAATGGATCCTACCCACTCCACTTAAGACCGATGATGACGACGATGATGATGATGATGATGATGATGATGATGATGATACTGGATTCCATACATCTCTCACCTCACCTACTTGACTATATCACCCTTCTTACCTTCTCTTCCAACTGGTATGCTACGTCGATCTTGTTTTGGCCCAGGAGAGTGAATTTGACTTGAGTGAGGTCGGGAAGGTCGATCACCCCCACTTCATTCTCCAAAGTTTCTGCCGTCATTTGCTTCAGGAGTTTATTCACCTGTCAGAGATGAGACAGAGTAAACCCTTTGAAGCTGAAGATGTCTTTTTTTCTGCTTTATTACTGCTTCCTGCTTTATTTTTGCCTCAGCTTTATTCTGCTACTGAATCACTAATGGAGGAGTGCTGTAAAACCTCTGATGCCACTATGAATATGGCCCTCTTCCCTAATAAACTGCTGAGAAAGAGATGCTCCCAAACCTCCTATGCCAATGAGAATATGGTCCTCTGTCTTAATAAACTGCTAAGAAAGGAGTGGTATGAGGTCTCCTATGCAACTCTGAATTTGGCTGTCATAATAAACTGCGAAGGAAGAGATGCCACAAGACCTCCTATGTCACTCTGAATATGGCCCTCTCCCCTAATAGATTCACAAGGAAGAGATGCTACAAAGCCTTTTACATCACTCAAAATATGGTACTCTCCTAAAATAAACTGCTAAGAAACCTCCAATGCTTTTTAGAACACCACTGTTTTTCCTCGTCAATTGTTACAGGGAAGATGTTCTACAAAACCAATGCCACTTAGGTCTGTATTCCTGTTGGCTATGGAAGTTCCTTTGCACTTAATCCTTACCATTTTATTTTTGTATCTGGCATGTTAATAGTCTCTTGTATGGTACTGATGTAATATATTATCAAAGTGATATCGCTAACATATAAGAGTTTTAATATGCACCATGGAAAATAAATTGCTAAGAAGAGGTGCCAGAAAAGCATCATACAAGAAGTTATCAGTGTAAAATATGGAAAATGAATCACAAAGGAAGAGATGTTATGAAACCTTCTATGCCACTCAGAATACAATCCTCAGTCCTGACCTGCTCACGGATCTCCTTGCCCTTGGCTTTTCCGAGATGCTTCACACCAGCCTCCCGCCCTCGGAACCCAAGTGTCACCACCACCGATTCCACTGCCACTGAGTCTGAGAGCCAAAGGGTTTGGTTAAGGCTCCATTTATGGTGGCCTAAGTTCTCCTTGTATGCAATCTCTTTTATCATTCATTTTTTTTCCATTAGGTTCATGATTATTATGGAAAAATTTTATATTAATCCCCTCTGCTACCGATAAAGTTAATTGGGCAGTTTCCCCCAACTTACAGTACCCGCTGTATGGAAAAAGTTGTGATAGTATGGATGACATCCCTGACTCTTAGTAACAACTATCTGTACATACATCACCTTTTATCTTAAACTTTCAATCCAGTGACCTTTTTTTTTAATGAAATTCTTGCTGTCACTGACTGATATTACTCAAGTTAGGGAGGACTCTAGTACTGAAAGGGTTAATGGAGGCTGTATCTAACTCTTCCAGTTCATAAAGTCTCTTTCATGGTTAATAAAAACAACTGGGGGTCACAAGAATGAAAAGAAAAGTACAGTATCAGAAAAGTGATAATACAGTATATCATTACTATATAATCACCACCATCCCAACTTCCCTTTCCCACCTAAAGTAGGTTATGGAACAAACTAATACTCACCACACTCCCTCTCGCCCCGTGTGAAGTATACGGTGGGCTGTGTTTTGTGTCCAGTCTCATCTACACACCAGCACTTTGGTTCCTCATTGAGTTGCTCTGAAGACACCTGGTAGCATTGGGTTGGCACAAAACGGCCTGCTTCATCACACTGGGCTATGTATCGCAGCGAATTGTTCTCCTGAAGATGCTGCTGCAGGAGCTGACAGCGGGTTAGTGTTGGCTCCCCTTCCAGATATATTGTAACAGGACCTGATGCTGGTGTGTCCCGGGCATCCTGGGAGTCCTCACGGGTCCCAGTGTTCAGGTTTAGAGGGGAATCCTGGTTTCCGTCACTAGTGCTTGACTCCTTAACAAAATGGCAGGTTAAGGTCAGGCCAAAGCAGCAAATGCATTTACCTGTTCTTTTTAGAAATGCGTATATTTAACTACTGTAAACTATCATTAAGCCATGTCTTTGGCATATAGTTTGCATATTAGTACATCTCATTAGGTTTTGAACATGATAATAATATCCTAGCTATACAGATATCATACCACTCTCTCTTACACACTGCAGCTTCATGTTTTTCCTGCATGTTATTCAAAATCATATACTAACAGCTATCCACTCCATTTTGAGTAAGTTTCTTAACTGAAGGGCTAGTGTACAGTCATTGTAGTAGTATTACTGTAGTTTATTTGAAAAATAATCACCAATAACAGTATGCATAACTTTCATTGCTTCGGTACACACCGTACATCCAGATTATAAATTGCTATATGAATTCATATATGAGAATACAGTACTACAAAATAGCTTTTTGGATAGATACATATATGAGAACTCAACACTTTCTGAAGAGTTGAGAAAATTTTACTTCAAATGCAATAACCATGAAAAAGCAACCACTTACTTCCTCAAAAGTGAATGAGAGGCGAGTCTTGGGTGGGTCAGTGGGCGAAAGGCAAGTGACGGGTCGTGCAAGTTCATCAACAAACATGGGTGTGCAGGTGCAGGGGTCCACCTGGCAGATGGCAGATGGGTGGCCCAGACAGATGCGGCTATGGCAAGCCTCTGACCTGGAACATGGCTCAGGTTCCATGCTGCTAGCAGACCAGTATGGACACAGCACCAAGTCTGGGAAGCATGAAAAAAAAAAAAAAAAAAAAAACTACCACCAGCTTGTCCAAGAAATCAGCCAGACACTGATTCACGTCATTCTTGCCCCTAAAATCCTGATTCCACCTCTGATGCCTAGTTTATATAAAGAAAGCTAATGTAACCTAAGACACCTTTTAATGTTCACGCTCCCTTCATTCTGGTGGATGATGTACAGCAGTAGAGAAGTAATAAAATAGTAAATGATCATTACATTTGATGTCTTACTCTCTTGACTGCTCCCTCCCTCCTCAAAAACAAATACATGCACACACACAAACACACACACACACACACACATAGGGAGTGGCATAGATAAAAATATGCCTGGGTAACTGCTATATCATATTTTCTATACTGTTCTGTCTTACCAGGCGAAAACTACTTTTTCACTCCTGACACTGGTGATATGAATGCATCAACAGTTTAGCAAAGTTCTTACAAGTCAATATACTGTTAAATTTCAGCTTTAATGAAATAAGTATCTAATACTTATTAAGTCATTCATCCATCCACACCATCCAATCTTTTACAGCACCAGGACAGGGGCCCAAGGCTGAAGAACATGAATAACACAACAAAAACAAAGTACTGTATACTGACTAGGACATCTGGCTTCACACTGGCTCTTGCTTCTGAAGTTGTTGCCATTACCACCACAGCCACTGTAGAGGAAAGGCTCACACTTCCTGGTCTCGGTGTTGTAGTACCAGCGCGCTTCTCCACCTGAGCATACACCGGCCTCTACTGGCTGACTGCAGATATCTGGGGAGTTTATATGGTTACTAGACTATTTCAAAAGTTGAGGGATCTCTGGGATGATTTAAAGGTTCTAAAATTTCAAGGGAATGTGCTTGCAATATACTGTGCTAAACTTTGCTGCGGTAGCCTGAATGTAAAACTACACCGTAGACTATAGTTTATTAATATATTTGAATAAAAGTTTTCAGCAACTACTGAGACAATTTAGCTGGTTTTGGGTCTTAGTTTACCTTCCAGTCCACAGACAACATCAGCTGTACCACAGCCATTCTCAATATGGAGATTTCTTAAGTGTAAGCGTGGCATAATTTTTACGATGTGCTATCCAAAATTTTCCACACTAATGCTATATTTTACTGAAAACTCATTAAAGCTCCAACTGCCTGCCATTACCCTCGAAGTAGTTCCCTTGCACATTGATACACCAGTCCCAGCTCTTCCTCCATTGCTGGAACGCTCCCTGGAAGTCCTTTTCAACGAGTGTCAAGCGCTGCAGGCTATTCCTTTGGGATGCCCTCAATGATATCAAGACAACGCCCTTTCAGCTTGATCTTCATTTTTGGAAACATAAAGAAGTCAAAGGGAGACAAATCTGGTGAGTTTGGTGCGGGGGAGGGATGACAGCCATGTTGTCCTTGGCCAAAAACTGCTAGGTGTTGAATGCACTGTGAGCCAGGGCATTGTCCTGGTGAAGCAGCCAGGTGTTGTCTAGCAAAAGGCCAGGATATCGCCTTCTCACATCTTCATGCAGTTGCCACAAAACATCACAGTTGAAGCTGGAACTGACAGTTTTGCCTGCAGGGATGAACTCTTTGTGCACAATTCCCTTGACGTCAAAGAAAATGATCAGCATGCTCTTGACACTGCTTTTCACCAGGCCTTTTTGGTTCTTGGTGAGGTTGTCCGCCCAAGAGATTGCTCACCAAACACTTGCTGAATCAATGCCAGGGTCTCTGTTGCATTTTTTTGAGATTCACACAAAATCTTATGCAAATTCACTGTTCCTTTTTTATATCCATCTTGAAAATAGCCAGATATAATGTGCATGACAGCAAACAAACGAACATCAATAATCCCCACATCCATCTATCTCGGCGCCGTGTGGCACACTGACTCACAATGCATGTTAGTACTGCCACCTGGAGGCTTACTGCATTACTACAACTCGTTTAGATGTCGTGATCCCAGCCCGGAAAATTTTGGATAGCACCTTATATGTCTGTATGTAAGACTGACTTTAAAATCAACATACTCCTCCTTATTGCCTCACCTGGATTATGGCACCTCTGCACTGACTTTAAAAGCAACATACTCCTCCTCATTGCCTCACCTGGATTATGGCACTCTTGTTCACACTCTTCCAATGTTCCAAAATTATTATCATTGCCAAGGCAGCCCCCAAAGATGAACTCCTGACATGCCTGAGCTGTTGTGTTGTAGAAGTAGCGCTTGAAGGAGGCCCGACACATCCCCTTGGCCAGTGGCTGAGAGCACCGACCTTCACAGTGCACCTTCTCTCCGCTTGCACTGGGGAGAGCACCAGTCATGCTTATTTGTGGCAAGAAGATAACTAAGGAATTAAGATACAGTATATGAGTTAACTCACAAATATAAATCATTAATGATCCTAAAACATTGCCTTATACATTATAATCTGTCCACTGGAAAGGAAATAAGTCATTCATGTCCATAACAATCTGTTAATTGTTCCTGTTATTCAACCTACACATAAAAGAAGTGAACTGTGGCACTAGCAGGTATTATATCCATGAGAGTCTACTAAAGTCTAGTACCTCTGAATTAAGTAAGGAGGATAAGATAAATGTAGAATGCATGTGGCGATACTCTCGCACTACAAATGTCAATGTTATTATGAAAGTATTTTGCATCATACAATACTAAAGATATACAGATACAATATACCAATACATGTACTTTCACTATGCAGTACCACATATAGTTTTATTGCATTATTATAAAAACCTGAACAACTGTACCTGTAGAAAGACACCCGGCATTCATTGCAAGGATCAGTCACACATATGGCATCAGGGTGGGCCGGGCAGGAGGCACGGAGACACTCCCCGCGACACACCTGCCCTCTTACACCTCGTGGACACACAAAGCCAACCGACACCTGCTCTAAGATCTGGCCTGAGGAGGAATGTAAATATTAATTTCTATCTATCTATCTATCTATAGCCCGACGCCCTAATCCCGCAAAGGGTGGCCGCAGACAAAACGCCTCCAAGTCACTCTGTCACCCACCATTTGACTCCCCTCCCCCCAACTCACCCCCCCCTCCCTCATATACCTCTCAACTCCATCCCTCCACCTCATCAATTTCATAAAAAATGAAAACTCTGTCTGATTATGATGTGCATATGTGTGGAAAGGTGTGTCTGTGAGGTACAGACATGATGCCAGAGACTTGAATGACAGTGAATGAGTGTGTGGAAAATTTTATTGGGCTTGATACTGCTTAGCTCTCACACTATCATTTTTTTTTTTTCCTTTTTATCTGCTCTCTAGACCACACCCCATCCCACTTGTGAGTGGAAAAGGATAATGATTTTGTTGATGCTGATGCTGATAATGATGATTTTGACAATAACAATGATGATGACAGTGAAGATGACGGTAAAAGAAATTCTGGCCTGAGGAAGAAAATGGAAGCATGTACTAAACTGACATCTTGTCTACAAACTGCTTTCCCTTGTGAGGTGGAGCAAGGAATTCGAAGGTGTGAATGGTATGCGAATGCTTGTGTGGTTAATTTTGCTACTGCTGTATATGCACTCTATATCTTTGCTTTGGGATACTGTTTCACCCCATTAGGTAGGAAACTGAGTTGGGATGATTGTTATGATGACAATTTGGGCAACAAACACCCATCACTCCTTGAATCTAAACCCTCACAGGCCATGTAAGGCTGGACAGACTTTTCCAACTAGAGGGGTTCAGTATGGCCTTTATTAAGTTTTAAACTGTGAGAGATCCTCCTTGGGTTGAATAAAATTACATGGAGAAGGACTGATTAAAGCAAAAAATATGACATCAGACTGAAAGGGTTAAGGGGTTAAATTCACAGGCAAGTACTAACCATTCTTGCCACAGTGCACATGGCCTCTAGTGAGAGTGTGGTGGAGTGGTCGGCCTCGATCATCAACACACCAGGTGAGACCACCTGCACGCTGCTCTCGCCTGTACGACCCATCAGCCTCACACACTGGAGCCTGAACTGTCATGCCTTGGGTGGACGCTGGAGTTTCTGTTGGGGCAAAGTACCAGTACATTAAATAAGTACTACAGTACAGTACGTCTGTTCTGGCCTGACAAAGATCCATAACCCTATTCACCTTAGCTAATGCCCAATACAGTCAGAGTGGAGAGTTGGTTTGACTCTTAACTAAGGAGACTCATTTTAGCCTCATAACTAAGAACTATCAAATTTCATGCAACCATAACTTCATATTCAAGTTGTGGGAGTGGCCCAGTTTTGTCAGGTGAAAAAAAAATTACTTATGCCACCTTTCCTACATTTGTACAAAAGCACTCACAGCTTCTGTCTACTCCACTGGCATTGCTCAACACATCCATGCTTGCTGGCATTATTACAACATGCATATCACTCCACTCTTTTATCATCTCTGCATACACTGTATAGAACTGTATTTCATTAACACCTGCTGCCTTCTTATGCTTCAGCCTCCTCATACCATTCAACCTTTTTGTCAATGTCACATCTTCAGGCAACATATTCCTTCTTTGCACACCACCTTAACCATTCATATTTACCACCACTCTACTCTCATCATTCCAAATTCTTTCCAACTTGTCCTCATTTCACTTTCATCTGCAAGCATTCTTCCACTCTTACCCTACATATTTTTCGTCTCTCCCCAAATATTTTTTCCACCTGCTCTTTATTTCACTTCCACATTTAAGTATTTTTCTACTCTCATCCCTCACATTTTCATGCTTTTCCAGCCTTCCCTAAAATATTATTTTCAACTGCTACATATTTCAGTTCTATCTGTAAGCATTCAGGCAAATTCATCCATCATATTTCCACACTTATTACCATCCGTCCCCCAAAAGTCTACTTACCATTCATTTAGCATGGTATTGTACACTGAAACTTAAACAATACACATCAGAAGTTGACAGGAATACTGATGACTGACTCACCCTGAGGTTCCACACAGACAGCACCACATCCGTTGAAACAGCACTTCTTGGATCCTTCACAGTGGGTGTCAAACATGCACGCTTGGCTTGGCACACACGTTAGGAGGGACACATCATTGGGTGGCCTAGGGCATGTCCCAGGTTTGGGCACCAGATCTACAGAGCAATACAAGCTATGTGGGTCAGGCTTTGCAGTGAGGTTACTTGCAGATAAAGGGTTACTTTTTTGTCTGTCTAAGAGGCTTTCTGGTACTTCATCTTGAATGATATATACAATGTATTTTACTTTACTCTGTTCCTATATGGTTTTTATGTCTTTTTAATGCATGTACAGATTGTATAAACAGCATAAAGCATTAATGTGCTAAATGCAAAAATAAAGTGATAAGACAGAGGTACTAGATCTTAGAAAGCCTCTTATGTTGACAAGAATATGGCCCAAGTGTGTAATACATGCAGTCATGACTACTGATATAAATGCATACAATATCACTAGAAACATCATCACCATCTCTTGGTCATATATGGGTCTAGAGCTAGGCCCATTGATCTCCCTCGGTACAATAATCAGCTTATATTCCATGTGCACTCTCCCTTCCTGTGCCATACAGGTATGTGAGGCTGGTGGGAACACAGGTGTGGGGCAGTGGGGTTGCCACATCCCTATACCAACACAAAGAAAGAGGTTTCCAGCCATCCACTCCTGCCAAATTTATTTTCATTTTACAAAACAATACAAGTAGTTATATATCTTCCTCCCACTGTAAAAGATACTGGTATTAAAAGAAAAGCCATTGCTGAATCAATTTCATCACTAATTTTTAAGAGGAATTATGTAATGGTCTAGTTGGTCATGCTGGTTGACTATCTTCCTCAAGACTGGCTGATATTAATTCAACTCTCCTACACCAAAGAACAGAATAACATGCTTTATTACCAACATTTCCAATGGCTTGGGGATGTCTGGATATGTTAATGACATACATAAAGTGACAAAATGATGCATATTGGATATAGCTATCATGCTTTAAACATATTATTCAATAAAGTTCCATGCTATCATGGAGCAATTATATTACTACTGTATATACTTGTTATGTTATCCACTAGCAGCATTTTCTTGTGCCTCTTTGTGCACTCACAATCAGTAGAAAAAAGAGAGGTAATGCAATCAGCATTGGTGCACAGTGCGAACAAAAAAACAAATAAACTCTACATACAATATAGGTCAAGTACAGTGCAATAAAATCACAGCAAAGTGAATGCATTAATTAATACCGCTAAGCCAACCATGCAAGAAAACTGGCATGCAGGTTGTACAGGAAATTACTTACTGTGGCAAAAGTGATAGACTACACAATGATTATGATTACATGATAGAAAACCCCCCATTATATAAAATAATGCCAACTTATGAACTACAATAAGTTTTTACTGAAAGTGTAGGATGTGTGTAACTATTTTTCTTTTTTCGTGACACAGTGCCAAATAAGACAGACTCCTGGTTCATGACTGAGGGATTAAAAAAGATTATAATGAAAAATATGCAACTCTGAGTGAAGATGGAAGTTATTTCATCAGCAACTTAATAATGAAACAGCGATTATGTTAAAATTAAAAAATATCACCCTGCCCTAAGGTAGGAAAGGAGGTTGGGATGATGATGATGATGATGATGATGATGATGATGATGATGATGATGATGACTAACTGACCAATACTTATGACCTCTACTTCCTTCCCACTAGAGGGGACTATCCCTTGTGGTCATAATGTGCCTGACCTTTGCTGATTCAAAGCATCCATCCATAATCCATCCCTTTATTACCTGATCAGAAGCACTGGGGCCTGGCTATTCGAAGTTAATCCCTTGAATCCAATAACATATATATATATATATATATATATATATATATATATATATATATATATATATATATACTGTATATATATATATATATATATATATATATATATATATATATATATTTTAATTCTTACAACTATTAAATGATCAGATTCAGCTTGAAGACACTTTTTCAACTGACAGCTTAAGTAAAGCCTTCAATAACCACCTTAGTGTTCTCTGAAGCTGAATAAAACTATCTACAAGCAACAAGAATACAGTTCTCTGTACTATAAAAACTACATCATCTGACTGAAGCAGATAACCAAATCAAATTTCCATTGATAACCAGACCAACCTTCAGTGGGGACAGCCTCAAATGTGTCGTCGAGGGTGAGGCGGGGCAGGGAGGGTGAGAAATGGTCTGCTGTTGGGGGGAAGGGAGGGTTAACCAGGTCACTGGGGTCCACCAAACTTGACTCAACCAGGGGGGACTCCACTTCAGAATCCTGTGAGAAGATTAGGACTTACATTAACCTGTTGAGCCTGAGAATGTTTTTTATTTTATTCTTGCTACAGATGATTTTATTGTGCTTCATGCAGGCTTTTCAGAGTAAAAGAGATATGAATAGCCTTAATAAACTCCTTCACTACTAATGACTCTTCTGAAATTGAAAAAAAAAAAAAATTGCCTAGTAACAAGAAGGACAATCTCAAAATCACATCACCCATATTCAGGTGTCTAATGGTTATCGATTACATAAGGTTCATTAGCCTCTTCAGCCCCTTTCTGTACATGTTTTCATTTTGTTCTGGCTAACACCAGACTACTGCACACTATTTTACTGAAATTAGGACACTCTGGATGAAAGGTCTACACTTCTTTAAACCAAATCTCTTACTAACAAAATTACATCAGTCCTGAAACAACAACTGTACCATGCTACCAAACAGATGGTGGGTGGTACTGACAAAGTGATGACTTCTGAAGAAGAGTGCCAAACTGGAGGATTGAGGAGCCTCTGCCACACTTACTAAGCCCAGAAGTCATATATATAATATAATATATATATATATATATATATACTGTACATATATATATATATATATATATATATATATATATATATATATATATATATGTCAGTAATCACTCTAATATCCAGACGTCCAATAACCGAACATCCCCACTACCCGGACATAATCGTCCTGGGATCCAATATTCCCAAAATGGTCTGAAAACCAAAAAAAAAAAAAAAAAAAAAAAAAAAAACAACAATTTTTTCCCGCCCGTAATTTGAACTTGCCGCGCGCGGAGTGGGAGAGCATTGTTGTGGCACGTCATTCCTCCGACGTCTGATAGAGCGCCGCTGCATCCTCCCCACTTTCCGTCTGTCTCTCGCCACAAGTGCACGCTCTTCGTAATGGCTGCCCACGTGATCGTTTTTGTGGTGGTGCCTTACCTGCTGCAGGGCCTCCTGCTGCTCTCGGGCCTCCTCTTAGTGTGTGTGATGATGGTCCCGCCACCTGAGAAAAGGAAGAGAGTGGTGTTGACTCTGGAGAAGAAATGGGAGATATTGGAGATAGATGCGGGGTGGTCTTCTTCCCGCATTCTCCGCGAGTTTAACCTGGCCCGGTCTACTTTGTTCTATATCAAGAGATCCCGAGACAAACTCATGCAGTACATGGCTGACTTCTCGTCGAGAAGCAAATGCAATGTGGAAAGGAAGGTTATGTTTACCCTCAAGTTTGCAGAAATCGACCGATCCATGTTGATTTGGTATCGACATCAACGTGCTGCTGGTGTGATGGTACGTGGAACGGAGCTGAAGGCTGCTGCTGAGGAGTTCGCCAGGCTTCATGATGCCCTAGACTTCAAGGCATCCGAGGGTTGGCTCTTTGCATTCAAGTTGTGGCATGGCCTTACCAACCGTAAAGCACATGGCGAAGCATTGGACGCTAACGAGGATGGAGTTGACGAGTTTCGGCACAAGGTGAAGGGCTTGATCGACAGGGAGGGCCTAACTCTCGGTCAAGTTTACAACGCTGATGAAACTGGCCTATTCTATCGCTCGCTGCCAACGAACACTCTAGCCGAGGAGATGGAGAAGCGTGTACCTGGCCGCAAGCTTTCCAAGGAACGGATATCTGCTTTGTGTTGTGCCAGTGCTAACGGCATGCACCGGCTTAAGCCCGTTGTTGTTGGCCGCGCAAAGCAGCATCGGTGCCTTCGTGGGGTGATGGATGTCCTTCCTGTTGTCTGGTACCATTCTTTGAAGGCATGGTTCACAGCTGTGATCTTCAAAGACTGGTTTCACCGTCACTTCGTCAAGGAAGTCATCCATTACCAGACGAAGACACTGGGAATCCCGTGCGACCAGGTAAAGGCCCTCCTCCTTGACAATGCACCTGCCCACCCATGCGACAAGGACTTGGTTGCTGAAAATGGCCGTATTAGGTGCATGTTTCTGCCACCTAATACGACTGCTCTCATCCAACCAAAGAACCAAGGAGTGATCGTGGCAACAAAGCGCCTATACCATCGGAAGTTCCTGGACAAGGTGATGGTTGTTCTTGAGGACGAGGACGAGCGCAGGGAGGGATGGGACAAATGAGGCAAGCGGACTTTGGAAAACCTTCGCTGCTACAACATCAAGTCTGGCTGTACAACTGGGCTAGTGCATGGAAGGAAGTCCCTGTGAAGACTGGAAAATGGTTGGTCTCGTCTACTTCTCGGAACGGATGTGGAGTACGATTTTCTAGGATTTGGCGTGGATGACTTCCATGCACGGCTACGTACGGACGGCGACGATGTAGATGTAGACGATGTTCGTGAGTGGTTGGATAATGATGAGGGCGATCCTGCGTTATCAGACATTGTCTGATATCGAGATCGCGTCTTCGGTTGCAGGTGTCAGTACCGAACTTGAAGATTCCGACGCTGAAGGCGACGATGATGCGGACTCCTCTCAGCAGGACACTACTCCAGCCATCCCCAAGTTGAGCGCATTCTGGGAACATCTAGAGTTTGTCCTACACTACCCGGAACACCCGGACTGCGACAGGGAGATGGGGCCATTGGGACTCGTGGAGGAAGTGCATGCTTTCAGGCAGCGCATCATCAATCGTCAGAATCGTCGGTCATTGCGTCAATCAACCACTGACAGTTTTTTCAGGCCTGTGACCCCCGCTGTGCCCAGCCCTGGCCCCACTCAGTTGCCTCTCCAAGACAGGCCCTCATGCTCCGAGCCACAGCCCAGCACATCAGCCACGGTGGAGTCACCGCTCGACGTGAGTTTGCGGCTGTCTTCAGAGTCGTCTGCAGTGGGTACGCCATCACCACGACCCAGCGATGCACCCCTAGGTCGCCTGCCAGTGATACTCTCGGACTCTAACAGTGAATAAACAGCAAGAACTTCTCCACTAGACCACATGGGAATTTAGAGTGTTGTGCAGTAAAAAAAACAGTGTGTTGTGTTAAGGATTTAAAGTTGTGAGAGAAAAGACTCAATAGAAAAAAAAATTAACGTAAACAGACTTGTTTGTTTTGGCTTTGGAAAATTATATGAATGGGAAAAGTTAAAGTGCAACACTTAGTAAGTTACAATGGAGCATTATTTAGACAAGAGTGCCCACTGTGAATAGAACGGACTTCTGTGTGTGATTGACTAAGTTCAGTGCAAGACTACAGGAACAGTGTACTGCAAGTACTTCAGGAAATCCTTCTTACTGTCAGAGTCCGAGAGGAGGCGGTTATTCATCGAGGTGGCCAGGGACTTGCTGTAAGTAGGCAGAATGTTTCATACTGTACTTTTTTCCATACTATACTTACCTCATTTCACTCTTTAATGTCCTTTATTGGTGTGAATAGGGTGTTAGTAGCTATGCATGTGCAGTAGGAATGTGTTTTTCTGAGTTAGGCTAGGTTAGGGTCCATAAGTACCAGAATGATTATTAATGTATGAACATACTTCTAAACCCTCATTTTATGTTTCTTTTGCATTTATTTCAGTCATTTATGTGCCTTATTGGTGTGATTTGGGTCTCAAATAGGTGCTATGCATGTCCAGAGGGAGTTGTATAGGTGTTTCTCTGAGTTAAGGTCCATAAGTACAAGTCCATAAGCTGGGGCCCAATATCCGGACAGAACCAATATCTGGACCTACCTATGGCTCTATTAAGTCGGATATTGGAGTGATTACTGTATATATATATATATATATATATATATATATATATATATGTAGGTGAGGTGGAGGGAGGGAGAGGGAGAGGTAGACCGAGGATGAGGTGGAGGGATGGAGTTGAGAGGTATATGAGGGAGGGAGGGGTGAGTTGGGGGGAGAGTAGTCAAATGGTGGGTGACAGAGTGACTTGGAGGCGTTTTGTCTGCGGCCACCCTTTGCGGGATTAGGGTGTCGGGCTATAGATAGATATATATATATATATATATATATATATAATCTATCTATCTATCTATCTATCTATCTACCTATCTATTTATTGCCAGACGCCTCAATCCCGTACGGGGTGGCCACAAACAAATCGCCTCCACGTCGTCTTGTCCCACACCATTTCACTGCCCTGCTCCCAATTCACACACCTCTCTCTCATATACCTCTCCACTCCATCCCTCCATTTCATCCTTGGCCTCCCCCTCCCTCTCCCCCCCTCCACCTCACTCACATACACTCTCCTCATCAGTCTCTCACCCTCCATCCTCTCCACATGGCCAAACCACATCAGTGTGTTCCTGCTAATGCTTCCTATCACATCCACATCCACACAACAACGCTCCTTTATATCTCAATTGTCCACCTGTCTCTCCATGTGACTCCACAGGCTCCTCTCAAATAACTCATATCCACTGCTCTCACTCTTGACTTGTGTCCTTCCAACAGCGTCCAAGCTTCACTTCCATACGTTAGAGTTGGTATCACAATACTATCATGTAGTAACTTATTCACTTCCATGCTCACTTCCCTGTTTCTTATCACTGCTTTCAAGGAACCAGCAACCTTTCTTCCTTGTTGTACCCTTTCAAGCACTTCTCCCTCCAAACTTCCATCCTTACTCATCACACTACCAAAGTACTTAAACCTACTCACATTTTCCACTTCCTCACCATCCAACCTCACTGTACATTCATTGACTTCACCTCTCTCAAAGACCATCACTTTACTCTTCTCTACATTCACCTTTAGATCCCGTTTCTTACTCTCCCAAACTCATCCACCAAGCCTTGCAGCTCCCCTTCGTCTTCACTTAACAACACAGTGTCATCTGCAAACAATAGTACAGGGAGTTTCCAAACACCACCCTCTCTCACCAGGGCCACTCCAACATCCACTGCCCTACCTTGTACCTTTTTTTATTACCCCATCCATGTACAGATTGAACAGCCATGGAGACATGACACATCCCTGTCTCAACCCAACCTTCAAAGAGAAAAATTCACTTAGTTCACCATCCACATGCACTGCAGCCTTAGCACCATCATACATACTCTTCACAGCATTCATCAACTTCCCATCTACTCCATACATTCTTAATACTTTCCACAATCCTTCTCTATCCACCCTGTCATACGCTTTCTCCAAATCCATGAAAGCTGCATACAACTTTTTTCCCTTCTCTAGAAACTTTTCCACTAAAGATTTAAGAATGAATATCTGATCTACACAACCTCTTCCCTTCCTAAAGCCTCCCTGTTCTTCTCCAACTAATTCCTCTGTTCTTTCCCTAACTCTGTCAATAAGTATTCTACCATACACTTTTCCTATTTCACTAAGAAGACAAATGCCCCTATGATTACCACACACTTCTTTTTCCCCTTTCCCTTTGTACATGGGAATAATTATACTTGACTTCCAATCCTCCAGGACTCTACCTTCCTCCCAGGCCAATCTGCACATCTTCCACATCCATTCTACTACTATCTTTCCCCCATGCTTCAGCATTTCACCACACACTCCATCAATTCCTAGGGCTTTCACCTATTTGACTTTCTTCATTACTTCCACAACTTCCATCCAACTGATTTCTTCCTGTTTTCTCACCTCCCTCCTTCTCCCAGCCATTCCCCGGCCACTTATACTCGCATTACTTCCATTCTCTATGTTCAACAATTCCTTAAAGTGTTCTCTCCTTCTGCTCACCTTTTCTCCCTTCTCCACTAGTAATCTACCATTTTTATCTTTCACTCCCCTGCTAACTTCACTGCCATCCTGTCTTACTCTAGTCACCTCTTTCCAGAACATTTTCTTACAGTCCCTTCACTTTACACTCAAATTCCTTCCAAATTCCTCATCCACTCTCTTCTTACTCTCTCTTACTAATCTTTTCACCTCTCTCTTCCTTTCTACATATAACTCTCTCTTCTGCCTCTCAACTTCTTCCATGCCCCTATTTCTCATCCATTCATTGTATGCTTTCTTCTTTTGTGCCACAGCCTGTCTCACCTCTTCATTCCACCACACTGTTCCTTGCACCCCCCTCTGTCTTCTCTTCACCTCACACGCCACCACACATGCTGCACATATTTCTTCTGTGAATACTGTATCGTGCACACACCTTCCACGTCTCCCATCTGCTCCAATTCATATTTACCCAATCGTTCCTCCACTTCTCTCTTATATTCTGCCTTTTTCTCATCCTCTTGTAACCTTTCCACTCTCCTTCCAACTACTCCTTCTTCCCGTTCTTCCCTTCTCCTATTTCTCCATCTTACTTGGATCTTGATTCTGGCCATCACCAAGTGGTGGTCAGAAAGTCCACTCCCCAAACCTCTATAAGCTCTTGCATCCATTACACATTTTCGCATCCTTTCATCCACACACACATAATCAATCATTGCCTTCCTTTCATTCAGTTCACCACCCACCCTTCTCATCACTTGCCATGTATACCTGTGGATTATTTTGTGTCTGAAGAGGGTATTGGCTATCACCAACCCCCTTCCGGCACAAATGTCCACTAACACACTGCCATTCTCATCTATCTCAGCAGGCATACCCCCACTCACCAACTACTCCATCCACCTTCACATTTCCTACTTTACCGTTCAAATCACCGATCAAAAACACTCTCTCATTCCTTCTAAACTTTTCCATGCATACTTCCACATTTGTCCAGAACTCTTCTCTCACTCTGCTTGCATGATCTTGCGTTGGCACATACACGCACACAATCGCCCACATTTGTATTCCAACTTTCAATCTTACCCACACAATCCTTGACCCAACTGATCCATACTCTCTTATGTTCTTCTTTCATCTTTTACTGACAACAATACACACTCCTTCTTTTCCCCTCTCATTCTCACCTACTCCTGCACATATACCCCATCCATACTCCCATTCTCTCACACTCTCTCCTCTCCATTTAGTTTCAGTTATTCCACATACATCCACTTTCGCACCCTCAAGCACCTGGACAATCTCCCTCTCTTTCACCTCATCATTCGCACCCCTTACATTCCATATATATATACAGTAATCACTCTAATATCCGGACGCCCAATATCCGAACATCCCCAATATCCGGACATAAGAATGTTTCATACTGTACTTTTTTCCATACTATACTTACCTCATTTCACTCTTTAATGTCCTTTATTGGTGTGAATAGGGTGTTAGGAGCTAGGCATGTGCAGTAGGAAGGTGTTTTTCTGAGTTAGGCTAGGTTAGGGTCCATAAGTACCAGTCCAGGAGCCAGTCACCAGAATGTTTCTTATTGTATGAACCTACTTCTAAACCCTCATTTTATGTTTCTTTTGCATTTATTTCAGTCATTTATGTGCCGTATTGGTGTGATTTGGGTCTTAAAAAGGTGCTATGCATGTCCAGAGTGAGTTGTATAGGTGTTTCTCTGAGTTAGGGTCCATAAGTACAAGTCCATAAGCTGGGGCCCAATATCCGGACAGAACCAATATCCGGACCTACCTATGGCTCTATTACGTCTGATATTGGAGTGATTACTGTATATATATATATATATATATATATATATACAGTATTGACAGATACATACATACACACTCGATCCTCCATTTCCCGTACCATGCATTCCCAGATTTCGGATTTCACGGACACGAGCTGAGGCTGGGCAATATTATCAATATTCCTAAGTGGTGTAATAACAAAAGAACAACACCAGGTGGGCCCGCCAGACAAAGATCTCGAGCTTCTTTGCACCATGGATTGGCAGGCCACGGTAGCCTCACCCAGATGCTGCTCACCCCCCAATCCTGCACCTGAGTCACCTCAACCTGCACCCGAGTCACCTTAACCTGGCCCCAGTGGTGTCATCCAGTCACAAACTGAGGTCACTGGTGACTCTGACTCCAAGTAACAAGTTATTCTGGGGTCCCACTATATTATCACAGCATACATAGATTCACCTACAATGTTTCATTAAGTATTTATACTTTCCATTTATACTGTATTTATGTTTATGTTTATGTTATTTCAGTTATGTATTGCATCTATATTTATGTTATTGTGTCAGTGTTCTTACAGTAATCCCCGTACTTTCCAGACGCCCACTTCCCGGACACCCCACTTACCGGACATTGTGGGCCTGGACCTTGGGAACACAAAAATGGCCAAAAAAAGAAAAAAAATCCCCCCAAAATCCTAATTTTTTCCCATCTGTAATTTGAAACTGCCGCGCGGCACCAAACAGCTGTTACACCACGGACCCTCACCCCTTCTTTCCTTCCTCCCCCCTCTCCCCTCCCCTGTCAGGGTTGCCATTTGGTATTTTTCATTACCAAATGTGGGCCAATTTGGTCATGAAATATTCGCTTGGTAATGAATCAGAGTAATGCATTACCAAATGGATTTTTCACATGTATGAAGATACACAGGATGGAGATGGTGGATAGTTTGCTCTCTCTGATTAATCTGCTAACGTACATCCATCCATCCATCCATCATCCAATCCTACATTGCCCCATGAGGAGCGTAGGAGTCCGGGACTAAACAGTTGGTCCCGACATTTAAAATGAGAGTGAATACATAACGTGAAAATAATCAACATGCTGTTAATTATAAGAAGACTGATTACATGTATTTCCACTTGTACATATAATTAGTGAAAAATAAACGCTAGCTTTACGAATTTGGTAATCTATCTATCTGTCTATTGCCAGACGCCTCAATCCCATAAGGGGTGGCCACAAACAAATCGCCTCCACGTCGCCCTGTCCCCCACCATTTCACTGCCTTGCTCCCAACTTACACCCCCCTCTCTCATATACTTCTCCACCCCATCCCTCTATCTCATCCTCGGTCTCCCCCTCCCTCTCCACCCCCTGTCACCTCACTCACATACACTCTCCTCATCAGTCTCTCACCCTCCATCCTCTCCACATGGCCAAACCACCTCAGTGTGTTCCTCCTAACACTTCCTATCACATCCACATCCACACCACACTGCTCCTTTATATCCTCATTTGTAAGCCTCTCTCTCCATGTGACTCCACAGGCTCCTCTTAAATAACTCACTTCCACTGCTCTCACTCTTGACTTGTGTCCTTCCAACAACATCCAAGCTTCACTTCCATAAGTTAGAGTTGGTATCACAATACTGTCATGTAGTAACTTTTTCACTTCCATGCTCACTTACCCGTTTCTTATCACTGCTTTCAAGAAACCAGCAACCTTTCTTTTGGTTAAATTTGGTAATGAAAATTGAGGAGTTTGGTAATGTGGCTGTTGCGATCTGGCAACTCTGTTTCCCCCTCACCAACAACCAAACAGTTATTGCCTAACTTCGATCGCAAGTGGTAGCTTATCGTAATGGAAGCCACACGCGCTCATTTTTCTGTGAATAAACAGTGAATAAACTGCAATACCTCACCACTAGACCAGACGGGAATTTACAGTGTTGTGCAGTGTTAAGAAATTAGAATTTAGAGTGCAAAGGATTAACTATGGAGTGCAAACTGGTGGTTGAAACTGGCCTGATGCAATTAAAAATGTGCAGTGTTAAACAGTTATAACTCACAGTGCATAGAATTACTGTAAGTGTAGCACAACACTGGATTACTGTACGTGCTTCAAGAGCATTTTCACCACTGCCAAAACCTTACAAAAGGCGGCCACAAACGTGCTGTAAGTACCCTGGCTGAGGTACAGTTACTTCTAATTCCTCATTCTTTGGTTTCCCTTCATTTATTTCATGCTCTATGTCCATTATTGGTGTGAATAGGGTCTTAAATAGGTTTAAATAGGTGCTATGCATGTCTGGTAGGGAGTTACTCGGGTGGCTTTCAAAGTTAGGCTGGGTTAGGGTCCTTAAGTACCAGTCCAGGAGCCAGGGGCCCACTTTCCGGACGGGACCACTTTCTGGACATGCCTTTGGCTCTATTACATTGGATAGTGGAGGGATGACTGTATTTTATGTACTGTGAATGTTAGTTATGTTGGTATAGGTAGCATACATTCCAGAATGCTTTACAGTATCGGAGTAATTACCAGACAATATTAGAGAATTTGGGCAAAGTATGGTAAAAGTCCGGGGAATGGTATGTGGGGCCGGACTTTTGTGGTTCCCGGACTGGTCTTCCCCCCCTTTTAATCCGGGAAATGGAGGGTCTAGTGTGTGTGTGTATGTATGTACACATATATATATATATATATATATACACCCCTTCCTGTAAAACAACTAACTCAGTGTCAAATGGCCACCCTTTACGGGATTATGGTGTCTGGCAATAGACAGATAGATAGATAGATAGATAGATTGAGATAGATAAATATGTATACTATCTATCTATCTATCTATCTATTGCCAGACACCATAACCCCGTAAAGGGTGGCCATTTGACACTGAGTTAGTTGTTTTACAGGGAGAGGCACCAACCCCCCACCAACCCACTTGTTGATATGTAGGTATATTTTACCCACCTGTAAAGATCGTGCTTGTCTGGAGTGATACTGTGCTTCCTCCACCACATCCCCAGACACTGTCAAGACTCCTCCTTTCTTCCAAAGCCTTTCCTTCTCTACTTCTTCTTTCTCCTCCTCCAGCATGGTTCTACCCTGGCGAGGCTCATCTGGGTGCAGCGGAGGGAACTGTTTGTCATGATCTAGGGGCTGGGAGTGATAGACATCCACATTGCGGAACAGATCAACATCATAGTGAACTTGGCCTGATCGGGAGACGGGGAATGACTTCCCATCTGTGATAAAAAGTGGACAAATTAGATTTGACTGATGTAAGTTAAAAACAGGATGTGAAAATGCATGACTAAGTGGAGTCTTGCTGCAGTTAACTGTTTTTCTGCATACAGCAGCATCACAACCCATTTTGTTTACAATTCAGAAACAGGAAAGGAAGAATGCAGAATCTGTTACTGTAACACTGCCCTGGGAGGTGGACAGTGAGGACAACATTAGTGTGTCTAGTTAGCAGAGAGTAACTGTTCCCTCCATCCTAGTCTGCTTTGGCATATTACCGTCCTATTGCCAACCCAGGGCTAAAATGTGAAACTGACGCAAGAAATCACTGTTTATAGCTCAAGTAGAATTAAAAAGGGGGTTACATCTCCTTGTCTTCCTCTCACTTTATTCTTTCCCTTCCTCTCACCCTCCTATATCCTCTCGCCTTACTCATCATACTGGAGGGCAAAGAACTCACCAGTAAGAGCAATGGCTGGCCTAGTGAAGACGGGAGAATTGAGGACTCGCTGTAGCTCCTTCTGGCACTCACTCAGCCCCACCTCACAGTTGACGGGGGTGCTGAACTCGTCAACAAACTGGGCTGAGCAACCTCCACAGGGGTTGACTCGACACACGGCATGGGGGTGCGAGAAACACACCTGATTTTCACACAGATCCTTCTCACACACATGCACCGTCTGGCCTGGCTCACAGACTGCAGAAAAGAGATGTACAGGGTATAAGGCAGATCCAACTTGTGTCATCTTTTTATAACATATTTTTGTTATTAAAACTCTCAGGCTCCTATACAGTACTCTCTCAGTTGAATAACTACAGTAAATAATCTTGTAATATTCTTAATGCTATTAACACCTACACTTTCTCTTAGCTGAATGAACTCATCTGGCATTAGCTGGAATAAAATACAATACCGGAGTTGTCCCAATGAAAGATTTAATAGTATCAGTACTAGCACTCTCTAACTTCAATGCTCATGTTAAGTTGAATAGTACTGTCTGGTATCAGTTGGCATACAATACTACACTGCAGTAAAGACGACACAATCATGAGAGAGTTAAGATCAGAAAATGACAAGAAACTTGCCCATTAAAGTTCCACTGTTACCACAAAACTGATTTGCCGGTTATCTCATTTAACAGTACCAACTGTAAGAAGATTCATGATGACTTCCTCCACAAGAAAAATATTTTGAGTCAATGAATAGCAATGAGATGGATTCCCTTTTAAAATGAATAGCAATGAGATGGATTCCCTTTTAACTGAGTCAGATGTCTGGTAACTGCAATGTCACAATACTGAAAGTGTTAATCACACTATACGTAGATATAGTTACATATACTATATGAAAGACGTACTCATATTGGTAGGTGTGGTGGGGTCAAAGTCCATCCTACGTGCAGCCCTGGCACTACCCTGGCACTGCGGGGCGCCACGGGTCAGCGAGCCTGGCACCTGGTCACCCTGGCTTGTCACACACCAACACACACCAAGCTCCTCTAGGCACTGTTCAGGCAGCCAGGCACCACTGTTCTTGTCACACTTGGGGATGAATGTTATCTGCAAGACATGAATTATAGAATAAACTTTGGCATAAATAAATGTTATGAAATAAAACTGAAATAAGAGTTTAATCATCAGACTGAACAGAATAAAGTTTTTTTCAAGGCAGTGATGTGCCACATCTTTCACTTAAATCTCTGCTAATAAGACTGCATCACCTTTTTGTTCTTATTTGAATGTCTAATATTCTTCTCTATCATCCTAAAAAGTGTTTCACCTTTCTGTCCTTACTTGCATGCCAAAATAATCTTCTCTCTCATGCTAAAAAAAGAAACACGTTGTTTCCATTTTATTGTTCTCTCTCATTCCCAAAAAGTCTCCCATCTTTCCATCCTTATTTGCATGCCTAATATGCTCTCTCAACCTAAATAAAATTCTCTCTCCTTTTTGTTCATATTTGCATGCCCATTATTATTCTCTCATCCCAATAAAGTACTTCACTGTTTTGTCCATATTATTCCATCATCATAAAAAAATTACCCCACCTTTTTGTCCTTGTTTGCATGCCTGATATTCTTTTCTCTCATCCTTTCACATGGCGTGAGGGAAGGACATGCTTTCTGACACTCGGCCTTGGTCTCAAAATTGTTGAGGTTGCCACCACAGCCACCATAGCGGAAGGTCTGGCACTGGTTGACTTCTGGATTGAAGAACCAGCGGCGAATGGCTCCTTCGCAGTAGCCAGAGTCACGCTGGTCATAGCACACCTCTCCTGAAATATAAAAAGGCTTAAGATTAATACTTATCAACTAGACAAGCTTCATTAACCTTGTGAATTAAGGTAACATAATTTCAGCTTATTCTGTTGTTACCAGATGCATTTGCCAAATGCTTTTACTGAATTCAGTTTATGAAAGGCCTCTCATATCACAAGAGTTTTCTATGACTGTATCTATGGTAATCCCTTCAGCCAATAAAGTATATCCTAAGGTGAATTCAAGCATCAGGAGATGGAAAGAACATCCGCCTTAGCCCAGGCTCAGTGGGTTCAGGGATATGATCAGTCTTCTGCTAATTTCCACTCTTTCCTTAAACTGGACCCACAATTATCAATGGTCCTGAAATGTACTGCAGGGTGAACATGGGCACTGGGTAAAGACACTTTGTTAAGAGGGTGACCAGCTTGAGAATGAAGAAAGCTATAAATTATGGCTGCCCTATGCACTCACCTAAACTTAAGTCTTAATTGTACCGTGTTAAAAAATTTTATGTCTGTTTTTGCAGTAATCACTTTCACAACTGCTTTTTTTTTTTTTTTTTTTTTTTTTTTTTATGTGTCTGACTCTGGGCATAGGCTTCACAGCCTGCTATCAAGGCCCAGCAGTCCTCCTACATACCATACACCTCTATATGTCACCACTTCGGCGCTAACACCCACCGTCCATATTGAATACATGCTGGGGCTGTCTCATACAGGACTGGTGTATTGGTATTAGCGGGGGTATTTTTACGACATGTCGGCGGGTCTTCTGGTAGATCAGTAAAGCCTGATTGAATGAAATTCAAATCCTTAAACTGTTCCCTGCCCCAGCCGGGATTCGAACCTGGGTCCGTTAGGACTACAGGCCACCTCTCTACCGATTGAGCCACCGCTTCCCCCAATAATAAGGTGGCTGCTGAAATTTCATTGCTACCAATAAAAGTACTGGTAAACAGTTTCCTATCTTGTCACTCAGCACAGACACCTGAAAGTAGCACTACAACCAATAACTGGATGGTGGGCGCCCCCATAATAGGTATTGTATAAATCAACTTACGTGGCTTAGGGCAGCAGAGGGCATATTCTCCAAGGGGTGAGAGGTGGCATTTATGGCTGGATGGGCAGGTGCTTCCCTCAGGTCCACACTCAACCATACTTTCATTCACTCGCAGAGGAGAACCTGTTGGAATTAGGTAACATGAAGGTGCTGGAATATACTGTACAATTAATGTTTTAGGCATGATGATGTACTAATAAGACATTTTAAACAATGAAGGATTGAAAACTTAACCCTCACATTTTGGGAGATATTTTCCTGGCACAAAATCAGATTCTCAATCTTAGTCAATATGGAGTCTAAAGGCTTAACCTCAGATCCTTACACCTTGGAGTAATATGGGAGCAGCAGTTCCCATTACAACCCTCTCATACCTAATTATTGCTAAAGAAACTTTTCATTGTACTTTATGCTCTCAGTTCCTAACAGCTTCATTTAATATATAAACTTACTGACCAATAATGTGATTAAGCAGAAATGTCTCTAAAGCTTCATTATACTGGCAGCAGAACAGACAAAAATCATATGTGACAAGCCAGAAAATTGACTGAGTGTAATGAGGTGTATAAAATCCTGCGTTGCCTAGAGACAGAGCGGGGATCCTCTCTTTGGCTCAGTGGTAACGTGCACGCAAATTCAGCACGAGGGTCCAGGATCAAATCCGGCCCAGACCAGTGATTAATTTGTTAAGTTTCAGTTTGGTCCTTTACATTGGTTGGCAGTGGTGTGGGATGTGAGGCGGGGTTTAGAGGGCCATGACGTTGAAAGTATCTTAAACCTTACATCCCGGGGGTGGGCTGTCTGTGTGGTTCGCGGACTTCCACTAATGGTCACCTCCAGTGTGCTACACTACCACGTGTGTTCGAAACTGACCAAATTAATCATCAGGGGAAGAAAAGAGTGATGTAATGGGGTGTATAAAAGCCCGTGTTGCCTAAAGGCAGAGCGGGGATCCTCTCTTTGGCTCAGTGGTAACATGAACACGAATTACATGCAAGGGCCCAGGATCAAATTCCGCCCAGACCAGTGATTATTATGTTCAGTTTCAGTTTGATCCTTTACATGAGAACCTCCTGCCATACACTAAACATATTCCAATCAGACCTGTGGGTTATAATACAGGTGAATATAATTACTTGGAGGCTGCTGAAATAAAACAGAATTAGTGAGCAAGGATCTCACTGGAATATAAATGGCAACTTACCATACGGGCAGGGATTATCCAACTTGGGTAGACACACAGGCAACGGGGGACATGGTTCGTCAACACAGGCCACGTGAACGATGCGACACTCCTCCATGGGGGCAGCACAGGTCACCTCCTCACAGGGGTCACGACATGCACACACAGGACAGCCCGAAGTGTCAAGACGGTACCCATGCAAACACGCCAGGTCGCAGTTCATTGCAGGACACACCAACGGCTCCTAAGGTACATTGTAATGTTATGGGTATACATGGATTTCTTTTGAGATCCTCTGATTTCTATGCTTATCTACAGTAAACTACTTTCTACATTGAACTCAGTTCTGAGTAAAGTATTCTAACTATTGGTACTTTCTTGTTACTCTTGATTAAAACTTGGCCTGTACAACAAAAATTCTGCAAACTAACCTGACAGTTTGGTTTAGCTGGCTGACTGACACGTGTCCCTGGGACCTCCTGCCCTCTCGAGTCGACACACCAGCATGTGAGAGTTGCTGGGTGGCACTGTGTTGGCAGGAAGGCACCAGCAGCATCACAGTGTGGAAGGTACACATGGTCTGCTGGGACACCTGCCTCCCTTGCACGGTGCTCCAGTAAGTTGCGTTGGTGTTCACAGGCTGAGATGGAAGGAGTGGTTGATGGTTAAGCTGATTCACCCACCTTCTCTACTTCTTTCAAACTTGTAAATTCGACTGCCTTCTTTGTCCCCTTCCTACCTTCAGTCATGCTACTTCTACTATCTGTTTTGCTCCTTTCCTACCTTCAGACACACCATAACATCAAGTTATTCATCTATATGTTCAAAGTAATTTTGATTCTGAGCTCAATATCTGCAGGTGCAGCAATATTAATACAATATTGCTGTTACTACTATGACCTACGATACATTTACTTTTTTTTTTTTTTTTTTTTTTAATGTGTCCGACTCTGGGCAAAGGCTTCAGGGCCTATATCTCAGGGGCAGTAGCCTATCCCAAGGCCCAGTAGTCCTCCTACACCTCCACATGTCACCACTTCGGCGCTAACACCCACCGTCCATACTGAATACATGCTAGGGCTGCCTCATACAGGACTGGTGTATTGGTATTAGCGGGGGTATTTTTACGACATGTCGGCGGGTCATCTGGTAGATCAGGAAAGTCTGCCTTCTATGAAATTCAAATCCTTAAACTGTTCCCTGCCCCAGCCGGGATTCGAACCTGGGTCCATCAGGACTGCAGGCCGCCTCTCTACCGATTCAGCACTGCCATCATGCACTATACTGCTGTACATTTTTTCTACCCTGATGAAGATTCCTAACTCACATCAGCTTGGCCAATGGCCAAGTACAGTTAGGCTGCAGAATCAACTTGATTTGCAAACAAAAAGACTCATTCCTGTCTGATAACTAAGTTCGATGAGCACCAAGCAATGTAACCATGATTTAGCTGTCAAGTTATGGAAGTGGCCCAGTTAAGTCCGGTAAAATGAAACCAACAATGGTAAATCTATCTCTTCCACTGCCCAGTTCTGTCAAAGTTTGCTCTGTTTTGCTCTGCTCTGCTCTGCTCTCACTTTTTCCTATTATGGCCTATGCTACCCTCCTCTGTTCTGTGTGGTACAGTCACTCACCAGTCATGATGATGGGTTCAAGACACTGCGTTCCACATCCATTGCTGCAGCATTTGGTATCAGCAGGGCAGTGAGAATCATCTGAGCACTCCAGGTCACAGCCGCCATTATCCACAGGAACTAGGAAAGGACACTGACCCAGTTTCTTGCTCTCCCCTGTTAACAGTAAGATCAAGAGATAAATGGGACACTCAGGAAGAGATCCAAGAATAATTGGGAAAATTATGAAGAACATATCTTACCCCTAAAACTCAAAAAGTTTCTCATATGTTAAATAAATGCTTTTGAACATAGTAAGAACATAATAACAACTACATCATCAGAGTGAATTGGTTAATCGCAACATGTTACTGTTGTTATTGTGGCCACGCACTCATCTGGCTATGAGCCCAATGAACTGTATGCTAGAGCTGCCTTTCTCCAGCAGTCTACCATTCTTCTTTCACTGAACAAAGAGGGAGCTGTGGGACGTTTGTATAACTGGGCTGCTAACATGTGAAAGTATACCTCTTCAGCACCTAATCACAAGATATACATTAAATGCAAAATAACACAACAGACCTGGGGTGGGGCAGCAGAATCCTTGAGTAGAATCTGGGTTATGAGGGACACAAGAATACCCTGTAGGGCATTCGAGGGCACGGGCACGGGGACTGCAGGCCAGGGTGGCATTGGTCTCAGGCAAGGTGTAGGGTTGGCCAACAGGGCATGTGGGGACTGGCCAGGCATGTATGACTGGCACACACTGAGGTACAGCCGGGCACACGCCATCAACACAGGGAATGTCCACCATTTGACACACTTCACTACCTTCACATTCTACATTCTGGAGAGGGAAAAACAGCAAACTGTAAAGTACCTCACTCCAACCTGAAAAAATATAAAATAATAATAATAATACCAAAGATGAAAAATTGAAAACTACTGTAACTATGAGTGAATACAGTATAAACCAACTGGAAAAATATCCAAACTGATAAAATGAAGTATGAAATCAACTAAGATACAACTGAGCTTTCATAACATAATTTTCCTGGACATAAAAGACTACAGTCCCATACCAGATTCCAGTGGAACCACTTGGGGCTGAGACACAATATAAAGGATGTATACAAGTGTCGTGAACTCCACAATGCAGAAAGAACTATGTATGCAAAGAAAAAAAATTACTTGTAGCAACTGTTATATAAACTAGTATTGTATCTCCAGTACCTGTACTTCTTAATGGAGGAATGGTGAGTTTTTGTCACTGCAAAATTCAGGTTATTTATCTAATCATTTTTCTTTTTTTTTTTTTTTTTTTTACAAAAGGAAAGCTATGGTACTGTACAATAAAGGGAAACGATTATCATAAAGAAGCATCAGAAATCAGACTCTGATGCCATTTACATACCTGGCAGGGGTCTCGACACTGGCAGAGTGGGCAGGCAGTGTCTGACTGAAGCACAAAGCCATAATCACAGCCAAGACGACACAGCATCTCCCCACACTCCAGTGATGCACGGGCCTTTTCACATGTCACCAGCTCTCGGGATGATGCCCTGTATACACAATGAATTGCTTAGAGGTTCATCTGTCTAAACATATCCTCACTACTATGCATAATCTGTATTATCCTATCACTTTTGCAATGCTTGATAATGATGATGTACTCAAGTTATGCACAGAACATTTCAGCAACCTGGCACTGGAGAAAACTGGAAATCAGCTTTATAAGTAACAACACAATATTAACAGCCATGTTTTATTTTTATTTTACTGTAGATTTAAGCAAAATACATTACATGAGAATAAAAAAGGCAGTTTATAACAAGAAGTCACTAAACATACTTGGTGCTGGGTATCTCTGTGCCAAAGTCATCAACACACCAGCACTGGCCCAGAGGGTTACACTGCACCCGCTCATAGGCGCCATCTGCATCACAGCTTGGGGTGGGAATGGCAAGACTCACTCCTTCCAGCTCAACCAGGTCACGCAAATACTCACACACTGCAAGACATTAATACACTGTTTTGCTCTGACAACAAACCTTACTATAAGTTGAGTTCAATACAGTATTTAGCAATACTGTACTGTATAGATTCATAAAAAATTCACACACTGCAATGTATTAACCTATTTGTATTGGTTTGTCAAAAGAGAAGTAGACATTTTGGAAATAAAATGGAATTAACTTAGTAGTCTACTCACAACTATGTACTGTTTGCAAAACAGATTAACGTATATTAATCACTCTCAAGAGGTCAAGGGAGAAGTTTTGAGGAGGGTGTGGAGTAAAAAGGATATACCTGTACTGTACATTATACAGGTGTGCAAGAATAGTAGGCATAATCACAGTCAACAAATTACAACCATTGTAGTGATCATGGCACTAACTTGTTGGTCCCTGAAGGAGGCCATGGTCAAGGGAGAAGTTCTGAGGTGGTTGTGGGGTGACACATGATGGTCCACAGCCAGGGACCACACAGCACTTGAGATCATGACCGCACTCAGAGTCTGCTGCACACCTAGGCCCACCACACAATTCCGCACTGGCTGCGCGAACGAAGGGGCACTGGCCAGGTTTGGTTGCTTCTGTATGACAAATGTTATGACTTACATCTTTGCTGCCACATTAGGAGTGTAGAAGCCTGGGTCTATGCCACTAAATCCTAATATTCAAGCATAAATGACTAACTGATTACTCCTGACTTGCAACATGTCAGCATGGGTCACATCCATTTGGATGTAAAAATATTCTCCTTATCAACTTTGGAGGCTTGATTAAATAATGGAAAAATTATGGGAATTTCACAGTGAACTGGATGATCATGGCAAGTGCTTCATGATAAAGGATGATGGTTATGCTACATCTGATGTGTTCAAAAGCATGACTATCCTAGATCAGTAAAGTGTGTTTTAACAAAATTTAACCCACCAAACTGTTTCCTGCCTCAGCCTGTAACTGAATGTGCATCCTTTCATGCAGCAGACTGCTACTACTTGACAACTAGAACAATGAAACCAAAGGAGAATCAGAACCACCATACATCTATATGAGCAACAACTGAGCAGCAAGTTCGTAGGGGTAGGGGAAGTACAGTTGTGGTTGGATGGGCATGCAGTAAATGAATAATCAAACTGTTCCCTACTCCAGCCTGGGATGGAGCTCTTGTACTTTTGAACACAGACTACTATCATTACATTCTAACCACTAAACCACGGAAACAATGAAGATGAAAAGGAGAATTAGAACAACTACTCACCAATAATGGCAACAACTGGGCAGCACGTGGAACGGGTGTTGGGAGTGACAGAGGGTGTGCAGATGTGGTCAGATGGGCAAGGGGTGTCCTGGTCACACTCCGCAACCACCCCACCCACTGAGAGGGGAGTCAAGCCATTGGGACAAGCAGGGGATGGGGTGGGTGCAGTGGTGGTGGTGGAGGGTGGATGCTGCAGCTCATCAGAATCATTGGACAAACCTGTGGGAGCAGTGTCACATTACTTTTTTACATCAATTTATTGACTACCAAAACTATTTCTGTATATTTTGACCAGTGTGGAGCCAGCACCAGCTCATTCCAGTACAGGTACTTTGTTTCATTTGACAAACCTATGAAAGCAGTGCAACATTATATTTTCATATCAGTTTGACAAATACCAATACTCTGAATCATGTGACAAACCTGTGGAAAATCATATCTTTACATCAATTCAGTGACTACATAATGCCTACCCAATACTGTTACAGTATCATTTGACAAATGGATTTGGCTCAACATTATATTTCACATCAATTTAATGAATATGAACTAACACATGGGTATCGAAGAGCACGAGTGGCCCTGGCAGCCCGGGTTGTCCCTCATGACACAGGTGGAGTTTTGTGGGCATGTCAGCTCCTGGCAGGGGTTATCGCAGTCGCAGGTGGGGCAACCATCGGGGCCCAGCTGGTATCCATACTCACAGGTGGCCGTACACAATAGCTCAGCCTGACACGAATGGCGGGACTTGACACCCACTGTAAGACAAATTATGCCGTATTAATGGTGAGGAATTGGAAAATGTGAGTACGTTTAAGTACTTGGGTAGTGTGATGAGTGAGGATGGAGGTTTGGAGGGTGAAGTGCTTGAAAGGGTACAGCAGGGAAGAAAGGTTGCTGGTTCTTTGAAAGCAGTGACAAGAAACAGGGAAGTGAGCATGGATGTGAAAAAGTTACTACATGACAGTATTGTGATACCAACTCTAACGTACGAAAGTGAAGTTTGGACGTTGTTGGAAGGACACAAGTCAAGAGCGAGAGCAGTGGAAATAAGTTATTTAAGAGGAGCCTGTGGAGTCACATGGACAGACAGGCTGACGAATGAGGATATAAAGGAGCGTTGTGGTGTGGATGTGGATGTGATAGGAAGCGTTATGAGGAACACACTGAGGTAGTTTGGCCATGTGGAGAGGATGGAGGGTGAAAGACTGACGAAGAGAGTGTATGTAAGTGAGGTGGAGGGGGGAAGAGGGAGGAGGAGGCCGAGGATGAGATGGAGGGATGGGGTGGAGAGGTATATGAGAGAGGGGGGTGTGAGTTGGGAGCAGGACAGTGAAATGGCGGGGGACAGGGTGACTTGGAGGCGATTTGTTTGTGGCCACCCCAAACGAGATTGAGGCGTCTGGCAATAGATAGATAGATAGATTAATGTAGTGGATATCTATTTGTTTATCTACCTATCTACTCATCAATGTGTCTATTTCTCTATCTTGTGGGGTATTTACTGGGGCCCAACTGATATCCGTACTTGCAGGTGGCAAAGGAGCAACCCGATCTGATATGAATGATGGGTCAGGGTACCCACTGTAAGATTAAATTGTGCTGTGTTAATGTGGTGGCTGTCTGTCTATCTACCTATCTACCCATCTAACAATCTATCCATTTATCTATCTACCAACCTACCTAATAATCCGTCTATCTAATGTAAGAATATCATAAGAGTACTAATTATGGGAGAGATAAGACAGGGCACCAACAGTTGATAAAATTATGCTGTATTACTGTAGTGGTTAGCTGTCTTTCTGTTTGCCTACACCTATCTCCCTAATGTAAGAATATTAGAGTACAAAATTTTATAGTACTGTACTGATGACTAACAAAAAACAACGCTGTATTATTGTACGGGCTATCCATCTATCAATCATTCCATCTATCTATCCCTAGCCAGACGCATTAATCCCAGAGTGGGTGGCCAAATCACCCTCTTACATAAAATGCACACACACACACACACACACACACACGAGAATTACAGAGTACAAAATAAAGGATGTGACGAGACTGAACATCAGCTGTAACACAACGCTGCATTATTGTAGCGGCTGTACACAAATTTATTAAACTAAATAAGAGAATGCAAATATAGATGCAACCTCCCTGAACTTCCCAAAGGTGTACAATAGCGCTGACCACCGAATCCTCCACAACAAAACTCATACCAGGAAAAAGGGTCTGGTGGGACAGTGTACTAAATCAGCCGATGAGTCCCTCAGGAGGTGGAGGAAATATGCCGTCACGTCAATAGCTGAGTGAATCCTTCTTTTCCAGAATAAAATTACCGTATGGATATGCTAATGTTAATTTTCGTCTGTGTGTCATAATGTTCATGTAATCCACAAAACCGCCGAGTAACAGTTTGGAACATGGTTGTTTTAATATCTTGCCAAAGACAAAAGGCAGAGAAATTCGATATTGCTTTCAGAGAGAGAGAGAGAGAGAGAGAGAGAGAGATCTTCAGACAATTATATACAATTTTTAATTCCTAAATGATACTACTACTACTACTATTAATAATAATAATAATAATAATAATAATAATAATAATAAAAATTGTGTTAAGTGGGGGAGCTCAGCATCCACTCACTCGATGTAGTGCTGCTCTCGGATGTCTGCCCTTTCCTCTCCATCCTTCTTTCCTTCCATTCTCTTCTGTCTCTCCTTCATTCTTTCCTTGTCCTTCTGCCTACGGATGAGTTTACACTCCCTCTTCTGTCCTTCTGTCCTTCATTCTCTCCACTTCCTTCAGCCTGTGGGTGACTCTACACTGAGTGACAAGCCAAATGGTTTCCTGTGCATTAGGAAACCATTTACTACGCTGGGTGGTAACCATATAACCAAATTTTGGCGCCTGGTGGTTTAGTGGGTAATTATTGCGCTCCAATCAGATTAAGCCGGTGAAGGTTTATATCCAAGGGATGGTTGGGGTTGATTGCTCATGTAATGCCACTCAGGGATGAGTGAGGCTGGTCACTCTCATCTTAAATGTCGGGACCAACTGCCTAGCCCCCGGCTCCTACGCTCCTCATGGGGCAATGTAGGAATGGATGATGGATGGATGGATAATAATAATAATAATAATAATAATAACAGTAATAATAATTTCATTCATTCATCATCCAATCCTACATTGCCCCATGAGGAGCGCAGGAGCCCGGGGCTAGGCAACTGGTCCTGATATTTAAGATGAAGTGACCAGCCTCACTGGCATTACGTGAGCAATAAACCCAAACCTTCCCTTGGATATAAACCTTCACCGGCTCAATCCGACCGGAGCGCCGTAATTACTCACTAAACCACTAGGCGCCAAAATTTGGTTATATGGTTACCACCCAGCGTAGTAATGGTTTCCTGGAGTACAGGAAACTATTTGGCATGTCCTTCAGTGTAGAGTCACCTACAGGAAGAAGGAAGAGGAAAGAATGAAGGAAGGAAAGAGAGAAGAGGGAGTATAAAGTCACCCGTAGGCAGAAGGAAGAGGAAAGAATGAAGGAAGGACAGAAGAGGGAGTATAAAGTTACCCATAGGCAGAAGGAAGAGGAAAGAATGAAGGAAAGAAAGACAGAAGAGGATGGAAGGAAAGAAGGATGGAGGAGAGGAAACGGCAGACATCCGAGAGCAGCACTACATCGAGTGAGTGGATGGTGAGCGCCCTCACCTACCACATATATAATAATAATAATAATAATAATAATAATAATAATAATAATGGTTGATCTTTCTCTCGAACACGCAAACTGTTCAAGGGAATATTCACTTTAGCGTTCAGAATCACAAAATTGTACAAACACCACATTACACCAGACAGAGATTTTCGGATTCGCGAGGGGTTGGATACAGCATTAATTAACCCTTTCAGTGCCAGAGGTCTTCCCTGAACTGAATAAAATCGTCTGGAGGCAGCAGGAATAAACCCACACAATACGTCGGCTGATTCAAAACGAAGAAATTTAGTTTATCGAAAAAATAAATAAATCGTAACTTCTTCTGGCGACATCTAATAAATAAATAAATAAATAATGGAAGAGTACAGCACTTGTGTTTCTCTCTCTCTCTCTCTCTCTCTCTCTCTTTCTCCACATCTCTCTCTCTCTCTCTCTCTCTCTCTTTCTCCACATTACCTTCAGCCTTTTAATATGACTCCTCCCCCTCTCTCTCATTACCTTTAATTATTTCACTCTCCTTCCCCTTCTCCTCCCCCACTCCCTCTCTCTCTCTCTCTCTCTCTCTCTCTCTCTCTCTCTCTCTCTCTCAGACAGAAGGGTGAAATAACTCGTCTCAATGGGAAAGGTAAATTAATGACCGGGCGCGGAATATTTCACTCTCTCTCTCTCTCTCTCTCTCTCTCTCTCTCTCTCTCTCTCTCTAGTAGTTTTAAGCTAAATACAGTCATCTGTAAATAGCAAGACAAAAATAAATATAAAAGAGACATGGAATAAAATAGCCTAGAGTATGGAAAATTAAGTTGCCGAATTGTAGGAAGATGGCATAAAAAATGAAAAAGTAGATAGACAGATAGATATATAGATGGATGGAGAAAAAAGAAAAATATTGATAGAAAGACATACAAATAAACACAGATAGATAGACAGACCGACGAATATACACAAGGACAAATAGATAGACAGACAGATGGAAAGATAAATACTCAGAAACAGACAGATAGACAGATAAACAGATAGACAGAAATAGATAGACAAAAAAAGGGAAAACGATGTCCCCATATTAAAAAGGGTTAAGCTGTCAACTCAGTCGTGTTCCCCAATCCTTCTCTGATTCTATTTCCTCTTCCCCCTTCCGTCTGTCACCTAATTCTCTCTTCCCCTCTCTTTCCCTTGTTTATCTCGCTTCTTTCACCCTCATTTGCCTCTCTCTCTCTCTCTCTCTCTCTCTCTCTCTCTCTTGGCTACACAAATTCCATCTCTACCTATTCATCCATCCGTCTCTCTCTCTCTCTCTCTCTTGTCTACATAAATTCCATCTCTACCAATTCATCCATCTATCCATCCATCCGTCTCTCTCTCTCTCTCTCTCTCTCTCTCTTTCTTTCTTTCTGCGGAACTACTTCAGCCTGGATACTGTCAACAAGGGAACAATTCAATAACCTCGCAGGCAATGTTACGCAGTTCTACATACGCTACGCTAATAATTACATGAACATTTTAGAACACTTTCAAAATTGGCGTACGCATTTCAAATTGGGTCTGACCAGAAAAACACATGAAACTATACTCCTCTCACTTAACTTGGCCCAGATCTTTGTCCTTCTGCAGCTAATTTCACTGCATCCTTTCCGTAGCACTTCTTCGTGACCAGCACCATATTCTATTGTTACGCTAATTACAGCTGAGACTTCAATATGGAGAGAAGACAATTTTAGGCCAAGTTAGAGGAAAGAGTATAGTTAACATGAATAATACAATACTGCAGTGCTACATCCTCTCCGTAGCACTTCTTCGTGACTTGCACCATATTCTAGTGTTCATCTATTGTTACAGCTCAAAATTCAAGATGGAGAGATAGTAATTTTAGGCCAAGTTAGTGTAAAAGAAAAAAAAAAAAGAGCATGGTTAAAATGATAGAACGACAAATATACGGTACTGTTTCAAAGACATGGAGTGGAGAGGTATATGAGAGAGGGGGATGAGAGCTGGGAGCAGGGCAGTGAAATGGCGGGGGACAGGGCGACATGGAGGCGATTTGTTTGTGGCCACCCCTTACGGGATTAAGGCGTCTGACAACAGACAGATAGGTAGATAGATAGTTTCAAAGTAAAGGATGTCTCTCTGATTCGGTACGAAATATTTGACTAAACGGAGCTACGGTGGCCCGATCGGTAGCGTACTCGGCTCGCGATCCGAATCCAAACCGTGGTGGACATTTGAGATGGGTGCTGGTAGTTTGTCCTTCAACATGGCTGCTTATGTTCGTAGTCGTACCCCCTTGACTCTACCACACACACACACACACACACACACACACACACACCTGGCTCAGTGGTAACGTTCTCGCTTGCCATCTGGTAGACAGGAGTTCGCGCCTCGCTCAGGTTGTGAAAAGTTTAACTGACGAAATGGGTGGTTACTGTCCCCCTCGAGCAAGGGGACGGGTGTGTACGTGTGTGAAGGTCACAGCCTTGCCCTTAGATCGGACTATATGAGCTCTCAGCTCCCTTGCGGGAGGGTAAAAGCTGACGATCACGACCCGTGAATTACACACACACACACACACACACACACACACACACACACACACACACACACACTTCGATCTTGACAAATATACACACTTCGATCTTGACAAATAAACATTATAAAACATAACACACGTAAAGCAGTATTAGCTTTAATTTGCAACATCCCGAAAATATTTGCAACTTCCCAATAACAATAAATTACACCCGGTAGTGGCACATTTACCTTGGATAATAGGTAGTGAACAGTGAGGAAGTTATTGTCGTACGAGTCACAGGTCTGCCAGGCGTACGATAACAACCTTCCCCCCCTCCCGTCCCCCACCCACCTCCGAACTCTCAAGAAAATGAGATGCAGATATACGATGGCATCTATTGGACGATAAATATACACCAGCCTATCCCATCTACATACAGGCGGGGAAAAGGGAGAGAGGGGGACATCTGCAGTTGACATTCGGGACGCGTACCACACCATACAGGGTTAATGCTACGTGGCTGACAGGTGGTAGATGCACTACTGGCGGAGCGTAAAAAAAGACGACTGCTATTTTCAAAGTTCAAATTAAAACACGTACACCTTTTGAACGGCACCCAGATCGATGGCATTGGAAGCGACCAAAAAGACGTTTATTATCGAAGTTCTAATTAAAACATACAAATTTTGAGAGGGAAAGATCGATGACGCTTGTGGGTTTAGGGGGGGAAAAAAAAACTTCCTTTCAAAGCTGATGTTCCTTGACCCCAGCCTGTCTGGCCAGGCTGACCTATCGACCACAGGTAAGCAACTGCTTCTGTGGGGCCATCCTACAGCTACGGTGCAGTATATGCGCCTTGTGGAGATCCGGCTCCCCCTTGTCATAGTACCTAATTAGGGCCAGACTTGGGTCATTCCCACGGAAAGGTTCAGCGAAACATTATGAAGTTTGACTACCGGGTGGACGCCGCAGCTGCTCCATCCAGGGTGCACAGTTCCACTATGTGCAGGCTCTTCGTCAGTGGTTCCTTCCAAATTAAAATCCAAAACATAAATTCAGAGCAGAAAATGTTAGAGCCTGAAAATGTTAACGTAATCAACACCACCATCACCACCACCAGCAACAATAACAACAACAACAACGGGCCGGGAAAGTTAGTGCCGAAATTGCGTACGTTAACCACACCAAACCCCCGGGACGAATTTGCCATACCATCAGCTGTTAATGGCGGACAATGGACAAACGGCCGCTCCCCCCGCCCTTCCCAATCCCCTGCTACCGTTATTATTATCGTCTCGCCGGCGCTCACCGTTAAACAGGACCCCTTATTACGTTTTTATACATATCCATAATCAGCAGCAGCGCGGGGAACGGTTATGGAGCTTTGTGTTCCCCGCTAGCTCTAAGAGATTTTGTAACAACTCTTTCGTAGCTATTTATTTTGCACATTAGATCTTAAATATCCTCTTCTGATGCAAACTAGGTCGACATTAGAAAAAAAAAAGTAACAAATAACATATTGGACAACATCATAAGATCACACGAAAAACAAGTTAGCACACTCAGAGAGCGCATACCTCCGCCAACGCCCACACCAGACAACTCAGATCACTACCAAAATTTAATCAACTCGTCCTTGGCCCATGATCCACATATCTACAAAATTTAATCGAAATCTTCCGGTAAGTTTTTGAGATATATTGTGGACAAACAAACAAAACCGTCCTGAGCTACAACTCGGACTTATATCACCACCGACATTACATCAACTCTTCCTCGACCCATGACCCACATATCCAGAAAACTGAAAACCGTCAATAACTTTTTGAGACATGGACAAATAAAATTAGAAACAGAGGTGAACACACACCCTCCTCCAGCTTCGTTGGAGGTAATAAATCGCTAAGAGGGATGTGTTACGGTTTCCACTGCCGACGAGAATACGGCCGTGAGAAAGGCCGTAACACCTCTCCCTTGGCTGTTTATTTTGCACATTAACACTTTCATATCCACGTGCAAGTTACTGGTATCGATATTAAAAACCCCGTAAGCACCTTAACATCCGCGTGTAAGTTAGTAGCATCGATATTCAACCCCTATAAACAAGATGCAGGTGAATATTAAGTAGTTGTAATATGCAAACTACATCGCTGGGGAATGAGGCTGTCTTTGTTTCTGTATTTAAAGTCGGCGTCTTTGTCTCTGTATTTAAAGTCGGCGTCTTTGTTTTTGTTCAAAGTCGGCGTCTTTGTTTTTGTGTTTAAAGTTGGTGTCTTTGTTTTTGTACTTAAAGTCGGTGTCTTTTTTATTGTATTTATAGTTGGTGTCTTTGTTTTTGTATTTAAAGTCGGTGTCTTTGTTATTGTATTTGAAGTTGTCTTTGTTTTTGTATTTGAAGTCGGTGTCTTTGTTTTTGTATTTACAGCTCGGAGGGTCTGTCACCGCCACCGTTTTTGCGTTAATGCGGACGACATCCACCGCCATTATGCCATAATACGCTGCGTAGAAGGCCATTATAAGGGAAAGTGTTACCGTGTGTATATGCGAACACTGGGATACGCTTAACCCTTTCACGACGAGGATCAGTTTTGTTAATTTTAGTTGTTCTAGCACAGACGATATTATTCAATTATATTTTGGCTGGTGGGCTAGATGTTACCCTTATTAACCTCTACAATATTCTCTCTCTCTCTCTCTCTCTCTCGAAGTAGAAAATGGGAGAAATGGAGTTCCCCCGAGCTAAGCCCTGTATTGGACTATATAGCCCCGCTAGGGTTACAGGAGCGAGCTACCACTCCCGGCACGGCAGCCCGGGCGAGGCTCGAACTCGCAATCCCCCGATTACGAGTCCGGCGCGCTACCACTGTGCTACCGCGCCCCCCTCTCGAAGTAGAGATGTTCGATATAGCCTTCATTAACCCCTTTACTACTAACATGCTTTCCTAATCTTAATAATCTGTTACCGGCAAAAATAAACTACTACTACTACCGCTACTACTACTACTACTACTAATATACTACACATCCTCTGACTACAATAGGTTAAAACAATGACAAAAACCGCCATTAAGGTTGATACGCCGCGGAATAAACGGAAAACATAACAGTGCGTATGTGGGCACGCTGGACTACGCTCAGAGACTATTAGTGCGTAATGTAGTGCAGCGGCCTGTCAGGGGAAAGTGATATTTTGCGTATTCTCTTTCTCCTCCACACACTTACGTTGTTGTTTTCTGTCTGTGTTTTTGTTTCTAGTGTGTTCTAATATTACA